>NW_012104253.1:1426312-1430849 GCF_000951045.1 Mandrillus leucophaeus
AAAAAAAAAAAAAAAAATCATTTCTCTCCTAATTTTGCTGTCCACAGTTAAAAGAAGCCAAGCAGCTCTTTCAGTGCTTTGCTGCTTAGAAATGTCAGTTCAAGGCTCTTCAATTCTGCCTTCCGGGTGGGCTTGGTGACTCGTGCTTGTAATCCCAGCACTTTGGGAGGCTTAGGTGGGAGGATTGTTTGAGCCCAGGAGTTTGAGACCAGCCTGGGCAACATAAGGAGACCCCGTCTCTAAAACAATACAAACATTAGCTGGGCATGGTGGTGTGTAGCTGTAGTCCCAGCTACTCAGGAGGCTGAGGTGGGAGGATCACCTGAACCAGGGAGGTCGAGGCTTCAGTGAGCCATGATCGCACCACTGCACTCCAGCCTGGGCAATGGAGTGAGACCCTATCTCAAAAAAAAAAAAAGGAAAAATAATTCTACCTTTCATAAAATCATCAGGCATAGATATAATATGGTCAAATATGTTGCCACTTTACCTAATAACAAAGATGACCACCTCCTCTAATATCTAATACCTTGTTTCTCACTTTCATCTGAGACCTGTCAGAAGACTCCACTGTCCACATTCCCGCCAGCATTCTGGTCATTATCACTGAAGCAATCTCTAAGAAGTTTTCCACTCTCCCTGTAGCTGTTCTCTTTCGACCCCTCACCAGAATCCTCCGAATGCTCCCTTTATGGCAATGTGGGCGGTTTCTAGCCTGCTCCTCCCAGTTCTTCCAGGATTGACCCATCCGCCCAGTCCCAAAGCCCTTCCCCACATTCAGGTATTTGTGACAGCAGCAGCCCCAGCTCTCCATACCAATTTTCTGTCTGAGTCAATGCTGTGTTGCTGTAACAGAACACCTGAGATGGGTAATTAATAAAGAACAGAAATTTATTTTATTTTTCATTTTTTTTCGAGATGGAGTTTCGCTCGTTACTCAGGCTGCAGTGCAGTGGCGCGATCTTGGCTCACTGCAACCTCCGCCTCCCGGTTTCAAGTGATTCTCCTGCCTCGACCTCCAGAGTAACTGGGATTACAGGCACCCGCCACCACGCCCGGCTGATTTTTTTTCATGAGGGCAGAGCCCTCACAGCCCAACCACCTCTCATCAGGCCCCACGACCCAACACTGTTCCACTGGAAATTGTTTCCAACTTGTGCTTTTTTGGGGAAACTTTCCAACAATAGCAGGCCTGGGGGGTCAGAACTCAGGGGGCCAAAGTCCCCACCCTCCAGAAGCTCATGGTGTGGCTGCGGAAGCTAACACATCTACGGAGCTCCAGAACACAGCACCGGGGCGGGAGCGACTCTGCAGCGCCAGGAAGTGAGGGAGCCACCAGCGGCAGAAGCTCCAGATTCTTCCCAGCTCAGGGGAGGCCCCACTGTTCCCAAGCAAAGCTGGGGACAGAAGAGCTGGAAGGACATTCCAGAAGGGGGAACAGACTAAGAAAAGATCCAGAGAGTGAAAGAGTGTGATCTGATCCTAGAAGAACAGCTACCATGGCCACGCTTGAGCTCTGTGAGGACATGTGGTAGATGATGGAGCTGGGGAAGGTGACGGGGCTTCAACGCCGGGCAAAGGTGCTGGGACTCTATCCTCTAGGACAGGGGGAGCAACCCACGGCCTGTGGGCCAAATCTAGCCCACCACTTGTTTCTGTACAGCCCATGAGCTAAGAATGGTTTTTCACATTTATAAATGGTTGGAAAAAAATCAAAAGAAAAATAATATTTTGTGACACAGAAAAATTGTATGAAATTCAAATTTTAGTGACTATAAATAAAATGTTATTAGAACCCAGGCACACCCATTCATTTACATATTACATACGGCAGTTCTTGCACTACAACAGTAGAATCGAGTAATTGGTCCATATGGTCTGAAAAACCTAAAATATTTACTTACTGGCCCTTTCCAAAAAGTTTGCCAACCCCTCCTTGAGGAAGTAGCCACCAGCCAAGACAATGGTTCCCAAAGGGGATTCCAGAGAACACATGTCCCATGAAATGCTCTGGGAGAAAAGGGTACACCAGGACAGGCGTGGTGGTTCACGCCTGTAATCCCAGCACTTTGGGAAACCGAGGTGGGCGGATCACGAGGTCAGGAGATCAAGACCATCCTGGCTAACACGGTGAAACCCCATCTCTACTAAAAATAGAAAAAATTAGCCGGGCATGGTGGCACGCGCCTGTAATTCCAGCTACTCGGGAGGCTGAGGCAGGAGAATCACTTGAACCTGGGAAGTGAAGTTTGCAGTGAGCCAAGATTGCACCACTGCACTCCAGCCTAGCAATAGAGCAAGACTCCTCTCAAAAAAAAAAAAAAAAGGCTGGTAGTGATGGCTCACTCCTGTAATCCCAGCACTTTGGGAGGCCAAGGCAGGTGGATCACCTGAGGTCAGGAGTTCGAGACCAGCCTGACCAACATGGTGAAAACCCGTCTCTACTAAAAATACAAAAAATTAGTTGGGCATAGTGGCGCGCACCTGTAATCCCAGCTACTCAGGAGGCTGAGGCAGGAGAATCGCTTGAACCCGGAAGGCAGAGGTTGCAGTGAGCCGAGATCATGCCACTGCACTCCAGCCTGGGTGACAGAGCATGGCTCCATCTCAAAAACAAAGAAAAAAAATAAAAGGGTTCCCCAGTCAAGTATGCCAGGTGGCCCAGGAAAGGCAATGACAAGTCCGGCACAAAAGAACTTTATTTAATAACTCCTGTGAGTCATTAGGGGTGGCCACAAATATTCAGACCCTCTCTTTCCAGGTTCACGGGAGAATTTCACACCCCCTTAAAGTTAGGAATTGCTGAATGACTTGCTTTGCGACTGAAATGTGAATAGAGGTAACCTGTTATCTCTGGCTGAAGGCTTAACCAGTTCGTGGGGAACTTACCACTTCCTCTTTCTCTTCCCCATGCCATAGAAGAGAAACCTCATCAGCGTGTGTCCTGGACTGAGGACCTTTGGGGCAGGAGCCCTCACTGCCACCTGTGGTGGGCATGAAGCTAGAATCCGTGACCAGAGTTTTGTGCTGTTGCACCATTACAAAATGAGCACGGGAGGGTGGACGGGAACTCTCTGTACCTTCCACTCAGCTTTTGCTGTGAACCTAAAACTGCTCTAAAAAAATAAAGTCTACTAAAAAAAAAAAAAAAGAGCAGAGGATCCAAATTGACATTTCTCCAAAGAAGATACACTAATGGCTAATAAACACATCAAAAGATATTCACCATTGTTAGTCATCACAGAAATGCAAATAAAACCACAATGAGATACGACTTCGCACCCACTAGGACGTCTGTTAGCAAAAAGACAATCAGAAATGCTGGAGAGGAGCTACTCAGGAGGCTGAGGCAGGAGAATCGCTTTAACCCAGGAAGCGGAGGTTGCAGTGAGCCGAGATTATGCCATTGCACTCCAGCCTGGGCGACAAGAGTGAAACTCTGTCTCAAAAACAAAACAAAACAAAAATGAAGTGTTGGAGAGGATGTGGAGACACTGGAACCCTCCTACACTGATGGTGGGAATGTAGAATGGGGCAGCCACTTTGGAAAGCGGTGTGTCAGTTCCTCAAAAGGTTAAACATACAGGTACCATATAACCCAACAAATTCACTTCTAAGTATGCACCCAAGAGAAATGAAAACACAGGCCAGGCTTGGTGGATAACGCCTTTAATCACAGGACTTCGACAGGCCAAGATGGAAGGATCACTTGAGCCCAGGAGGTTGAGGCTGCAGTGAGCCATGATAGTGACACTGTACTCCAGCCTGGGCAAAAGAGCAAGACCTTGTCTCTAAAAAAGGAAAAGAAAACATATGTGGCTGGGTGCAGTGGCTCACGCCTGTAATCCCAGCACTTTGGGAGGCCGAGGCAGGTGGATCACCAGAGGTCAGGAGTTGGAGACTAGTCTGACCAATATGGTGAAACCCCATCTCTACTAAAAATACAAAAATTAGCCAGGCATGGTGGCGCATGCCTGTAATCCCAGGTACTTGGGAGACTGAGGCAGGAAAATCACTTGAACTTGGGAGGCAGAGCTTGCAGTGAGCCGAGATCGTGCCACTGCACTCCAGCCTGGGTGACAGAGCAAGACTCCGTCTCATAAATAAATAAATAAATAAATAACCAAACATATGCCCAG
The DNA here is from genome assembly GCF_000951045.1 of Mandrillus leucophaeus. NCBI lineage: Eukaryota > Metazoa > Chordata > Mammalia > Primates > Cercopithecidae > Mandrillus > Mandrillus leucophaeus. Next base: position 1,430,452 of record NW_012104253.1, read on the forward strand.
CCAGCTGCAGTGGCTCACACCTGTAATCCTAGCACTTTGGGAGGCCAAGATGGGAGGTTGTCTTGAGCTCAGGAGTTCAAGACCAGCCTGGGCAACATGGCAAGCCCCATCTCTACGAAAAATACAAATATTACCCGGGCGTGGTTGCTGTGCCTGTAGTCCAGCTACTCAGTTGGCTGAGGTGGGAGGAATACTTGAGCATGGGAGGCAGGGCTGCAGTGAGCCGTGATCGTGCCACTGCACTACAGCCTGGGTGACAGAGAGAGACCATGTCTCAAAAACAAAAACAAACAAGGTCTGGGCACAGTGGTTCACTCCTCTCCAGTAATCCTAGCACTTTGGGAGGTTGAGGTGAGATCACTTGAGCCCAGGAGTTCCAGACCAGCGGAAGGCTGAGG
>NW_012104253.1:1440409-1442203 GCF_000951045.1 Mandrillus leucophaeus
CAGTGGCGCGATCTCAGCTCACTACAAGCTCCGCCTCCCGGGTTCACACCATTCTCCTGCCTCAGCCTCCCAAGTAGCTGGCGCCTGCCACCACCCCTGTCTATTTCTTTTGCATTTTTTTAGTAGAGACAGGGTTTCACCATTTTAGCCAGGATGGTCTCAATCTCCTGACCTCATGATCCTCCCGCCTCGGCCTCCCAAAGTGCTGGGATTACAGGCATGAGCTACCGCGCTCGGCTTTTTTCCTTTTTTTGAGACGAGTCTCACTCTGCCGCCCAGGCTGGAGTCCGACGGCGCGATCTAGGCTCACTGCAACCTCTGCCTCCCAGGTTCAAGCAATTCTTTGGCCTCAGCCTGCCGAGTAGCTGGGATTACAGGCACAGGCCACCATGCCTGGCTAATTTTGTGTTTTTAGTAGAGATGAATTTTCACCATGTTGGCCAGGCTGCTCTTGAATTCCTGACCTTAGGTGATCTGCCTGCCTCGGCCTCCCAAAGTGTTGGGATTACAGGCATAAGCCACCAAGCCTGGCCCATTTTTTTATTTTTGAGACAGGGTCTGGCTCTATCACCCAGGCTGGAGTGTAGTGGCTCAATCTCGGCTTACTGAAGCCTCCACCTCTCAGACTCAAGTGATGCTCCAGCCTCAGCCTCCTGAGTAGCTGGGATTAGAGAAGGGCACCACCACGCCACGCCAGTTTCCGTGTTCTTTTGTAGAGACTGTTTCTCCAAGTTGCCCAGGCTGTCTTGAACTCCCGAGGTCAAGCAGTCCACCAGCCTAGGCTTCCCAAAGTGTTGTAATTACAGGCATGAGCCACTGCGCCTGGCCACACCCAACATTCTATCCAAAGACTGTAACAAGGGCTATGGGGACTAAGAACCAGGAACCAAGGAAGAAACCCAAAAAATATATATAACACCACAGGTGTCTTCATCTGTATCCATTACAATAAACCAGTAAACGTAAGGAAGTGTTTCTTCGTGTTCTGTGAGCTGCCCCAAGCAAATTAATAGAACCCAAAGAGGGGGTTGTGGGAGCCCCGACTTGAAGCTTGTAGGTCACAAGTTCCAGAGGCCCCGACATGTGACTGGCGTGTGGGGCTATGACAGGGGAGGCTTGGGGAGTGCACCCTCTCCATGGGATCTGATGCTATCTCCAGTTAGCCTCAGAACTGGACTAGGGGACACCCAGCTGGTTCTGCTGCTTGGTGTATGGGGAAAACCCCACAAATTTGGCCACAGCAGCTTTCTTCTGTGATGATTGTGGTGCTGGTGTGAGATGAGAGGACAAACAGGGTTTGATTTTCCGAAAACACTGCTTCTGATCCTGGGCGTGCAGAGGAAGAGGTCGGAAGCCACCGAGGTTGTGCTCCTCCCACACTGGGGTAGGCTCCTCCCCTTCCAACTCAAGCCACCACCAGGAGATTTAAAGGGCCAGTGCCTTGCCCCCACTATTTCTTTTTTTCCCCTTTTGGGAGCCAGACATTAAAGAGATTAGAACATTCAGCCAGGCATCTCTCACGCCTATACCACCAGCACTTTGGGAGGCCAGGAGGTGGATCACCTGAAGTCAGGAGTTCAAGTCTTCTGGCCAACATGGTGAAACCCCATCTCTACTAAAAATACAAAAATTAGCCAGGCGTGGTGGCAGGCGCCTGTAATCCCAGTTACTAGAGGCTGAGGCAGGAGAATTGCCGGAACCTGGGAGGCGGAGGTTACAGTGAACTGAGATTGCGCCACTGCACTCCAACCTGGGCCACAAAGTGAGACCTTGTCTCCAAAACAAAAAAAAAAA
>NW_012104253.1:1444228-1446550 GCF_000951045.1 Mandrillus leucophaeus
AAAAATACAAAAAACTAGCCAGGCGCGGTGGCGAGCGCCTGTAGTCCCAGCTACTCGGGAGGCTGAGGCAGGAGAATGGTGTAAACCCGGGAGGCAGAGCTTGCAGTGAGCTGAGATGCGGCCACTGCACTCCAGCCTGGGCGACAGAGCGAGACTCCGCCTCAAAAAAAATAAAAAATAAAAGAAAAACTAAAACAAGAAAACACATGCCCACAGTTCACACAAAAATATATACACAAATGTTCATAGCTGCATTCGTAACAGCCAAAAAGTAGAAACAACTTATGATCTATCAGATGAATGATGAAACAAACTGTGGTATATAGATACAATTGGAACATTATTCAGCTACGAAAAGTAATGAAGGGCAACATGGCTATATCTTGAAAACATCCTGAAAAATATAATTGCCAAGCTGGCCTCCATTAAAACAAACCCCCGCAAATAAATAAATAAATAAATAAATAAATACTGCTCTGCAAAAGATAATATCAAGATGGCAGAGAAGGAAACATCAGGAAATGGTCTTCCTGCCTAAACAATTATACGGGCAGAATCTGCTTGATGTGACTATTTTGAAAGTCTGGAGTCTATCGAAGGCTTGTAACTTCCAGGGGAAGGCTTGGATGGTAAAGTGCAGTTCATTTTGCTCAATTTCAGCTCTTAGCAGTTTGGCAGCTACCCATTTCCCGCCCCAGCCCGCAAAGCAGGCAGTAGCTGCAGGTGGTCCTGGACCAGCCTGCACACAGCTTGCAGGAGCCAGAGTGGGCAAACGCTGCCTGTCCTCCAGATAACAGTGATCTGTTCTGTGATAACTGACTGCTGCCTGTGGGGTTAGGATATATATTTGTGCACAGATCCTGGCTGATAACTCCCAAAGACCTTGTTATAGTCTCTTTTTAAACTTTTTTGGGACAGGGTCTGGCTCTGTCCAACAGGCTGGAGTACAGCTGCAGAATGGGTCACTGCAGTCTCTGCCTCCCAGGCTCAAGCGATTGATCCTCCCACTTCAGCCTCCGTACCTAGCTGAAATGACAGGTACATGCCACCACAACTGGATATTGTTTGTATTTTTTGTAGCTATGGGGGGGTCTCACTTTATTGCCCAGGCTGGTCTTGAACTCCGGAATTCCGGGATTCAAGTGATACACCTGACTCGCTGTCTCAAAGCATTGGGATTACAGGCCATGAGCTACTGAGCTGGCCTTTTATTTATTTATTTTAATTTGAGATAAGATCTCCCGATCTTGCCTAGGTTGGTCTCAAACTGCTGGGCTGAGGGATTTTCCTGCCTCACCCTCCCAAAGTGCTGGGATTACAGGCATGAGACACAGCAAAGTCCTGTCTTTTGATACAATGTGTTCAGCCTCAAGGGCAGGCCTCTGACCTTCTCCTTCCCTCCTTTCATCTGCCCCAAGGCAGGACTTTAATCCTCCCCACCCTCTGATAGTGGGGCTTTGGACCCTTCCCAGAGAGGCTCATGCCCTATACCCTGGGGGAAGGAATGCTGAACTCAGGAAGCTTCCATATGCTAACACTTTGGGAGGTGGTGGCGGGGTGCAGATCACTTGAGGCCAGGAGCCTGGCCAACATGCTGAAACCTTGTCTCTACTAAAAATACAAACTAAGGCCAGGCGTGGTGGCTCACGCCTATAATCCCAGCTCTTTCGGAGGCCGAGGTGGGCGGATCACAAGGTCAAGAGATCAAAACCATCCTGGCCAAAATGGTGAAACCCTCTCTCTACTAAAAATACAAAAAGTAGCTGGGCATGCTAGTGCGCACCTGTAGTCCCAGCTACTTGGGAGGCTGAGGCCGGAGAATTGCTTGAAACCGGAAGGTGGAGGTTGCAGTGAGCTGAGATCACGCCATTGTACTCCAGCCTGGGTGACAGAGCCAGACTCCCTATCAAAAACAAAACAAAACAAAAAAAACAAAAACGAGAGGGGTGTGGTGGTGCATGCCTGTAATGCCAGCTACCCAGGTGGCTGAGGCAGGAGAATCACTTGACCTTGGGAGGCTGAGGTTGCAGTAAGCCGAGATCGCACCACTGCACTCCACTATGGGCAACAGAGCCAGACCCTGTCTCAAAAACAAATGGCCAGGGATGGTGGCTCACGCCTGTAATCCCAGCACTTTGGGAGGCAAAGGTGGGCGGATCACCAGATCAGGAGCTTGAGACCAGCCTGGCCAACATGGTGAAACCCCATCTTTACTAAAGTTACAAGAAAAATTACCTGGGCATGGTGATGTGTGCCTATAGTGCCAGCTACGCAGGAGGCTGAGGCAGGAGAATCACTTGAACCAGGGAGGTGGAGGTTGCA
>NW_012104253.1:1448645-1453257 GCF_000951045.1 Mandrillus leucophaeus
AAAAAAAAAAAAAAAAAAGAGATTAGCAACTCAAAAAAACCTGCACATACAAGGAAAATTAGAAAGCGACTGTGCATGGCCAGGGAAAGGCACACTCAGAAAGTCCAGAGGGTTCATTAAGATTGTATCTCAGGCTGTTCTTTGGCACAGAGACAGCTTACAAAAACAATAAACACAAATGCAAACAAACAAAAACAGTAACAAAAACCCCCGTGGAGCCAGGTGCGGTGGCTCACGCCTGTAATTCCACCACTGTGGGAGGCCGAGGTGGGCAGATCGGCAGGATCACCTGAGGTCGGGAGTTCGAGACCAGCCTGGCCCACATGGAGAAACCTGGTCTGTACTAAAAATACAAAATTAGCTGGGCGTGGTGGCACGTGCCTGTAATCCCAACTACCAGGGAGGCTGAAGCAAGAGAATCGCTTGAACCTGGAAGGTGGAGGCTACGGTGAGCCGAGATCACGCCATTGCACTCTAGCCTGGGCAACAAGAGTGAAACTCCGTATCAAAAAAAAAAAAAAATTAGCTGGGCGTGGTGGCACGTACATGCCTGTAATCCCAGCTACTTAGGAGACTGGGGCAGGAGAATTGCTTGAACCCGGGAGGTGGAGCTTGCAGTGAGCCAAGATCATGCCACTGCACTCCAGTCTGGGCGACAGGGCGAGACTCCATCTCAAAAAAAAGAGAGAAGAATCTGATGTCTAGAGTTAGCACGTTATTAAATTAAAATGTCCAGTTTTCAACAAAAAACCATGAGGCATACAAAATAACAGTAAAGTATGAGACGTTTGAAGGAAAAGAATACATACAAAGAACTGATGGCAAATCTACTAGACAAAAACTTTTATTTAATTTTCTTTTTTTGAGATGGAGTCTGTCACCCAGACTGGAGTACAATGGATCAAGATCTGGGCTCACTGCAACCTCTGCCCCCCAGGTTCAAGCGATTCTCCTGCCTTAGCCTCTGAGTAACTGGGTTTATAGGTGCCCGCCACCATGCCCGGCTAATTTTTGTTTTTAGTGGAGGCGGGGTTTCACCATGTTGGTCGGGCTAGTCTCAAACTCCTGACCTCAAGTGATCCACCAGCCTCAGACTCCCAAAGTGCTGGGACTATAGGCGTGAGCCACTGTGCCTGGCCTGTTTAACTCTAATTATTTTTTCTTTTTTTTTTTTTAGATGGAGTCTCACTCTGTCAGCCAGGCTGGAGTGCAGTGGCACAATCTTGGCTCACTGCAACCTCCGCCTCCCAGTTTCAAGCGATTCTCCTGCCTCACCTTCTCAGGTAGCTGGGACTACTGGTGCGTGCCACCATGCCCAGCTAATTTTTGTATTTTTAGTAGAAATGTAGTTTCACTATGTTGGCCAGGCTGGTCTCGAACTCCTGACTTCAAGTGATCTGCCCGCCTCCGCCTCCCAACCAGCCGGGCCAACGTGGTGAAACCCTGTCTCTACTAAAAATACAAAAATTAGCTGGGCCTCGTGGCCAGCCCCTGTAATCCCAGCTACCTAGGAGGCTGAGGCAGGAGAATCACTTGAACCTGGGAGATGGAGGTTGCAGTGAGCCAAGAGTGCATGACTGCACTCCAGCCTGGGCAACAGAATAAGACTCAGTCTCAAAAATAAATAAATAGGGCCGGGTGCAGTGGCTTACACCTGTAATCCCAGCACTGCAGGAGGCCGAGGCAGGCAGATCACGAGGTCAGGAGTTAAGAGACCATCTTGGCCAACATGGTGAAACCCTGTCTCTACTAAAAATACAAAAATTAGCTGGGCGTGATGGCAGATGCCTGTAATCCCAGCTACTCGGGAGGCTGAGGCAGGAGAATCACTTGAACCCAGGAGGCGGAGTTGCAGTGAGCTGAGATCACACCATTGCACTCCAGCCTGGGCAACACAGGGCAAGACTGTGTCTAAAAAATAATAAAATAAAAATTAAAAAAGAAACACATAAATATATTTTTTCTTTTCAATTCTTTTATTTAGTTTTGCACCTATGGTCTCACAAACAATCTTTTTTTTTTTCTTCCTAAGACAGGGTCTGGCTTTGTTGCCTAAGTTGGAGTGCAACATAGCCTATCAAAGCTCTCTGTAGGCCGGGCACCTTGGCTCACACCTGTAATCCCAGCATTTTAGGAGGCCGAGCCCAGGAGTTCAAGACTGCCAGGTGCAGCGGCTCACGCCTGTAATCCCAGCACTTTGGGAGGCTGAGGCAGGCGGATCATGAGGTCAGGAGTTCCAGACCAGCCTGGCCAGTATGAAATTAGCTGGGCGTGGTGGCACATGCCTGTTGTCTCAGCTACTTGGCAGGCTGAGGCAAAAGAATCACTTGAACCTGGGAGGTGGAGGTTGCAGTGAGCTGAGACCATGCCACTGCTCCACGGCCTGGGTGACACAGTGAGACCCCGTCTCAAAAAAAAAAAAAAAAAAAAGTTCAAAATCAGCCTTGCAACATGGTGAAACCCCACCTGGACCAAAAATACAAAAATTAGCAAGGCGTGGTGGTGGGGGCACCTGTAGTTCCAACTACTTGGGAGACTGAGGGGAGATGGTGGCTTGAGCCCAGAAAACAGGGATTGCAGTGAGCTGAGAGTGCGCCACTGCACTCTAGCCTGGGTGACAGAGCCAAACCCACCAAACCCTGTCTCAAAAAAGAAAATAAATAAATAAATTTACAAATTAGCTGGACATGGTGGTACACAGCTGGAATCCCAGCTTCTCAGAAGGCTGAGGTAGGAGAATCACTGGAGCCCAGGAATTTGAGGCAGCAGTGAGCTATGATTGTGTCACTGCACCCCAGCCTGGGTGACAGAGGGAGACCCTATCTCATAAGAAAAAAACAACAGGCCAGGTACAATGGCTCACGCCTGTAATCCCAGCACTTTGGGAGGCTGAGGCAGGTGGATCACGAGGTCAGGAGATCGAGACCATCCTGGCTAACACAGTGAAACCCTGTCTCTACTAAAAATGCAAAAACTTAGCCGGGTGTGGTGGCAGGCGCCTGTAGTCCCAGCTACTTGGGAGGCTGAGGCAGGAGAATGGCATGAACCCAGGAGGTGGAGCTTGCAGTGAGCCAAGATCGCGCCACTGCACTCCAGCTTGGGCAAGTGAGCGAGACTCCGTCTCAAAAAAAAAAAAGTAAAAATTAGCTGGGTGTGGTGGCGGGCACCTATAATCCCAGCTACTCAAGAGGCTGCCGCAGGAGAATCGCTTGAATCCGGGAGGCAGAGGTTGCGGTGAGCTGAGATCTTGATACTGTACTCCAGCTTGGGCAACAGGATGAGACTCCATCTCAAAAAAAAAAAAAAAAAAAAAATTAGCCAGGCATGGTGACACAGGCCTGTAGTCCCAGCTACTTGGGGGTCCTAGGTGGACAATCATTTGAGCCTGGGAGGTCAAGGCTACAGTGAGCTGTGGTCACACCTCTGCACTCCAGCCTGGGCAACAGAGCGGGAGACTGTGTCTCCAAAACAACACACAAAAAAATTTTTTAGGTCACAAGAGACATAGGACATTATATAGTAATAAAAGGTTAACACAGCAAGAAAATATAACAATTCTATACATTTATGAACTGTGATGACTATTTTTAGGTGTCAATTTGACTGGATTAAGGGATTTCTAAATAGCTGATAAAGTATCATTTCTGGGTCTGTCTGTGATAATATTTCCCTAGAAACTACAGGAGGTTGGTAGTGAGTCAGTGAACTGAGTGGGGAAGATCTACCTTCGATACGGGGTCGGGAGAGGGCACCATCCAATTGTCTGAAGGCCAGATAGGACCAGAGATGGATGACGGGTGTATTAGTCCGTTCTCACTGCTATAAAGAAATAACCGAAACTGGGTAATTTATAAACGAAAGAAGTGTAATTGATTCACAGTACCGCCTGGCTGGGAAGCCACAAGATATTTACAGTCATAGTGGACGACAAAGGGGAAGGAAGCTTGGACCTTCTCACATGGCGGCAAGAGAGACAGGAATGGGGAGGAAAGGGGGAAGAGCCCCTTATGAAACCATCACCTCTCATTAGAACTTTTTTTTTTTTTTTTTTGAGACGGAAGCTTGCTCTTTTGCCCAGCCTGGAGTGAAGTGACGCAATCTCGACTCACTGCAACCTCTGCCCCGCCCCCTCCATTCAAGCTATTCTCCTGCCTCAGCCTACCAAGTAGCTGGGATTACAGGCACCTGCCACCCAACTTGGCTAATTTTCCTATTTTTAGTAGAGACGGGGTTTCGCCATGTTGGCCAGACTGATCTCAAACTCCTGACCTGAGGTGATCCACTCACCTCAGCCTCCCAAAGTGCTGGGATTACAGGTGTGAGCCACTGCGCCCAATCACCTGGGGCTAAGAGTTTGAGCCCAGCCAACATGGCAAACCCTATCTCTAACAAAAATACAAAAATTAGGCTCACACCTCAAATCCCAGCGCTTTGGGAGGCTGAGGTGGGCAGATCACGAGGTCAGGAGTTGGAGACCAGCCTGGCCAACATGGTGAAATGCCGTCTCTACTACAAATATAAAACATTAGCTGGGTGTGGTGGTGAGCACCAGTAATCCCAACTACTAGGGAGTCTGAGGCAGGAGAATCACTTGAACCTGGGAGGCAGAAGT
>NW_012104253.1:1454207-1456997 GCF_000951045.1 Mandrillus leucophaeus
CTTGATTGAGAAATGGACCAAAAACCTTAACAGATTCCTCATGAAAAGATATACAGGTGGCCATACAAGCAAATGAAAAGACGTTCCACGTTGTATGTCATCAGGGAAATGCAAATTAAAACAACTGTAACATCACACAACTATTAGTGAGGCCAAAATTCAGAACATTGACAACACCAAATGCTGACAAGGATGTAGAGCAACAGGAAATCTCATTCTCTGCTGGTGGGAATGCAAAAACAGTCCAGCCACTCTGGAAGACAGTTCAGCAGTTCCTTACAGAACTAAACACACTTGCCCGGCATGGTGGCTCACACCCGTAATCCCAACACTCTGGGAGGCCAAGGCGGGGCAGATCATAGGGTCAGGAGTTTGAGACCAACCTGACCAACATGATGAAACCGAGTCTCTACGATAAATACAAAAATTAGCCAGGTCTAGTGGCCGGCACCTGTAATCCCAGCTACTCAGGAGACTGAGGCAGGAGAATTGTTTGCACCTGGGAAGCGGAGGTTGCAGTGAGCCAAGATCACGCCACTGCACTCCAGCCTGGGTGACAAAGACAGACTCCGTCTCAAGAAAAAAAACAAAAAACTAAACATACTCTTACCATGTAGTCTAGTAACGGTGCTCCTTGGTATTCACCCAAAGGAGTGAAATATTTATGTTCACCCAAAAGCCTGCATGCGGACATTTTTATCACGCCTATTCATAACTGCCAAAACCTGGAAGCAAACAAAATGCCCTTTAGTAGTCAAATGGATGACTACCTCTAGGCCAGGTGTAGTGGCTTATGCCTGTAATCTCAGCACTTTGGAAGGCCGAGGCAGGCGGATCACTTGAGGTCAGGAGTTCCAGACCATCCTGACCAATATGATGAAACCCCCATCTCTGCTAAAAATACAAAAATTAGCTGACATTGTAGCACACACCTGCAGTCCTAGCTACTTGGGAGGCTGAGGCAGGAGAATCACTTGAACCCAGCAGGCGGAGGTTCCAGTTAGCTGAGATCATGCCACCGCACTCCAGCCTGGGCAACAGAGCAACAGTCTCAAAAAAAAAACAAAACAAAACTCTGATACACGCAGACACTGGAATATTATTCACAGGAAAAAAGAAATGAATTGGCCAGGCCTGATGGCTCACACCTGGAATCCCAGCACTCTAGGAGGCCAAAGCAGGCGGATTTCTTGAGGTCAGGAGTTTGAGATCAGCACGGTCAATATGGTGAAACCCCATCTCTACTAAAAATTCCAGAAAATTAGCCAGGCATATTGGCGTGCCCCTGTAATCCCATCTACTCGGGAGGCTGACGCGGGAGAATCACTTGAACCCAGGAGGCAGAGGTTGCAGTGAGCCAAGATAGCACCACAGCACTCCAGCCTGGTGACAGAGCAAGGCTCCATCACACACACACACACACACACACACACACACACAAAATATTATCCAGCCATGAAGACAGGAAAGGGCCTCAAATGCATATTACTAAGTGTAAGAAGCCAATCTGAAAAGGCTACATACTGCATAATTCCAGCTGCATGACATTCTGGAAAAAGTATGAAGACACTGAAAAAATTAGTGATGACCAGGGGTTAAGAGGAATAGGGATGAATAGGCAGAACACAAGACTTAGGGCAATGAAAATATTGTGGCCAGGTGCAGTGGCTCATACCTATAATTCCAACACTTTGAGAAGCAGAGGCAGATGGATCACCTGAGATCAGGAGTTCCAGACCACCCTGGTCAACATGGTGAAACTCTGTCTCTCCTAGAAATACAAAAATTAGTCAGGTGTGGTGGTGCACACCTGTAGTTCCAAGCACTCAGGAGACTGAGGCAGTAGGATCACTTGAACCTGGTGTGCCCGGAATTTGTGGAATTTTGATCTGGCTGACTTAAAGAATAACGCCATGGACCCTCACGGTTAGTTTCAGTTCTTAAAGATGGTATGTCCGGAGTTTGTTCTTTCTTTCTGATGGGTTCACGTGGCATCGCTGGTTTCAGGAGCAAAGCTGCAAACCTTAGCGGTACTACAACTCAAAGTCAGCGTAGACCCAGACTCAGCAGCAACCATACATGTTGCAGACAAAGAAAGAACAAAACCGCCACAACTTGCAAAGTATCACTAACAAGTTCCCGCTGGCTAGCTGGCTGGCTCCGGCAGCCTGCTTTTATTCCCTTATCTGACCCCACCCATGTCCTACTGATTGGTCCATTTTACAGAAAGCTGATTGGTCTACTTTGCAGAGACCTGACTGGTCCGTTTTGACAGCATGCTGATTGGTGCGTTTACAATCCTTGAGCTAGACACAGAGTGCTAGACAGAAAAGTTCTCCAACCCCACTAGGTTAGCTAGACACAGAGTACCAATTGGTGTATTTACAAACCTTGAGCTAGACACAGAGTACTGATTGGTCTATTTACAAACCCTGAGCTACATACAGAGTGCTGATTGGTGCGTTTACGATCCCTTAGCTGGACATAAAAGTTTCCCAAGTCCCCGCCAGACTCAGAAGCCTCACCCAGTGGATCCAGCACCTGGGCTGCAGGCTGAGCTGTCTGCCAGTCCCAAGCCGCACGTGCACTCCTCAGCCCTTGGGCTGTCGATGGGACCGGGCACCACGTAGCAGGGGGCGGCGCCCATCGGGGAGGCTTGGGCCGCGCGGGAGCCCACTGCAGTGGGGTAGCTCAGATATGGCGGGCTGCAGGTCCCGAGCCCTGCCTCGCAGGGAGGCAGCTAAGAATTTGAGTGCAGCGCCCGCGGGCCGGCACTGCTGGGGGACCCGG
>NW_012104253.1:1458166-1474577 GCF_000951045.1 Mandrillus leucophaeus
TCCCGGGTTCACGCCATTCTGCCTCAGCCTCCCGAGTAGCTGAGTAGCTGGGACTACAGGCGCCCGCCACCATGCCTGGCTAATTTTTTTGTATTTTTAGTAGCCATGGGGTTTCACCGTGTTAGCCAGAATGGTCTCGATCTTCTGACCTCGTGACCCGCCCACCTCGGCCTCCTAAAGTGCTGTGACTACAGGCGTGAGCCACCGCGCCCGGCCCTAAAAGCTATTTTTAAAAAGTTTTTCTAAGTGAAAGACTACATCATATGGTTTCATTTATATGAAATGTCCAGAACAGGCAAACCCATAGAGACAGAAAGTGTGTGAGTGGTTGCCAGGGTCTGGGCAGAGCAGGTAAATAAAGAGTGGTTACTAATGGGTACATGGTGTGTTTGGAGGGGTGATGAAAATGTTCTAAAATTGATTGTGGTGATGGTTGCACAACTCTGGAATATACGAATCAGCACAGAGCTGCACACTTTAAAATGAATTACGTGATATGTGAATTAGGTCTCAATAAAGCTGTTTTATCTTAAAAAATCTATAGGTTGGCCGGGAACAGTGGCTCACGCCTGTAATCCCAATACTTTGGGAGGCCGAGGCAGGCGGATCACTTGAAGTTAGGAGTTTGAGACCAGCCTGGCCAACATGATGAAACCCTGTCTCTACTAAAAATACAAAATTAGCCAGGTATGGTGATGCACGCCTGTGATCCCAGCTACTCGAGAGGCTGAGGCAAGAGAATAGCTTGAACCTGGGAGGTGGAGGTTGCAGTGAGCTGAGATAGCGCCACTGCACTCCAGCCTGAGCAACTGAGCAAGACTCCATCTCAACAACAAAAGAGTCTGTAGGAAATTATAAAAAAAGAAACTGGAGCTGTTTGTTACCACCACATATCTCAGCCCATCCTGCCTCACCTCACTCAGGGAAGAGAAAGTGACTTGTGCAGACCACATGACCACTGGGCAGCAGGGCTGGGAGTCCAGCATGACCACAGTGCCCCTGCTGTGGAGTGGGGACACTGGCCCTGGTGGGCCTGGGTCTGGAGTCCCTCCTTGGCTGGGGTTCTGGTGTTTGAGAGAGCTCCTGTATGAGTCTCTACTCCACCTGGCCCCCTGCCTCCCAGAGGGCAGCTGTGGCGTCCTGGAGAGATTGCTCAGCAGCTGGCATGCAGGTCACAGCTGAATCCCCAAATAAAACCACAGCCACCCCCAATGAATTCCTAACTCATCCAAGGACATACAGTCAGCTTCCTCTTGGGATCTGGCCTGAGGTGAGACCCTTCTGGAGGCCATCTCAGCCGACCTCCTAGGTGACTCCAATCCAAGTACAGGTCTCGGTCAGCCAGGCATCCTGTGCCTGCTTGCTGCAGTCCTGGGCTGGGTGCAGTCCTGGGTGCTGGGACCCACAGCGAGAGCTACAGCTCACACCGGTGTCTCACTCTCCACCAGACCCTCCGGCCCAGTCCCCAAGCTATCTGACTGCGCCCAACCTAGCTCCAAAACTTCAGTGAAAGACTGAAGCTTCTTAGCCAGGCATTTAGGGCCTTGTGGGCTGGTTTTTGCCAGCCTCTCCTACCTCTTCTCCCACCACCCATGTGCCTTGGACTCTGGAGGAGGGAAAGTGACCCCAGCCTGTTCCTGGAACAAGCCCTGCCCCATCCCGTCCTCTTTTTGGCTCACTGGATTCCCTCTGGAACACCTTCCCCCTGCATGGCTAGTTGATCCCAGTCTCCGAATCCCTGAGGCTGGACAATGGGGAGCCAGGTTGGGGAAGCTGAGAGACCCCTGGCTCTGTCTCTGGGAGTGTGTGGCGGTTGAGATGGTGACCAAGGTGCAGTGCTAGTCAGAGCGAACCCAGCTGAACACCAGCCATGAGCCAGGGGCTTGCCAAGGGCTTCCCATGGCTGGGGGCTTCCCACGGCTGGGGGCTTCCCACGGCTCAGGGGTTCCCACCGCTGAGGGCTTCCCACGGCTGAACCCATCCACTGCCACGGAGCCGACATCTCACGGGAAGCAGCTTGCTTAGGGTCACTGAATGAGAAGGCGGCACAGCAGGGACTCTGACCCGGACCCCAGAGCTGTCCTCTGAATCTTGGTGTCGCTTTCCCTCCAACTGAGGCAGCCACCCTGGCTTCTGCCCCATTACTTACCAGCACAGGGCCTTAGTTTCCCCATACACACTGGGATTGAAGAACATAAAGTTTTTTCCTACTCAGACACTCTCAAGTCACATTATCCCACAAATACCCCAGGCCCGCTCACTCGGAGCCAGTCCCAGCCTTCGTGTAGGAATTTATTTTATTTTATTTTTGAGATAGAGTCTCACTCTGTCTCTCAGGCTGGAGTGCAGTGGCAAGATCTTGGCTCACTGCAACTCCGCCTCCCGGGTTCAAGCGATTCTCCTGCCTCAGCCTCCCGAGTAGCTGAGATTATAGGCACATGCCACCATGTTCAGCTAATTTTTTGTGTTTTTAGTAGAGAGGAGGTTTCACCATGTTGGCCAGGATGGTCTCGATCTCCTGACCTCGTGATCTGCTCGTCTCAGCCTCCTAAAGTGCTGGGATTACAGGTGTGAGCTACCGCACCTGGCCTTGTGTAGGAATTTAAAGCTGAAGGAGGCGACGTGTGAACCGAGAGGTGAAGAACAATTTGCCAAGCAGGTGAGGGTGGGAAGGGTGTTCCAGGCACCAGGAACAGGATGTGCCTAGGCAGGGGAGAGGCCAGTGTCAGCACGGTGTCCAGCCCTCAGGACCCTGCAGTGGGGAGAGACAAGCTAGCTCCCTGTCCTCCTGGGCCACTTAAGAAGCAGGTAGGGCCGGCACGGTGGCTCATGCCTGTAATCCCAGCACTTTGGGAGGCCGAGGCAGGCAGATCAGAAGGTCAGTAGATGGAGACCATCTTGACTAACACAGTGAAACCCCGTCTCTACTAAAAATACAAAAAATTAGCCGGGCGTGGTGGCCGGCGCCTGTAGTCCCAGCTACTCGGGAGGCTGAGGCAGGAGAATGGTGTGAACCCGGGAGGAGGAGCTTGTAGTGAGCCGAGATGGCACCACTGCACTCCAGCCTGGGCGACAGACCAAGACTCCGTCTCAAAAAAAAAAAAAAAAAAAAAGAAGCAGGCAAGGGGTGGGGAGCCGGGGTGAGGCTGGCAGGGTAGCCTTCCTGACGACCTACCACTGAGGTCCTAAGCCCCTGTGACCCAGAGAGTTGGGTTAGCCTTGGCCCAGAGGCCCAGACAGGGCAAGACACCCTGGAGCCACTCAACAGGCAGGACCCTGAGGGTGCAGGCCCAGCTCACAGCCATCTCTGTCCTCCCGGCCCTGACGGACTGTTTCCAGAGGCCGCCACAGAACACGCCTGCTGCTTGGTATATAAGTGAGGGTCTCCTGGCTGCCTGATACACTCCGCTGTGATCACACAGTGAAGTTCCACGGTCCATTCTCATTCTCTTTATGCCTCGACTGCCAGGAAACTCATAGCTACGTTTTTGGGATTTTTTTAATACGGGGTCTCACTCTGTCACTCAGGCTGGAGTGCAGTGGTGCAATCACTGTTCACTGCAGCCTCGACCTCGGGCTTAAGCGATCCTTCCACCTCAGGCTCCCTGGTAGCTGGGACCACAGGCTAATTTCTTTGTTTATTTTATTGTAGAGACAGGGTTTCACTCTGTTGCCCAGGCTGGTCTAGAACTCCTGGACTCAAGTGATCCTTCTGTGTTGGCCTCCCAAAGTGCTGGGACTTCAGGTGTGAGCCACCACGGCTGACCACAGCTATGTTTGATGCCTGATTACTAATCATTAATATCCTAGAGTTGGGTAAGTGCATGTCCCCCACTAATTTTGGTTGTTCAAAATTATCTATGTTTATTGTTACAAATTGATTGTTTCTGACTTTCTGTAGACTGCATCTTTCTAGAAGACTGAGAGGTATGAATCACAAATTATACAAAAGGCAAACCCAGCATATTCCTGTGACCTGTGTGAACAGGTCTTAGGCCTGTTTATTATGGCCAGGCAGGAGACCCCGCCACGCCCCTCTTGCTCCTGCTGTCTGGAGGCTGAGCCCTACAGCCCAGGTCCTGACTGCACTGAATGCAGCCTCCCTTTCAGGTGGGCCCATCTGCCCGCAGCTGCCAAAGGTCAGGGCCCTTTTGCCCAAGCTGTGTCCCTGCCTGAATGCCCTTCTACCCATTCCAGTCTAGTTTGGTCTGGGTTGCAGGCTCGGCTGGAGGGCACTCTCCAACCACAACCCCCAGGTGACCAGGGTGCTCCCTCCATCCCCTTGTGAATGGGGCGGTCAGGCCATATCGTGGGCATTTCCTGAGCTTCCGCAGAAGCAATGCCAAGGTGTGGTGTTCCACATCGAAGCTGGGCCCCTCACACGTGTTGTGAGTTCAGGGGTTCACAGAGAGTCTGGCCCTAGGTGAGGGTGGGGCTGGGGGCCCTAGGGCTACCCCTGATGGGGAAGGGAACTCCCATGCCTGGGAGAGTGGCCTGAGGATCTCTGAACATGAGGATCTCTGAACACGGAGGACCATACACATCTCCCATTGTGTGGCCCTCCCTGCCTCCCTGCACCCACACCCGTGAGCTGGGTGGTCCCTGTGGTTTGTTGATTGACTGATCTTTGGCAGGGCTGATACCGATGTCCCCCGGGCTGGGCAGGGGATGCTGGGACCAATAGAGTTCCCCGTGGTGTCACAGGCAGCTCCTCAGATACTCCAAGCAAGTTCTGGTGCCAAGGTACCAAGGAAAAAGGAGACAGCAGGCCGAGAGACCAGAATCTGGGGGGTCTGAGGGCTGCCGGGGAGAGGGGAGGCTTCAGGGCAGGAGGACGCCCGCTGTCTGAGAGGTTTTATCCACACCATGTCCCAGCTGCAGCGGACAAGGTCCTGTCTCCTGGCAAGAGAAGGCAGGCTCAGAGTGGCAGGCTTTACCTCAGGACACCGCAGGGAGGGCACTACACATGGGGCCGATTCTAGCACCCTCAGTGAACCCGTCAAGTCAGCCAGTCTGTCCCTTGAGGGGTGGGCTAGACCAGCGGAGTCCTCCGGACTCCCCACTCCTCTGCCTTTTTTGTTGTTGTTTTGGAGACGGTCTCGCTCTGTCACCCACGCTAGAGTGCAATGGCATAATCTCGGCTCACTGCAACCTCCATCTCCTGGGTTTGAGCTCCTGCTTCCGCCTCCCGAATAGGCTGGGATTCTCCTGCCTCAGCCTCCCAAGTAACTAGGATTACAGGTGCAAACGACCATATCTGGCTAATTTTTGTATTTTTAGTAGAGACGGGGTTTTGCCATGTTGGCCAGGTTGATCTCAAGCTCCTGACCTCAAGTGATCCACCTGCCTTGGCCTCCCAAAGTGCTGGGATTAGAGGCGTGAGCCACCACGCCCGGCCAAGCAATATCCTTACCACCTTACCCCATTCCCACTGGTCAGAACCACCACACTGCAGGGAAACCCAGTCTCTGGCAGTGTGGTGGTTCTGACCAGTGGAGGTGGGGTGGTGAGGGGCGCCAGGGACCAGTAGCTGTTGAGAATCCACTGACCCTATGCCTGTGACTGGCCTGGTGAGCCCAGTCCTGGGTCCATGGGCTCTGGGGGGCAGAGATCAGGCCCAACCCTCCTTGGGTCCCATTGCACTCTAGAGCAGCTGCTGGTGACCGAGACAAGGCCTTGGAGATCCTAGGCTGGGAGGGCCCAGGTTGGACCTGCCAGGTTTGCTGTCCTCAGCCAGGCCAGGTGTGGCTAACCACAGTGCTGGCGGGGTCATGGCCCTGCCCCACTGCCCAGTCCAAAGCTGGGAGCAGCCACCCTGGGCCTGGACAGGTGCGGGTCACCCACCCTCACCTCAGCCTCAGCCTCCTCCTCCAGATGCCAGATGCTGGAGCGGGAGGCGGCCCCTCACAACTCCTCAGGCCCCTCCGGGACGCTCTGGGGGTTTTTTTTTGTTTGTTTTTTCCTTTTCTTTTTTTTTTTTGAGACAGAGTCTCCCTCTGTCGCCCAGGCTGGAGTGCAGTGTCACCATCTCGGCTCACTGACCTTCGCCTCCCGGGTCCAAGCAATTCTCCTATCTCAGCCTACCAAGTAGCTGGACTACAAGCTCCCGCCACCACGTCCGGCGCTAACTTTTGTATTTTTAGTAGAGAGGGGTTTTCACCATATTGGTCAGGCTCGTCTGGAACTCCTGACCTCAGGTGATCCACCGGCCTCGGCCTCCCCAAGTGCTGAGATTACAGGCGTGAGCACCGCGCGCTGCCCTGAGGGTTTTTCATTTTGGCAGAGGGAGGAGATGGAAGGAAAGAACAACCCAGCTATAAACCGGAGGGGCTGCTGTGACCCCGCCCCCGTTGTCCAGATAAGGAAACTGAGGCCCCCGGAGAGCGGACCGGCACCAGGCCGTCCAGAGACGCTTCCCTGGGGTCTCCGCGCCGGCGGGGTCTCTCTGCTGCCTCCCCCGCGCCGGGTCTTTGTCTCGCGGTCACCATGGCTGCGCTTCTGCGCGCTCGCGGCCGCCGGCTGGGCTTCTCCCAGCGGAGCGAGGGCCGGGCCCGGCGTGGGTGGACGCGGAGGCGGGGGCCGCGGCCTGGACGCCGTCGTCAGCGTGAGGGTCTCACCCGGGGCCCGTAGGGCGGGACCGGTCTGGGCATCCCGCAGGCTCTGCCGTCACCTTCAGGTCGGAGCACGGGGTCCCCTCCCGGCAAATGGGCGCGGCGCTGCCCTGCTGTTCCCCAAGAGGCGGGGGCAGGACCCGGAAGCCTGGCGCCCCTTGCCCCCCGAGTCTGCGGCCCCCGCACGGCCCCACCAGCCGATCGTCCTGGGGGATCCGAGTCTTTCTGCTGCGGGCCCGCCCGGGCACGTGGGTGCGAGTCCACGCGGTTGGGGAGGTCGCGGGAAGGTGGGGGCCCAGCAGGTGCTGGCTGCCACAGAGCGACGGTCGGTGTTGTGAACACAACGTGGCGGCCCGGATTGAGTAGATTCATTCATCTGACGCCCAGTAGCCAGTCCACGGCAAGCCCAGGCTGGCATTGGCCTGGGCGGGACAAGACCCAGAGCGAGGTGGCCTCGCCCCAGCCGAGCGGCTGCCCCCGTGACTACCCGGTCCCGGATTTAAGCAGAGCTCAGCCGGGATCTGAATATGTAGGAAGCCACCAGGAAGGGCACTGAGCGCTGAGGGAAAGTCCTGGACAAAGGCCCAGAGGCCCCAAGTCTGCGGCCCTTCACCAGCTGAAAGAAAAGCTCATCGCAGGAGTGAGGGGCCAGAAGACAAGTCCCAGAAAGGGACGGGGCTGGAGCCTGCAGGCAAGGCTTGCGCTTGGGTTGGACCTGTGCAATCCCACAGGGTGCTTAGCCTAGAAGAGACCACACTTGGTTTAATACGCTGCTGTTGCCATCTTGAAATTCTTAATAATTTTTGAATAAGAGTTCCTGTAGTTTCTTTCTTTCTTTTTTTTTAAACGGAGTTTCACTCTTGTTGCCCAGGCTGGAGTGCAGTGGTGCGATCTCGGTTCGCTGCAACTTTCACCTCTCGGGTTCAAGCGATTCTCCTGTCTCAGCCTCCCAAGTAGCTGGGATTACAGGCATGAGCCACGACACCCGGCTAATTTTGTATTTTTAGTAGAGATGGGGTTTCTCCACATTGGTCAGGCTGGTCTCAAACTCCCGACCTCAGGTGATCCACCCATCTCGGCCTCCCAAAGTGCTGGGATTCACAGGCATGAGCCACTGTGCCTGACCCTGTAGTTTCATTTTACAGTGGGCCCTGCAAATTTTGTAGCCGGTCCTACGAAGAGCATGGCAGAGCCAAAGGAGGGTTTGTTATCGTTTATTTTCTTAAACAGTGATAAAAATATACATAGCAAAATTTACCATTATAATTTTTTTTTCTTTTTTTTGAGACAGGATCTCACTCTGTTGCCCAGGCTGGAATGCAGTGGCGTAATCTCAGCTCACTTTGCAACCTCTGCCTGCTAGGTTCAAGCAATTTTCGTGACTCAGCCTCCCGAGTAGCTGAGATTACAGGCGTGCGCCACCACGCATGGCTAACTTTTGTATTTTTAGTAGAGACAGGGTTTCACCATGTTGGCCAGGCTGATCTTGAACTCCTGACCTCAGGTGATCCACCCACCTTGGCCTTCCAAAGTGTTGGGATTACAGGCATGAGCCACCACACCTGGCCAGCATTCCTTTTAAATAAATGTACCCCATTTAATAAAAAAACAAAAACCAAAAATTAGCCAGGTGTGCCTGAGGGGGGAAGATCACTTGAGCCCAAGAGGTTTAGGCTGTAATTACCTGTGATCTCTCCACTGTACTCCAGCCTGGGCGACAGAGTGGGACCCTGTCTCAAAATTAAACAAACAATGACAGCACATTTGTTTATTCCTTTACCAGTTGATGGATAATTGGGTTGTTTCTAGTTTGGGACAATTGTGAATAAAACAGCTGGCATTAAAAAAAAATAAGGAAGATGGCCAGGTGCGATGGCTCACGCCTGTAATCCCAACACTTTGGGAGGCCAAGGCAGGCAGATCACGAGGTCAGAAGTTCGAGACCAGCCTAACCAATATGGTGAAACCCCTTGTCTACTAAAAATACAAAAACTAGTTGGGCATGGTGGTGTGTGCCTGTAATCCCAGCTACTCAGGAGGCTGAGGCAGGAGAATTGCTTGAATCTGGAAGGCAGAGGTTGCAGTGAGCCGAGATTACACCACTGTACTCCAGCCTGGGCAACAGAGCAAGACTCTGTCTCAAAAAAACAAAACAAAACAAAACATAAGGAAGACTAAACCAGAGCATGGTGTGTTTTCAGGGCAGGCCTGTTTCTGGAGCCTTCGTTTCAGGTGTGTATGTTTGAGTGTGCGGTGCTGGATGGAGCACAGTCTTGTGGCCACGTGGAGAAGCCAGCTTAGGAGTGCTTGCTCCAGGAGGTCTGTAGGACCCTGTGTTCCTGGTCTGGGGCAAGTGGCAGTTCACCTTAGAACTCAGCAAGACTTGCTCTGGGCAAGGCTGGGAGTGGGGAGGTCACTCTGGGCTTAGAGAGAAAACCCCACCTGGCCCCAGATACCTGGAACCAGGTGGGTGAGACACCCAATTGGTCTCTGAGTGGGTGTTTGTGCTGCCCCTGCTCTCAGGCCCCCACACTCTCTCACACCCCACCCTTCCTCTAGGGCCAGGGAAAGCCAAAGTGGGGCCCCAGCCTCTGTTCCAGAGCCCGCAGCTGTCCTCCCCACCCCTGCCATCCATGTCAGAACTTCCTCCCGTAGGCCGGGTGCGGTGGCTCACGCCTGTAATCCTAGAACTTTGGGAGGCCAAGGCGGGCAGATCATGCAGGAGTTCAGCCTAGCTAACATAGTGAAACCTCGTCTCTATTAAAAATACAAAAATTAGCCGGTGTAGTGGCATGTGCCTGTAGTCCCAGCTACTCGCGAGCCTGAGGTGGGAGAATCGCTTGAACCCAGGAGACGGAGGTTGCAGTGAGCCGAGATCATGCCACTGCACTCCAGCCTTGGTGACAGTGAGACTTCGTCTCAAAAGAAAACAAGACAAAAAACTTCCTCCCCTGCTAAGTCCCAAAAGCCAGAACTGAGGGAGGCAAGGGGGCTCCAGGAAGGGACCCAGACACCCACTAGGGCCTCAGACTGGGCACCCACCATGCCTCTGGAAATGCACCAGTGCCAAAATCAGGCTCCCTGGCAGAACAGCAAGTGGGACTTGGTCAGGCTGCTCCAGCTGGAAGAGAGGTGTGACTTGACTTGGCCCGTCTCAGGACTGCAGGGGCCCCTGGGCATGAGAGGTGGGGAGTGAGTCAGGGTTATTAGACAACATGTCACTTCCAGGTGGGGGCTGCCATGCCCATTGCTGGGTGGAGGAAACTGAGGCTTGGAGGCCAGGTGCCTGGGCCCTGCCATGGGAGGGCCTGGAGTCATGGGGAAGACAGCTCAGACCAGAATTCTGACGCATACCCTGTCCCACTCGATTCCTGCAGCCTTTCCTTCATATCCCCTCCCCCCGCAGGGCTCCCCAGGTAGGCTCTCTGTCCTGCCCAGCTGTTTCCTGCCTCTTCTCCTAGGAGAGGGACTTTTGTCATCCCCATTTTTTAGAGGAGGAAACTGAGGCCCAGAGATGTTACGTAAGTTGCCCAAGGCCGCCTTAAGGTATACACAGGGTGTAAGAGACCCTATTACCGGAACGCGGTCCTCATCCGGACCCCGAGAGGGAGGATTCTTGGATCTCACACAAGAAAGAATTCCAGGCGAGTCCACAGAGTAAAATGAAAGCAAGTTTATTAGGAAAGTAAAGGAAAAAAGAATGGTTACTTCATATACAGAGTGGCCCAGAGGGTTGCTGGTTGCCCTATTTCTTTTTTTTTTTTTTTTGAGACGGAGTTTCACTCTTGTTGCCCAGGCTGGAGTGCAGTGGCGCAATCTCGGCTCACCGCAACCGGTTCAAGTGATTCTCCTGACTCAGCCTCCCAAGTAGCTGGGATTACAGAAACCTGCCACCAAGCCCGGCTAATCTTTGTATTTTTAGTAGAGATGGGGTTTCACCATGTTGGCCAGGCTGGTCTCCAACTCCTGGCCTCAAGTGATCCACCCACCTCAGCCTCCCAAAGTGCTGGGATTACAGGCATGAGCCACCACACCCAAAGGTTATTTCTTGATTATATGCTAAACAAGGGGTGCATTATTCATGCTTCCCCTTTTTAGACCATATAGGGTTACTTCCTGACGTTGCCATGGCATTTGTAAATTGTCATGGCACTGGTGGAAGTGTAGCAGTGAGGACGACCAGAGGTCACTCTTGTCGCCATCTTGGTTTGGGTGGGTGTTGGCTGGCTTCTTTATCACAAGCTGTTTTATCAGCAAGGTCTTTATGACCTATATCTTGTGCAGACCTCCTGTCTTATCCTATGTCTTAGAATGGCTTAACCCTTTGGGGGTGCAGCCCAGTAGGTCTCAGCCTCACTTTACCCAGACGCTATTCAAGACGGACTTGCTCTGGTTCAAATGCCTCTGACAGCCAGAATCACCCTCCAGCCAGGGACTGTGCTCCAGACAGGGACTCTCAGCCATCTCTCCACCCCCCACCACCAGTGCCCAGGCCCACGGTGGCAGCCTGGCAGCCCCAGACATAGCCCTGTGCCCTTGGTGAGTGGCAGCAACCAAGGCACTCCCAGAAGTCCCTTTCTTCTTCTTCTTCTTTTGAGATGGGGTCTTGCTATGTTGCCCAGGCTGGTCTTGAACTACTGGGCTCAAGTGATCCCCCACCTCAGCCTTCCAAAGTGCTGGGATTACAGGTATGAGCCACTGCCCCCAGCCCAGAAATCCCTTCCTGACCCAAAGTCACCAGCATTCTTCTTCCTTACCCTCCTTTCCTCACAGCTGTCCACACAGCTGCTGGGGCCTGGGACACCTGGCCTATGACAAGTGTCCCTAGACGGACCTGGCATCCCAGGGCAAAAGAAAGCCTGAGGGATGTGCTGAGGGGTTCCATCTATCGCAGAATTAATAAAAGCAAAGTCCTGCACCAACCTGAGCACCCATCACTGGGGACCAGGTGCGGGGGTTCCCACGCAGCGGCCTGGAAAAGGAGGAAGACAGATCTTTCTGGATGTCTTGACGTGGAAGGAGCTCCTGGGCAGGTTGCTGAGTGAAGGAAGCAGAGTGCAGACTTGGGTGCTGAGAGAGATCATTTCTGGGGAGGAGAGAAGGGAGGGAGAAAGTGACAGAGACAGGCTGGGGCGTGGTGGCTCATGCCTGTAATACCAACACTTTGGGAAGCCAAAGAGGGTGGATCGTCTGAGCTCAGGAGTTCGAAACCAGCCTGACGAACAGGGCAAAACTCCATCTCTGCTAAGAATACAAAAAGTTAGCCAGGCATGGTGGTGCATGCCTGTCGTCCCAGCTGCTTGGGAGGCTGAGGCGGGAGAATCACCTGAGCCTGGGAGGCAAAGGTTGCAGTGAGCTGAGATCACACCACTGTACTCCAACCTGAGTGAACGAGCGAGACCCAGTCTCAAAAAAATAAAAGGGCTGGGTACAGTGGCTCACATCTGTAATCCCAGCACTTTGGGAGGCCGAGGCGGGTGGATCACCTGAGATCAGGAGTTCGAGACGAACCTGGCCAACATGGTGAAACCCCATCTCTACTAAAGATACAAAAAAAATTTAGCTGGGCATGGTGGCAGGCACCTGTAATCCCAGCTATTCGGGAGGCCGAGGCAAAAGAATCACTTGAACCCAGGAGGTGGAGGTTGCAGTGAGCCGAGATCCTGCCACTGCACTCCAGCCTGGGTGAGGGAGTGAGACTGTCAAAAAAAAAAAAAAGCCAGGTGCTGCAGTGGTACATGCCTGTAGTTCCAGCTACTTGAGACTGAAGCGGGAGGATCACTTGAGCCCAGGATTTCGTGGCTGCAATGAGCTATGATCATGCCTGTGAATAGCCATTGTACTCCAGCCTGGGCAACATAGTGAGACCCCCTTCCTAAAAACAAAACAAAACCTGGTCAGAGCCTTCAGAGTCTCCCCAAGAAGTGTCTGTGGAGATGGGAGATTCCTAGGGTGGGGGGAAACCCACTCTGGGCCCGGGGCTCCTTCTCCACCCCACGGAGGATCCAAACTCACCCCCCACCCCCACCACCATCCTCTCAAATCCTCTCAGCCCCAGGAACGCCCACCTCCCCAGGCCCCAGGCAGTTACTATATTCTCCTGGTGCAAGCTCTGGTTACTGTAATCTCTGGTATATGAGCCCCTGAGGGTTCCCAGGGGATATTGTTCCTCCTCCATCTCTGCTTCTAAATGGGAGCCTGTCCCCCAGGGAACTTCACTGTTCACTCTTCAAGGATGCTTCTCCTCCCCTATTCCTTTCTCTATTAATTACTGTGTATTTTTATCCAAGTAATGCAATAGTTTAAAGTATAGGCACATGATATGCATAGAATTTTAAAAGGCAAATAGACATAATGAAAAGCAGCAGCCCCTCCCCACCTATCCCACTCTTAATCCTCCCCAGAGACAGCCACATTCAACTCTTTTGGCTTCTTTTTCTGGATTTTATCTCCATGTTTATAAATAACATTCTTGTGCTGCTGTTACTTGATTTAACAACCCAGCCATTATCTACTGGCTTTCCCTTACGGAAGATGAGTTCACATTTTTTACACTCTTCCATGCAACACACCCCCCCATACTCTCCCTGTGTCACCTCTCATTATCAATGTCTAGCAATTTTGGATGAAATCAATATTCAGTTTCATCGTAATGATTATATAACACAGTTTGCTACTGAGCCAACTAATGCACTGTGGTTACGTTTCCTTTCTGGTTTAACTTTCAGTTTCTCATGAAGTTAATAATTGCCTTTTTTTTTGGTTGCTTAGTGTAGTTAGGCTCCTTCCAAAGTAACTCCCAGGCTGAGGACAGTGGCTCATGCCTATAGTCCTAGCACTTTGGGAAGCTGAGGTGGGCGGATTGCCTGAGCTCAGGGGTTCGAAGTCAGCCTGGGCAATTTGGTGAAATCCTGTCTCTATTAAAAATACAAAAAAAATTTAGCTTGGTGTGGTGGCATGTGCCTATAGTCCCAGCTATGTGAGAGACTGAGGCAGGAGAATCCCTTAAACCCAGGAGCCGAAGGTTGCAGTGAGCAGAGATCACACTACTGCACTCCAGCCTGGGTGACAGAACAAGACTCTGTCTCCCAAAAAAAAAAAAAAAATTAGCTCCCAAAGATCCATGCCCTCAGCGTTTGTACGCTTTTGTAGTCCCTCTCGTTGAGTGTGGGAATGACCTGTGACTCGCTGGAACCAGCAGGACAAAGGTGATGGAATATATCATATCACATAAGACTGTCGTACCCATCTTGCTTGAGTCTCTTCCCCTCTCACTGGCTTAGAAAAAGGAAGCTGCCGCCGGGCACGGTGGCTCACGCCTGTAATCCCAGCACTTTGGGAGACCGAGGTAGGGTGGATCACCCAAGGTTGGGAGTTCGAGACCAGCCTGACCAACATGGAGAAACCCCGTCTCTACTAAAAATGCAAAATTAGCCGGGCATGGTGGTGCATGCCTGTAATCCCAGCTACTTGGGAGGCGGGAACCCAGGAGGCGGAGGTTTCGGTGAGCCGAGATCTCTCCACTACACTCCAGCCTGGGTGACAGAGTGAGACTCTGTCTCAAAAAAAAAAAAAAAAAAAAAAAAAAGAAAGCGCCCTTCTTTTTTTTAGGAGCCCCCCATGGCAAGGAACTGCCATGTGGAGCTAACAGCTTGCCTCTAGGATCTAAGGGCAGCCTCTAAATCCAATAGTTGGCCAAAAAAAGCTGAAGCCCTCAGTCCTACAGCAGCAAATAACTGAACTCCACCAGCAACTTCGGTGAGCTCAGAAGCAGATCCTTCCCCAGCCAAATTCAACTGAAATCCCAGTGGGTCCCTTGATTGCAGCTTTGTGAGACCCTAAGCAAATGACCAGGTCAATCATACCCAGATGCACAGAAACTGTAAGATAAATAAATATGTGTTCAGTTATTTGTTTTTCTCCTTCCTTCCTCCCTCCCTCCCTTCCTTCCTTTCTCACTTTCTCTCTTTCCTTCCTTCCTTCATTCCTTCCTCTCTCTTTCTCTCTTTTCTTTTCTTTTTTCTTTTCTTTTCTTTTCTTTTCAGAGTCTTGCTCTCTTGCCCAGGCTGGAGTGCACGCACTGGTGTGATCTTGGCTCACTGGCACCTCCGCCTCCCAGGCCTAAGCAATCCTCCCACCTGAACCTCCTGAGCCAGCTGGGACTACAGGTGCACACCACCATGCCCGGCTAGTGTTTGTATTTTTTTGTAGAGAATTTTTTTTCAGGATAGAGTCCTGTGCTGTCGCCCAGTCTGGAGTGCAGTAGTGCAATCTCAGCTCACTGCAACCTCCACACCCCAGGTTCCAGCGATTCTCCTGCCTCAATCTCCCAAGTAGCTGGGATTGATTACAGGTGCCCACCACCACACCTGGCTAATTTTTGTATTTTTAATAGATTTGGGGTTTCACCACGTTGCCCAGGCTGCTTTTGAACTCCCAGACTCAAGTGATCCACCTGCCTCCGTCTCCCAAAGTGCTGGGATTACAGGCGTGAGCCACCGTGCCCGGCCAGCGTGAGGTTTAGATTCCGAGTTTAACCAGACTCCCTCACTGTCCACCGGTGAAACCTGTCCATAGGAGAGGTCCTAGTTTTCATAGGGTCTTCCCTGCCCTGTCACCTGCCTGGCCCACACCATCCGCCTCCTCTACCCATATACAGAGGACCCCGACCGCTTCCCGTCTGCACCTTAGCAGCCGCCAGCAGAGAGAGACGCTGGCAGACAGGTCGGGATGCCTTACACTCCCATGGAGAGGGTGCGGGGCTCACTGCTGTCCCCTCTCTCTGGAGACCTCCTCCTCCACTGGCTCATCCCCAGCGTGGGCCACTTCATCTAGGCAGTCTTCCCTAAGCGGCCCTGGCAGAATTGGGCTCTTCGTCCTGTCCGGCTCATCCCAGCCAGGAATCTTACTGTATTCCACAAACAACTGCAAAGCAGGCCTCACACCCACCTCCCTCCTCCTCCTCACCACCCGCACCAGGGTCGGGAAGCACCGTCTGGGAGTTGCAGGATGAAGCAATGGTTCTTTTCTTCCCCGGCTTGCAGAGCTCTGGGAAGGCACAGAGGCCAGTGGGATCTAGTAAAATACGAATGAGCCACTCTGCACCCAGCTGCGGCTCCTCGGGCTGCTGGGCTGAGATCCAGAGGCTGCATGCGGCCCGCAGCGCTCCTTTCTGCTCCCCACCCCCACCCCGCTGTTCTTTCAAGGGAGCCCTGGAATCCTCTCTTAGGGCCAACCGCTGGGGGCACTTTCTTCCCCCAGACCTGCCCCCTCTCTAGTCCTGTCCAAACTCACCCTGTAGGTCTCCCCGTGTCTCCTACTGGGAATCTCTGGATACCCCCTTCCCCACAGTTCTGTGGCACATGTCACCCTTGGAACTGGCTCAGGTGTGGTTCCTGGCTGTAAACGCCGGGCGGGCAGTGGAGCTGTGTCGCCTCCGCCAGACCCCAGGCTGTCTCACAGAGGCCTGGAAGGGTCAGGCTCCTGGTCTCCGGTTAAAGCACTGCCCCGACCCTATGTGCCGTCTGTAAAATGCGTCAAGGATTCCCCCTTCCCCGCAAGGCCGGGGGCTTGAAGGGGAGACCAGGCCCAGAGGAGGCGGCGGCCCGGCTGCGGAGGTGGGATGGGGGTGGACAAGTTTGCAAGGCGAGGCCGGGTTTGGAAAGCAATCGGATTACTCCTCCCCATCAGGCTGGAGGGCAGGGTTCAAAGTCCCCACTTAATCTCCTGCGGGAAGACAGGGGCGCACGCCCGGGGTGGGGAGCCGTCAGCACGCGACCCCCCCACCTCCAGCCTGGGGA
>NW_012104253.1:1475296-1479604 GCF_000951045.1 Mandrillus leucophaeus
GGGATGGGGAGCCCCGCGGGCTGGGCGGATGCCGTGGGCCAGGCTCCCCACGGCCGCACCCTCTTCCCTCCTCCCAGTTCTCTGGCGAGGGGGGGGGGATCTCCGCCTCCTGTTACAGCCGGAGAAACTGAGGCTCAAAGAGGTTGCATCACTTTATCAGGTTCAGCCATCCGGCTTTGAGCAGAGCCCTAAAGGATGGGAAAGATCTGGACATTTGGAGAAGGGAGAGGGGCAGGTTAGGCAGGAGAATGACTCGGACAAAGGCTGGAAATGCAGGTGGAGGCCTCTGGCCTGCTAGGCTGGACTAGGTGGTGGGGACGGCACACCCGCCCCTCTGGGGGGTGGTCAGTGGAGCCTTTGCTGGCATCTGGGGGCTGGGTGGGCACATGCAGCTGGGAGGAGCCGGGAGTGGTCCAGTGTTTGCTGGAGAGATTCCGAGGCTGGTCCCGAGGGACAGAGACAGACACTGGGACAGGCAGACAGGCCTTGGCCAGAGCTTATGGCCCCTGGTGAGTGCTGGACATTGATTCTGGGGACACACCAAATATCTGCATTTGTTGGGTGGTGGGGTGGGGTGGAGGAGGCGAGGTAGGCTGGATTCTTGTGGCCCTCTGCAAGAATCCCTCATCTGCACTCTCAAAGGTATGGGAGGCCAAATGCGGTGGCTCATGCCTGTAATCCCAGAATTTTGGGAAGCCGAGGTGGGAGAATGGCTTGAGGCCAGGAGTTCAAGACCAACCTGGCCAACACAGCAAGACCCCATCTCTAATACATGCATATATATATATATTTAAATAGAAAAAAAAAGATGTGGGAAAGGTTAGGTCGCCTCTTGGGCTCCCTGAAGAGGGAGGTGCCCAGCAGTGTGACAGCCTGGCCTAAGGGTCAGGTTGCTTCATGAAGAGCGATGGCTCCCAGGGGCTGAGGGCAGAGGCTAGAGGGCAGGGTGCTGGGCACATAGGCTGGACTGGCTGGGGCAATGGATGGGGGGCACC
Organism: Mandrillus leucophaeus; assembly: GCF_000951045.1. Lineage (NCBI taxonomy): Eukaryota > Metazoa > Chordata > Mammalia > Primates > Cercopithecidae > Mandrillus > Mandrillus leucophaeus. The sequence continues at coordinate 1,476,292 of NW_012104253.1, forward strand.
ACCCTGGGTGGGGCACCTGGGGCACGTGACCTCAGGGCTGGTGAGTTGGGAGGCCACATCTGGGGGATCAGCCCAGACAGGGTCTGGGGCGGCACTGGCCCACTGAGAGGGTAAAGAATGTGGCCATGCTCCCACCCAGCCACCAGAATGGAAAGCTTGAGCCCCGTGGACCCTGACCTCACACTGCCCTGCTCCTGTGCCATCACACGGCCAGGCCGCTCCCCCAGAGGAGTCCGCACCACTGAGCCTCCTTCCCGGACTCCCCCACACTCTAGCTGACTCCCTCTTCCCTGGGCCATCTTCAGACGCAGAGCCCTTGGCCCCTGACCTTAGCCCTCTTCTGTCTGACCTCCAACCCCTCTCCTGCGGGTGAGCTCCTCTTCCCAACCCTTTACCCTCCACCCCTGGCTTAGGGCGCCCACAGAGCCTCTTCTGATGTCACCTTTTCCTGAACTGATCCAATATCAGCTCCCATGGGAGACATAGTGCCATATCTTGCAGGCTCTGAGGCCCAGCCTGCCCAGCCCAGCTTCCTCCTTGGGTACAAACCTGTGTAGATTGGAATTCCAGCCAGTTCCAGAACTCTTACGGGCTGAGAGATTTGAGAACAAGATACTTTTCCTCTCTCTCTCTTTTTAAAATTATTTTTATTTTATTTATTTATTTATTTTTGAGATGGAGTCTCGCTCTATCACGCAGGCTAGAGTGCAGTGGCGCGATCTCAGCTCACTGCAACCTCTGCCTCCCAGGTTCAAGGGATTCTCCTGCCTCAGCCTCCCGAGTAGCTGGGACTACAGGGATGTGCCACCAAGGCCGACAATTTTTTTTTTTTTTTTTTTGAGACGGAGTCTCACTCTGTTGCCCAGGCTGGAATGCAGTGGCACGATCTTGGCTCACTTCTACCTCCGTCGCTTGGGTTCAGGCAATTTTCTGCCTCTGCGTCCTGAGTAGCTGGGATTATAGGTGCCTGCCACCACGCCCCGCTAGTTTTTGTATTTTTAGTAGAGACGGGGTTTCACCATGTTGGCCAGGCTGGTCTTGAACTCCTGACCTTGTGATCCACCCACCTCGGCCTCCCAAAGTGCTGGGATTACAGGTATGAGCCACTGCGCCTGGTCACTTCTCCTATCTTTATTGCCCCATAAAGTGAGGCTCACATGCTGAGCCCAAGGTGGTAGTGAGGGCTCAACATAAAGTTCTCAGAGCAGTGCCTGGACAGAGTAAGTGTTCAAGTATGATTGTGATCCATTCCAAGAGAGGACCCCTTACCAACTCTGTAGGACTCCTCACTGGGCGTTTGTCACACTCAGCCTCCAGGAAGGCCCCCAGTGATCCCTGCCTCCTGCTGTCTGTTCCCTTATGTACTCCCTGAGTGTGAGTGGGACTGGGTGACTTAGGAATAGAATACAACCCACACGGCCCAGCACAGTGGCTCACGCCTGTAATCCCAGCACTTTGGGAGGCTGCGACGGATGGATCACAAGGTCAGAAGGTTGAGACCAGCCTGGCCAACATGGTGAAACCATGTCTCTACTAATAATACAAAAATTAGCCTGGCATGGTGGCGGGCACCTGTAATCCCAGCTACTCAAGAGGCTGAGACAGGAGAATCACTTGAACCTGGGAGGTGGAGGTTGCAATAAGCTGAGACTGTGCCACTGGACTCCAGCCCGGGTGACAGAGAGAGACTCCATCTCTCAAAAAAAAAACAAAAAAACAAAAAAACAAAAAAAAACAACATTGTGCTGGAAGCGGTGGCTCACACTTGCAATCCTAGCACTTTGGGAGGCCAAGGTGGGTAGATCACGAGGTCAGGAGATCGAGACCATCCTGGCTAACACGGTGAAACCCCATCTCTACTAAAAATACAGAAAATTAGCCGGGCTTGGTGGCAGGTGCCTGTAGTCCCAGCTACTACTCGGGAGGCTGAGGTAGGAGAATGGCGTGAGCCAGGGAGGCGGGACTTGCTGTGAGCCGAGATCGTGCCACTGCACCCCAGCCTGGGCGACAGAGTAAGACCCTGTCTCCAAAAAAAAAAAAAAGTCCCGGTGCGGTGGCTTACACCTGTAATCCCAGCACTTTGGGAGGCCGAGGCAGGCAGATCACCTGAGATTGGGAGTTCAAGACCAGCTTGACCAACATGGAGAAACCCTGTCTCTTCTAAAAATACACAATTAGCTGACTGTGGTGGCACATGTGTGCAATCCCAGCTACTCGAGAGGCTGAGGCAGAAGAGTTGCTTTAACTCGGGAGGTGGAGGTTGCAGTGAGTGGAGATTGCACCATTGCACTCCAGCCTGGGCAACAAGAGTGAAACTTCATCTTAAAAAAATAAAAATAAAAATAAATTAGCCAGGTGGTGCAACACCTGTGGTTCCAACTACTCAGGAGGCTGAGACAGGAGAATTGCTTGAGCCCAGGAGACTGAGGCTGCAGTTAGCTATGATGGCACCACTGTACTCCAGACTGGGTAACAGAGCAAGACAGTATCAAAAAATATATATATACACACACACACACACACACACACACACGTATATATGTGTATATATGTGTATGTATATACACATGTCTATACATACACATATAGACATGTATATGTATACACATATATACATATATACACATATAGACATAAATGTGTGTGTGTATATATACGTATATATGTGTGTGTGTATATATATAGTCCACGTGATGGGACATCCCTTCTGAGATTAGGTTAGAAAAAGATCAACTTTTGTTTTGGATACTGGTGCCCCCATTCTTGCTCTCTTGCCCTGGGGACAGCCAGCTGTCCCAAGCGGGAGAGGCAAAGGTGGCCAGTAGCTGAAGCCTTCCCGCTGTGGGTGAGCTCAGAACAAATCCCTCCAAGAACAAATCCCTGCTGTCCCCTCTGCAGCCTGCTGGAGACCCTGGGTCAGAGCCATGGGCTGGGCCACTTCTGAATTTCTAACCCACCTATGCTGTGAGATGGTGTTTGGTTTTCGGTTGCTAAGCTTTGAGGTAATTGACTATGCAGTAATAAATAGATACCTAATACCAAAGTTGATTGAAAAAGCCATTTACAGTAGAAAACAGTCTACTGTAAACAGGAGGCCGAGGCGGGTGGATCACAAGGTCAGGAGTTCAAGACCAGCCTGGCTAACACAGTGGAACCCCGTCTCTACTAAAAATACAAAACTTAGCTGGGCGTGGTGGCGGGCGCCTGGACTCCTAGCTACTCAGGAGGCTGAGGCAGGAGAATCACTGGAACCCAGGGGGCGGAGGTTGCAGTGAGTTGAGATCGCGCCACTGCACTCCAGCCTGGGCAACAG
>NW_012104253.1:1479681-1486372 GCF_000951045.1 Mandrillus leucophaeus
AAGACCAGCCTGGATAACATGGCGAAATCCCATCTCTACAAAAAATTAAAAAATTAGCCGAGTGTGGTGGTGCACACCTGTAGTAGTCTCAGCTATTTGGGAGGCTGAGGTGGGAGGATTGCTTGAGCCGAGGCAGTGGAGGCTACAGTGAGCTGTGATTGTGCCACTACACTCCAGCCTGGGTGACAGAGCGAGACCGTGGCTCATGTCTGTAATCCCAGCACTTTGGGAGGCCGAGGCAGGCAGATCACCTGAGGTCAGGAGTTCAAGACCAGCCTGGCCAACATGGCAAAACTCCGATGGAGGCTGTGTCCACGGAGCTGTCTGGCAGGTCCTTGCCACTGTACAGCACAGCCAGCACAGCCTCCAGGCCCGACACCTGGGTGAGTCATGGCCCCTCCATCACAGGCGATGCATGGCTCTACCCCGAAGGTGCTCGGCTGGACGAATTTCACACAAGGTGATGGGGGCCAGGGCATGTTTCGGGCAGGAAGTCAGCCCTGGACATCTCAATACTCACATGCATGTCTCAGTCACACTGTGTTTGTGTGTGTGGAACAGTCACACTGTGTGTTTGTGTTTGCATGTGTGGAACATAGACAGCTGATCACCTCAAGGGACATCCCAGCCCACAGCTCCCCACCGCACACGCCCCCCACTGCACACACCCCCCCACCACACCCACCCCACACTGCACACACACAAACATGTTCCCAATGCAAAGCAAGCAGTTTTGCCCCACGCGCTCATCCCAGAGGCAGGTGTCCGCTTCCACACCGTGTGGTGACGCACATGCACAATGGGGGCAGATCCCCAGCACCCGCCTTCTCGTGAGCCACGTTTGTTCTGGATTCAGATACGCTGAGCCCCGGGAACCAAGCTGCAGGGCCAGTGCCTTCCAGCCTCCCCAGCCAGGAGCCTCCAGTCCCTCAGGAGCTCTGCAGGCCTTCAGGAGCCCTGGGAAGCACCCTCTGGCTCCCAAGCCCTTCCGGGCCTGCTGTAGAGTGGGGTGGGAAGCTGTTGGGAGGGGGGAGCAGAGGAGTTCTGGTCTCCCCTAGCCGGGCCTCCTGCTGGGACCCCTGCCAGCTGCTCCCCACCCCCAGCCTTGGCTCCAGGCCTGGCAGCCCCCGATTCCTCCCCTTCATACTCTCACAACTGCAAAGAAGGCCGGGGGAGGCCCCACTAAAGCACAGCCTCCAAAGTACACCTGGGGACTCCGGGACCCTGGGCGCCCTGAATCCCTCTGGGCCTCAGTTTCCCCCAGAAAGACAGACCCAGAATCGAGAGGGATCTTTGACGATGGGGGTGGGATTAGGCGTGAGTGCGCTTCCCGCACATCCTGGCAGGCTGTGGGTGTTCTTGGCAGGCAGCCACCAGTCCCCAGGCTCTGGAGGAGGAGGCCGGATGGGGGTGGGAGGCCGGGAGCCCTAGGGGAATGAGCTGCACCGCCCACGCCTCCATAGGAGCGGCCTCCACACACCCAGCACAGAGAGGCTGGAGCCACAGGGCCTCAGAGGAGCAGCTGGGCTCCCTGTTGCTGTGGGGGAGGGTTGTCTTGGGTGGTCTTCCTCCTACCCTTTGCCCCAAGGTGCTTTGGGACAGACCCCTGACCACCTCCAAAGACTTGGGCCTTAGTCTCCATAGAACGAGGGGTTTCTGGACCACCTGCCAGCTACCTGGGCAGGGCTGGGCACCAGCACTTTAGGTCCACTGAACGTTGGGGACTGCCCAGTCCACCCCACTACTTTCACCTCTGTCCTGGGTTGCAAGAGCGGCTTCAAACCCCAGACGCTACAACCCAAGACCTCGAAACCCAGATCCTGGACTCCTAGACTCCAGAACCCCCAGACGGGAACCCGGACCAAGAACGTGCCCAAGAGCTGCTCAGGGGCCATGTGGGGCCTTTGCGTCCTTCTGTGACAGACACTTGTCACTCGCTGTCCAGGGATGGAGCACAGAGTGCCTGCCTTCAGAATCTGAAAGGCCTTCTCCAGAAACTCCTGGTCTCCACTCCCGGCCCGCCGAGGGGCGAGTGCGTCCCACCCGCTGTGGGCTGAACCGAGTCCTGGGGGCTCTTATCAGTGCCCTGAGAGGTCCCCGGGAGGGAGCCGCATCCCACCAACGGATGAGGACACAGGAGCCCCACAGAGCTCACCCCCAAACCCGGCCTTCCCAGAACAGAAAGATGGCGGCCCCCAGGAGGCCCTGCTGGCCCTGGCCTGGGTCTGCTGAGGGCAGGGCCTGGTGACAGTTTCCAGTGTGCCCTCTGCAGCAGCCTTCTCAGGCTCTCACCGTCACCCCACCCAGTCTCTGTACACTGCTGCTTGGACAGCCGGGGGCACACAGGGCATGACGCTGGCCCAGCAGGACCAGGCTGGGGGCTGTACCTCAAACGCCTCTGACCTGAGTCCTCTAGTGGTTGGGAGGAGCCACCCCGACAGGGGCATCAGGTGATGTCCTAATTGCATCCAATTAGGATCCAATAGGCCTCAGTGGGCCCCACATAGCAGCTGGGGCCAATCCTGGAGGAGGGGATCTGAGCCCTGGGCGGGCTGGGCAGCTACGCAGGACTCTTCGGGGCCAGGCACGGCCTGGCTTTTCACACGACCCAGTCCCATCCCGGGGCCTCAGTCTTCTGTCTGTGTAACGGGAATACCCCCTTGAGGGCTGTGGTGAGGACCTGATGATGGCGGCGAAGTGTCCTGGGCCCAGCTAGCCCTCCTGTCTTGGTCCTGGGGGGCGAGGTGGGGAGGGAGCTGGGGGCAGAGTGTGGCAGAGTCGTCCCCCTCCTGCCTTCCCGGCATGGCGTTGAGTCGGGAAAGGTCGCAAAGGGGTGGGCTCTCCTGAGCTGGTGGCCCAGGCAGCCGGGGAGGGCAGCACAGGGTGCCCCTGCTGGGTGCTGGGTAAGGCACCAGTGTCCGGAACGTTCAACACAGCCCTCCCCGTGGGGCTGCAAGGCCCCCACCCCGTATTAGCCTGGCAGCGCTGGGGATGTGGCACCAACACCTTCCAGTGGAAGTGTCTGTGGCGGGAGCTGAAGGCTGGGTATTTAAACATCTGGAACCAGCTCTGAGGGCCAGGCCTGCTGTGGGGGGGTTGGGTTCCAGGCAGCCACCCAATGTGGGAAGGATCGCAGCAGTGTGGGCCAGTGGAGAGCGGTGGCTGGCTCCAAGTGCAGATTCTGCCTCAGTTTCTCCATGGGTGTCTTGGGGGCTGGTCTCCCTCAGCCCCAGCTGCCTGCCCTTCCCGCCCCCCCACACCTCATTCCTGCAGGTGGCCCTCCCTCCAGCCCCGGCTGGGACCCCTTCCCTGTGGCCGAGTTACCCCCGGCCTGCACCGGCCAGTGGGGCTCCTGCTCCCACGGGGGCATCCTTCACGTATTTTTTCCCAAACAGCCCCTCTCCCACGTCATCGCAGCTCCTTGGATTTACATTGGCCAGAGCAGCAGGCCTGGGCCACCCGTTCACCCGCCATCCCTGTCACTGAAGCTGGTGTGCCCTGGGACAGGGACAGGGATGTGGCACAGGAGGCTGCCCAGCAAGTGCCTGAGGAAAGAGGGAAAGTCTGAATCACAGAAACAAACACATCAACAAATGCTGTTCACAGCTCACGAGAATCCCATGATATCCCCATTTACAGAAGTAGTGGGCTCGGAGAGGTTAAGCAACTTACCTGGAGTCACACAGCCCAGAAGTGGCAGAGCTGGGATTTGAAGTCAGATGAGTGAGCCTTCAGAACCAGACCCTTTCCCTGAAAAATGGGACCTCCTGGAGGCTGGATAAGGCCTCAGTGGAGACACTGTGGCCCTCACAGCAAGTCTGACAGACATACAAACAGAGACTCTAGGTCTTGCCCTGGGAGGAAAAAATGCTGGCCCTGCTTCCTCTCCTGCCTGGGGAAGGACGTGCACACACCAGGAAGCCACCAAGAGGGGCTCCGATCCCAGCAGGTTTGCCCCTGACCTGGGCCCCAGAGCCCCCTGTGGTCCTAGGTGTGAGGACCTGCCTGGGGACAGGGCTAGGCCGCTGGTCCCAGGGCCTTGCAGCCCCAAGGTGAGGGCTGTGTTGGGTGTCCTTCACACTGGTGCCCCACCCAGCACCCTGACGTACCCCCTGGGAGTCAGCTCTCCACAGCACTGAGGTTGGAGGGATTAGAGGCCCCAGAATTGCCCTGCCGGTCAGTCACCCTCAGAGCACCTGGGAGGACTCTCCCAGGAGCTTATTAGAAATGGAGGGTCCAGCCGGGCGCAGTAGCTCACGCCTGTAATCCCAGCACTTTGGGAGACCGAGGAGGCGGGTGGATCACGAGGTCAGGAGATTGAGACCATCCTGGCTACCATGGTGAAACCCCGTCTCTACAAAAAATACAAAAAATTAGCTGGACATGGTGGTGGGCGCCTGTAGTCCCAGCTACATGGGAGGCTGAGGCAGGAGAATGGCGTTAACCCGGGAGACGGAGCTTGCAATAAGCTGAGATCTTGCCACTGTACTCCAGCCTGGGCAACAGAGCGAGACTCCATCTCAAAAAAAAGAAAAAAAAAAAAGAAAGAAATGGAGGGTCCAGGCCGGGTACAGTGGTTCATGCCTGTAATCCCAGCACTTTGGGAGGCTGAGGCGGGGAGATCACAAGGTCAGGAGTTCGAGACCAGCCTGGGCGACATGGTGAAACCCCGTCTCTACTAAAAATACAAAAATTAGCCAGGCGTGGTTGCGCATGCCTGTAATTCCAGCTACTCGGGAGGCTGAGGCAGGAGAATCGCTTGAACCCGGGAGGTGGAGGTTGCGGTGAGCCGAGATTGCGCCACTGCACTCCAACCTGGACAACAGAATCGAGACTCCATCTCAAAAAAAAAGAAAAAAGCAAAAAGAAACAAGCCCTGACCTCTGTGCCCTCTCCTGTCTCCACCTCGCCAGGAGAAGCAGGCGGGCTCGCAGCTTATCTGCAAGGCTGTCGTCGTCGGGCAGGTCGGGGGACACACGGTAATCCCTCGAGCGTCCTATCGATGTCCCTGGTCACTCCACAGTGATAGCATGAGGAACTTTCACTGAGCACTCCAGCTGTCCCGAGAGCTGTCAGGGGATCTCATCTGCTCACGACTCCTGGTTTTGCAGTGGAGGAAAGTGAGGCACAGAGAAGTTACACAATTTGTCACAGCTGCATGCATAGGAGCCGGGATTCGAACTCAAGCCATCAGGCCCAGAACCCCTGCTCTTAACCATGAAAGTTATATGTCTTCTTGTGTTAAACAGCTGGAGCCCCCATCATGTGACAGGGAGAATGGCCGTCTTTCTACCCTGGGTCCTACAGGAAGTTCAGGCACCCCTGGGGCTTCCTCCATTCTGAAGAAAGACTAGGAAAGCTTCTGTCCCAGGACACCCTTCTCTGCTGCCCGCTCCGCGGCTGCTGGGGATGCCTCACTGAGGTAGGTGTCAAGGGGACGGGAGGGGAGGGGTGCTCCCAGGGCCTGGCTGCCAGGGAATTTACATGCTCTAGAGTCACAATGCTTCATCTGTGCTTGCTGAAATCTCCCCTGCCCCGGTACTCCCTCCACAGGCCTGGATCACAACCACATCGCCCTGAAGTTTCCCCAGAGCCTCTCCCCTCCCTGCCTGCCCCTCAGAGGGGTGAGGGCAGCAAGTGGCCTTGCAGGAAGGAACAGAGTGGCCTGGGGGCCCCTAGAGAGTCTCCCCGGAGCAACAGACTATCCCTCCAGCAAGGCACCGGGGCTCCCCTGACACCGGAGGCCAGTCTTTTTTTTTTTTTTTTTTGGAGACAGAGTCTCGTTCTGTTACCCAGGCTGGAATGCAGTGGCGCACTCCAACCTCCACCTCCTGGGTTCAAGTGATTCTCCTGCCTCAACCTCCCGAGCAGCTGGGATTACAGGCATGCACCACCACCCCTGGCTAATTTTTGTATTTTAGTAGAGACGGGGGTTTCACCATGTCGCCGAAGCTGGTCTCGAACTCCTGACCTTGTGATCTGCCCGCTTCTGCCTCCCAAAGTGCTGGGATGATAGGCATGAACCACCGTGCCTGGCCTGGACCCTCCATTTCTTTTCGTTTCTTTTTTTTTTTTTGAGATGGAGTGTCACTCTGTTGCCCAGGCCGGAGTGCAGTGGTGTGATCTCGGCTCACTGTAAGCTTCGCCTCCCAGGTTCACGCCATTCTCCTGCCTCAGCCTCCCAAGTAGTTGGGACTACAGTTGCCCGCCACCACACCTGGTTAATTTTTTGTATTTTTAGTGGAGACAGGGTTTCACTGTGTTGGCCAGGCAGGTCTCGAACTCCTGACCTCGTGATCCACCTGCCTCGGCTTCCCAAAGTGCTGGGATTATAGGCGTGAGCCACTGTGCCCCGCCCGCTTTTCTTCTCTTTCTTTCTTTTTTTGTTTTTTTTTTTGGGATGGAGTTTCACTCTTGTCACCCAGGCTGGAGTGCAGTGGTGTGATCTTGGCTCACTGCAACCTCCGCCTCCCAGGTTCAAGTGATTCTCTTGCCTCAGCCTCCTGAGTAGCTGGGATTACAGGCAAGAGCCACCATGCCCAGCTAATTTTTGTATTTTTAGTAGAGATGTGGTTTCACCATGTTGGCCAGGCTAGTCTCGAACTCCTGACCTCAGGTGATTCACCCGCTTTAGCCTCCCAAAGTGCTGGGATTACAGGCGTGAGACACCACACCTGGCCCTTTTTTTTTT
>NW_012104253.1:1486882-1488071 GCF_000951045.1 Mandrillus leucophaeus
TGATAGCCAGGATGGTCTCGATCTCCTGACCTCGTGATCCGCCCATCTCGGCCTCCCAAAGTGCTGGGATTACAGGTGTGAGCCACTGCGCCTGGCCTGGCCAGGCTTTTTTTTTAAGTAAATAAATATACATCTATTTTTTGCAGAGAGGGAGTATTGCCACGTTGCCCAGGCTGGTCTTCAACTCCTGTGCTTCAGCGATCCTCCCACCTCGGCCTCCCAAAGTGTAAGAGTTGTGTGAACCAGAACAACTCCATCTTGAGAAGGGGCTGAGTGAAATGAAGCTGAGACCTACTGGGCTGCAATCCCAGGAGGTTAAGCCATTCTAAGTCACAGGATGAGATAGGAGGTCAGCACAAGATACAGGTCACAAAGACCTTGCTGATAAAACAGCTTGCAGTAAAGAAGCCGGCCAACACCCACCAAAACCAAGGTGGAGACGAGAGTGACCTCAGGTTGTCCTCACTGCTACATTCCCTCCAGTGCCATGACAGTTTACAAATGCCATGGCAACGTCAGGAAGTTACCCTATATGGTCTAAAATGGGGAGGCATGAATAATACACCCCTTATTTAGCATATAATCAAGAAATAACCATAAAAATGCGCAGCGTTGGCCAGGCGTGGTGGCTCACGTCTGTAATCCAAGCACTTTGGGGGGCCAAGGCAGGCAGATCATCTGAGGTCAGGAGTTCTAGACCAGCCTGGCCAACATGGTGAAACCCTGTCTCTACTGAAAATACAAAAATTAGCCGGGCTTGGTGGCTCATGCCTGTAATCCCAACTCCTCTGGAGACTGAGGCAGGAGAATCACTTGAATACGGGAGGCAGAGGTTGCAGTGAGCCAAGATCTCACCACTGCACTCCAGCCTGGGAAAGAGAGGGAGAAACAAACAAACAAACAAACAAAAAGGCAACCAGCTGCCTTTGGACCTGCTCTGCCTATGGAGTAGCCATTCTGTTTTTTTGAGATGGAATCTTCTTGCTCTGTTGCCCAGTCTGGAGTGCAGTGGCACAGTGTCGGCTCGCTGCAAACTCTGCTTCTTGGGTTCAAGCGATTCTCCTGCCTCAGCCTCCCGAGTAGCTGGAATTACAGGTGCCTGCCACCATGCCCAGCTAATTTTTTGTATTTTTAGTAGAGACGGGCTTTCTCCATGTTGGCCAGGCTGATCTTGAACTCCTGACCTCGT
>NW_012104253.1:1489041-1490387 GCF_000951045.1 Mandrillus leucophaeus
AAAAAAAAAAAAAACTATTCATATGGGCTGAACGCAGTGGCTCATGCCTGTAATCCCAACACTTTGGGAAGCCAAGGCAGGAGAATTGCTTGAGTCCAGGCATTCAAGATCCCCACCTGGGAAACCAAGGCAGACCTCCATCTCTACAAAAAGCACGAAAATGAGCCGGGCATGGTAGTGTGGGCCTGTAGTCCCAGCTGCTTGAGAGGCTGAGGTGGGAGGATCACCTGAGCCCAGGAGTTGGAGGCTGCAGTGAGTTGTGATCGTACCACTGTTAGCGGTGGAGGGTTTCCAGGATCTTGGTGTCTTGAACAAAGAATTGGACAAAACGTATAAACAAAGCAAGGAAAGAATGAAGAAACAAAAGCAGAGCTTTATTGAAAACAAAAGTACAATCTGCTGCGCAGAGTGGGAACGGGCTGGAGCATAGGGGCTCAGAGCCCGTTACAGAATTTTCTGGAGTTTAAATACCCTCTAGAGATTTCCATTGGTTATTTGGTGTGCACCCTATGTAAATGAAGAGGCTTAAAGTGAGTTACCAAAGTGAAGTTACAAAGCTATTTACTGTGTGTACACCCTATGTAAATGAAGAGGATGAAGTTACAAAGTCATGTACTTGGTGAACACCCTATGTAAATGAAGAGGATATTTCCTGTCGTGGCTGAAGTGCCTCCTCTCTCCTCTCCATTTGATTTAGTTCTGGGAAGTCCTCAGGTTCCCTGCCTCCAGGTCTTATTCTCCTGTCTCAGCACTGCACTCAAGCCTGGGCCACAAAGCCAGATTCTGTCTCTAAAAAAAAGGAAAAAAAGAGGCCAGGCACAGTGACTCCTGCCTGTAATCCCAGTACTTTGGGAAGCTGAGGAGGGTGGATCACGTGAGGTCAGGAGTTGGAGACCAGCCTGGCCAACATGGTGAAACCCTGTCTCTACTAAAAAGACAAAAAATCAGCCAGGTGTGGTGGCATGCACTTGTAGTCCCAGCTACTCTGGAGGCTGAGGCAGGAGAATCACTTGAACCCGGGAGGCGGAGGTTGCAGTGAGCCAAGATTGCGCCACTGCACTCCAGCCTGGGCAACAGAGCAAAACTCCATCTCAAAAAACAACAACAAACAAAAAGAAAAAAAATAAAACTACGTATGGCAGAGCCACAGGATAAAAGGAGTAAAGGGAGCCCAGGTTCCTGACACTGTGACACTCCTTGTCATACAAGCCCTGGCACCCTCTAAACAGATTTTGTTTTTGTTTTTGTTTTTGAGACGGTTTCTTGCTCTGTTGTCCAGGCTGGAGTGCAGTGGCACAATTCAGCTCACTGCAACCTCCGCCTCCCCGGTTCAAGTGATTCTCCTG
>NW_012104253.1:1492007-1497734 GCF_000951045.1 Mandrillus leucophaeus
TCCCAGCTACTCGGGAGGCTGAGGCAGGAGAATGGCGTGGACCCAGGAGGCGGAGCTTGCAGTGAGCTGAGATCCGGCCACTGCACTCTAGCCTGGGAGACAGAGCAAGACTCCGTAAAAAAAAAAAAAAAAAAAAAAAATAGAGACGGTTTCACCATGTTGCCCAGACTGGTCTCGAACTCCTGGGTTCAAGCGATCCTCCTGCTTTGGTCTCTCAAAGTGGTAGGATTACAGGCTTGAGCCACTGTGCCTGGCCGCTAAACCCATTTTCACAGGAAATTTTACTCAGAAGCTCAACAACAACAACAAAATCACTTCCTGAACTGAGAATGTCCAGTTGAAGTGAGTGGGGTGGGAGCCCTACCCACATGGCCTCCCCTCCTAGGTCCCCAGTTCCCTAAGCCTCTGGCACAGCTACGTATTTATTTATTTATGTATTTATGTATGTATTTATGAGACGGAGTCTCGCTCTGTCTCCCAGACTGGAGTGCAGTGGCACGATTTCGGCTAACTGCATCCTCCACCTCCCAGGTTCAAGCGATTCTCCTGCCTGAGCCTCCAAAGCAGCTGGGATTACAGGCGTGCACCCCCACACTCAGCTAATTTTTGTATTTTTAGTAGAGACGGGGTTTCGCCATGTTGGCCAGACTGGTCTCAAACTCCTGACTGCAGGTATCTGCCCACCTCGGCCTCCCAAAGTGCTGGGATTACGGGCGTGAGCCACCGTGCCCGGCCAGGGCTACATTCTCGAAAGCACCTTCCTGCCCCCTGCCGTACCCCAGGGTGGCAGGACCCAGTCTCTGGGTGTCAGACAGAGAGAGTGACGGGAAGGCTACAGTGACTCAGCCTGGGAGCCACCAACAGCCAGCCATTACCCCTGGGCCCGGGGTCAGGCAGGGCTGCTCTGTCACCCTCAGGAGTATTTGGCTCCAGGGACTCAGGGCATAGCAGCACCTTCCCCAAGTCCTCCCCCTCCCACAGGGCAGGCATGGGAAGCAGCATGTCCCATCTTTCCCCAGGATACTGCCTGGCAATGCCTGGGTAGCTGGAGTCCAGGTCAAATGCGGGGGAGCAGGAGGGCCCAGAGCCTCAGCTCCCCTGCCAGGCTCCTTAGGCTTCTCCTACATCAACAAAGCAAATGAAGGCAACAAACTCAGAAAGCACTTCTCCACCGTTCCCTCTGCCATGAGTGGCCACGCCACACCCGGCCCTGCCCCACCCCACCTCTTCCTTCCCACCGCTCTGTGACTCAGAGTTAAGAGATGAGATACTGGCCGGGCGCGGTGGCTCAAGCCTGTAATCCCAGCACTTTGGGAGGCCGAGACGGGCGGATCACGAGGTCAGGAGATCGAGACCACAGTGAAACCCCGTCTCTACTAAAAATACAAAAACTTAGCCGGGCGAGGTGGCAGGCGCCTGTAGTCCCAGCTACTCGGGAGGCTGAGGCAGGAGAATGGCGTGAACCCAGGAGGCGGAGCTTGCAGTGAGCTGAGATCCGGCCACTGCACTCCAGCCTGGGTGACAGAGTGAGACTCCGTCTCAAAAAAAAAAAAAAAAAAAAAGAGATGAGATACTCTGAAATCACTCTAGGGTGAGGGGCTGGCATTTGTGTTGCCAGCCTGATGGACCCGGGAGGCACCCACAAACTACACCCTCGGTGGCTGAGGGTGCATCCTTCTGTTCAGCGAGTCATCAGGAAGCATGTCACAGTGGAGTGGTGCTTTCTCCATTGGTGGCAGGTGGAACACAAGTTTCTCAAACTTTTCCACCATTGTTTCCCTGATTGTGCAGGCCAATTGACCAGGATAATGGAGGACGGCTGCTATCACAAAAGAACCTTGGTTCATCAAAAATCCACGTGAGGCTGGGTGTGGTGGCTCACGCCTATAATCCCAGCACTTTGGGAGGCCAAAGCAGGCAGATCACTTGAGGTTAGGAATTCAAGACAAGCCTAGCTAACATGGTGAAACCCCGTCTCTACCAAAAATACAAAATTAGCTGGGTGTGGTGGCGCATGCCTGTAATCCCAGCTACTTGGGAGACTGAGGCAGGAGAATCGCTTGAACCCGGGAGGTGGAGGTTGCCGTGAGCTGCGATCACGCACGCCATTGCCCTCCAGCCTGAGCAACAAGAGCGAAACTCCATCTCAAAACAAAAACAAACAAGCAAAAAAAACAAGAGCGAAACTCTGTCTCAAAAAAAAAAAAAAAAAAACTAAAACAAAAAACAAAAACCAAAACCAAAAAATCCATGTGAGTGTTATGCTCTACCCCTGCAATATGGGAATGCTTGTATGATGCAAAACTTACGTTTTATACATTTGCTCAATTTTGCACCTCCTACTCCAAATGGCCACGGAAGCCTGGTGCTCCAGAAGCTGTTCTGTGCTATCCGGTGGCTTCTCCTCAACCTAGCCTGCACTCGCCAGGCTCTCATTCTTCTAGTTGAGAAGCAAAGTGTTAGAGAGAACATGGATTTTGCCATTGGAATTGCTGGCTTCTGGTTGTGGCTGTGTGACCTTGGGCATCTCACTTGACCTCTCTAAGCCTCCATTTCCCCTCTGCTTTTAGTCCCCACTGAGGCCAACGTGTGTCTGGAAGTGGGGGTGGGGGTGGGGGTGGGGGTGAGGCGTTGGGATGGCGTTTTCTTCCTTGGCAGGCAGGGCCCTCGAGAGACTTAAAGAGGGGCCGGGTGCGGTGGCTCATGCCTGTAATCCCAGCACTTTGGGAAGCCAAGGTGGGCAGATCACCTGAGGTCAGGAGTTCGACACCAGCCTGAGCAACATGGTGAATCCCAGTTTCTACCAAAAATACAAAAATTAGCTGGGCATGGTGGCACGTGCCTGTAGTCCCAGTTACTCAAGAGGCTGAGGCAGAGGCAGGAGAAACCCTTGAAACTGGGAGGCAGAGGTTGCAGTGAGCTGAGATGGCGCTACTACACTCCAGACTGGGTGACAGAGTGAGATCCAGTCCCCAAAAAAAAAAAAAAAAAAAAAGAATCTTAAAGAGGGCTGCTGTGAGTTATTCTTGCAGATGAGGAAAGTACCCCATTTTGACTCCTTAGTCTCTGGCTCTGGCTGGGTAGGGCCATCCTGGCTTGGTACTTTTGCCCTAGCTCAGTCCATGGTGAGCCCACCCAGGTGAGCAATGCTCCTGGTCATGCGGTGCAGAGGCTGGGCCGGGCGCTTTGTGGATCCCCATGCAGGATGGGTTCTGGGGTGCACAGAAGAACCTTTTTCAAACATGGTGGTAAAATACACATCACATAACATTTACCGTTTGAACCATGTTTAAGTGTACAGTTCATGTCCTTGCCATGGTCAGGGGAAAGAAGGAGGAAGGGAGGAATGGAAAGAAAAGAAAAGAAAAGAAAGAAAGAAGAAAGAAAGGAAGGAAGGGAGGGAATGAAAGGGAAAGAAAGAAAGGAAGCAGGAAGGAAGGAAAGAGAAAAAGAAGAGGAAGGAAGGAAAAGAAAGAAGGAACTAAAGAAAGAATGAGGGAGGGAGGGAGGGAGGAAGGAAGGAAGGAAGGAAGGAAGGAAGGAAGGAAGGAAGGAAAGAGTGTACAGTTCAATCTTTCCAAGCCAAAACTCCATACCCATTAAACAATAGCTCCCCATTCCCGGCTCCTCCCAGCCCCTGGCAACCACCATGCTACTTCCTGTCTCTCTGAATTTGACTACTCTGGACACAGAATATAAGTGGAATCCTACAGTATTTGTCTTTTTGTGACTAGCTTATTGCACTCCGCATAATGTCAGGGTTCGCCTTTCATCCATGCTGCAGCATATGCAGAATTTCCTTCTTTCTGCGGTTAAAGAGCTCTCCACTGTCCATATAGACTATTTGCTCAACCCTTCACCCGTCCGTGGACCGGTGGGCTGCTCCCACCTTTTGGCTGTTGCGAATGCTGCTACTGTGAAAGTGGGTGTGCAAATGGAGGAACATTCTTTTGATGGTGTTGAATTTGGTTTAACCCATATTAGAGCAAACATAAGGAGCACAGCAAACATCACAGATATGAGACATGAATGCTTAGGGTGCGGCTACAGTGACGAGGTGATTTCAGGTCAATCACGAAAGGGCGACAGCGGACAGGGTGAGAGTCGCCAGGAGCCAGCGGGAATGACTTCGGTTTGAGAAAGTCTAAGCTGGGTCAAGCCAAGGAGGAGCCGGGGCCTCTCGCCCCGCGTCTCCCTCTCCGGGATCCCCTCCCCGGACCTGCCACTCCGGTCTCCGGGCTCGCCCGGCTGCCTGCGGCTACCACACACCCTGGGGCAGTTTTGGCCCCGGGTCCCAGGAAAGCATCTGATTGGCTGTGTTCTCACTAGGCCAGCCCTGATAGATCACTGGCCAGCCTATGGATAGGCTCCCCTCAGTCAGATGCCCATGCCTGGTCCAATCAGCGGTGGGCAGCCTGGAGGGTCGGGGAAGGAGCTGTGGCTGGCGGGGCTCCCAAGTCCTGCAGGGACTCCTGGCGGGTCCAAGGTGAAGCCCGGCCAGCCGCAGGCTTCACAGCGCCCCCTGGTGGTCCGGGGCGGAGGCGGGGAGGAGCCCAGGCAGCCGCAGAGGGAAGTTCAGGGCAGTCGCGGAGGCTCAGACCCGTAATCTCAGCACTTTGGGAAGCCAAGAGGGGAGGATCGCTTGAGATCAAGAGTTTGAGACTAGCCTAGGCAACATAGTGAGAGCCTTATCTCTACTAAAAATTAAATTTAAAAAAGGGGGGTCAAGGTCTGAGGATGGCTAACTCCACCCTGGACTCCACACCTGAGGGTAACCAAGGGAAGGGTGTTGGGGAGCAGTCCTGCCTCGGGCTGACCCCCCAGAACTTGCCCAGCTCCTCTTCTATCTGGGGCTGGGGGAGTTGGTTAGTGCGGTGTGGGGTGCGGGGACCCAGAACCCCCCAAAGCTGTTCTTCTCTCCCGGTCAGCCTCTGCCCTCTCCTAGCCCCCTTTCATCACTCAGGGAACCCTGAAAGTGAGGACCTCAGGTTCTGTGCGTTTCCTAAGGTCGCCTCAATCCTGGGTGTCCTGTTTGGACCCTCGGGCCTTCTGCGCGGCTCTCAGCGAATCTCTGAGCACAGGGATGCGTGAGTACCCCGCCCTTTGGTTCCAGGCTCAAATCAGTGGCACAGTGTCCCCGCCAGGCCAGAGAGGGGTCGGCTCCCAGCAGTTCGTGGGTAGCTGGGGCTGGCGCACGCACATCCTCTCTGCCTTTCCCTCCCGAAGCGCTGCCGTGGGCCAGGCCGCACCAGAACGGGGAGCGTCCCTAATTGCCCTGCACTAATTGCAGCTTCACCTGCGCAGCTGGGCTGGCCTCCCCTGAGCCTGGAGCTTGTTATTGGAAATAAGCCGATTTCTCCAGTTTGGGAGAATTCAGACTTGGGGGTTGAACTACTTGTGATTTGGGGCATTTATCATTGAAAATAGGCCTCGTTCCCTCATGGAGAGTTTTGTGTAAACAACTCGGCGCCACACATCCAGGCACGTGTATCCGTGTGGGGTTTCCAACCTAAGAAACACGAGGCGGCACCCCAGGGCCCTAGGACCACGCACAGGCCCCAAGGGTTTCGGGACTGAAACCGGGAAGGTTCAGGGCTGCCTCCAGCATTGACCAGATCTCAGCTGAGCCACAGCCCATCTGAAGGCTTAGCCCAAGCTCTGGCTCTTTTTCCCTCCCTCCCTCCTTCCCTCCCTCCTTCCCTTCCTCACCTCCCTCCCCTCCCCTCC
>NW_012104253.1:1498297-1498936 GCF_000951045.1 Mandrillus leucophaeus
TCGAACTCCTGACCTCAGGTGATCCACCAGCCTCGGCCTCCCAAAGTGCTAGGATTACAGGCATGAGTCACCACGCCTGGCCCTTTTTTCTGTTTTTGAGATTGAGTCTCCCTCTGTCACCCAGGCTGGAGTGTGGTGGTGTGATCATAGCTCACCGCAGCCTCAAACTCCGGGGCTCAAGTAATCCTCCCAACTCAGCCTTCTGAGTAGCTGGGATCACAGGCACATGCCACTGTGCCTGGCTAATTTTAAAATTTTTTGTGGAGATGAGGTTTTGCCATGTTTCTCAGGCTGACCTGGAATTCCTGGGCTCAAGTGATCCTCCTGTCTTAACCTCCCAAAGTGCTGGGATTACAGGTGTGAGCCACCCACACCTGGCCTTCTCTAAGAGTTTTATTGATGTAGGCCAGGAGTGGTGGCTTACACCTGTAATCCCAGCACTTTGGGAGGCTGAGGTGGGTGGATCACTTGAGACCAGCCTGGGCAGCATGGTGAGAATAATTATTGCTGAATAATTTCCATTGTATGGAAATCCCACACTTTATACATCTATTCACCAGTTAATGGATATGCCTTTCCATTTCGGGGGTATTATGAATAATGCTGCTATGGACTGTTTTTTTTTTTTTTTTTTTTTTT
>NW_012104253.1:1499478-1503400 GCF_000951045.1 Mandrillus leucophaeus
TGTAATCCCAGCACTTTGGGAAGCTGAGGCGGGTGGATCACCTGAGGTCAGGGGCTCGAGATCAGCCTGGCCAACATGGTGAAACCCCGTTTCTACTAAAAATACAAAAATTAGCCAGACACAGTGGTGAACGCCTGTAATCCCAGCTACTCAGTAGGCTGAGGCTGGAGAATAGCTTGAACCTGGGAGGCGGAGGTTGCAATGAGCCGAGGTCGCACCACTGCACTCCAGACCAGGTGACAGAGCAAGACTCCATCTCAAAAATAAATAAATAAAAATTTAAAAATGAAGAAAAAAAGAAAGCTTTTAAAGATATGAGTTTGATGGCTGGGCACGGTGGCTCATTCCCGTAATCCCAGCACTTTGGGAGGCTGAGGTGGGCGGATCATCTGAGGTCGGGAGTTCAAGATCAGCCTGACCAACATGGAGAAACCCCGTCTCTACTAAAAATACAAAATCCAGCTGGGCATGGTTTTGCATGCTTGTACTCCCAACTACTCAGGAGGCTGAGGCAGGAGAATCGCTTGAACCCGGGAGGCGGAGGTTGTGGTGAGCCAAGATTGTGCCATTGTACTCCAGCCTGGGCAACAAGAGTGAAACTCCGTCTCAAAAAACAAAAAAGAGTGAGTTTGATTCAGAGCCCTCCTGAGGACATGACACAGAGGCTGATAGCCCAGAACATTTCCTTAGAGAGTTTTTCTTACATTGCTCCAAAATAGTGTTTCAGCTCACAGCTACACATGAGCTGTGGGAGTCCAATACGGGCAAAATCACATCAGACTTGCTCAGAAGTTACACTGAGGCAGTCACACCAAGGTTTGGGTAAGAATACATCTGGTTATAGATTACAGAGGCATCATCACTAACCAGATGTTATGAGGAGGAAAAGGCAAGGCTAGCGTCATGGATCTTTTAGAGAATGTAGCAACTCAAGCCAGAGGTGTGGGGATGGAGACTGCGTGCTCGTCACGTTTTGTCTTCAAAGCATCTTTCTGGAGAGCTGCAGGTGGCCACAGAGGTGGGGCTTTGTGAAATTGTGCTGCAAACAGAAACGAGCACGCATGGCTTCCTAGGTGTGCTACTTTACCTCACAGAACATTCACATACAAATCTTTGTGTTAGAGAAGATGTTTTCAGGCCAGGCATAGTGACTCATGCTTGTAATCCCAGCATTTTCAGAGGCTGAGGCGGGAGGATTGCTGGAACCCAGTTCGAGCCAGCCTGGGCAACACAGTGAGACCCTGTTTCTACACAAAAATAATTTAAAAATCAGCCAGGTGTTGTGTCACTCCCTGTAGTCCCAGCTACTCGAGAGGCTGAGGTGGAAGGATCACTCGAGCCTGGGAGGGTGAGGCTGCAGTGAGCTGTGACCATGCTCTCTAGCCTGGGTGACAGAACAAGATCCCATCTCTAAGAAAAAAAAAATATATATTGTTTTCATTTCTTGGGCAGGTACCTAGGAGTGGAATTGCTGGTTCTTATGATGAGTTTAGGAAATGGCCAAGCTTTTCCAAAGTCGTTGCATCATTTTGCATTCCCACTGGGAGTGTATGAGAGTTCCAGTTGTTTCATGTTCTTGTCAACAGTCGGTATGTTTGGATTTTTTCTTTTTCTTTCTTTCTTTTTTTTTTTTTTTTGTGAGACAGGGTCTTGCTCTGTCACCCAGGCTGGAGTGCAGTTGCACAATCATGGCTCACTGTAACCTTGACTTCCCGGGCTCAGGTGATCCATCCACCTCAGCCTCCGAGTATCTGGGACCACAGGCAGGCGCCATCATGCCCAGCTAATTTTTTTTTTTTTTTTTTTGAGATGGAGTTTCGCTCTGTCACCTAGGCTACAGTGCAATGGCGCGATCTCAGCTCACTGCAACCTCTGCCTCCTGGGTTTAAGCAATTCTCCTGCTCCAGCCTCCCGAGAAGCTGGGATTACAGGCGCCTGCTATCAAGCCTGGCTAGTTTTTTTTGTATTTTTAGTAGAGATAGGGTTTCGCCATGTTGGCCAGGCTGGTCTCAAACTTCTAACCTCAGGCGATCCGCCTGTCTTGGGCTTCCAAAGTGCTGGGATTTCAAGTGTGAGCCACAGCGACCGGCCATGCCTGGCTAACTTTTTTATTTTTATTTTTTTGTGGAGATGAGGTCTTACTGTATTTCCCAGGCTGGTCTCAAACTGCTGAACTCAGGTGATTTGCCTTGAGTTCAGGAGTTTGAGCCTTGAGCGTTTGTATCTTAGTGACTGGTGCTCCTCCAACCTCCCCAGGGCCCTGAGGATTTGGAGCTTCAGGGAGAAGGAAGAGAATTCCCAGCCCCTCCTTAGCCAGTCCCATCCTCCTCCAGGAGCCTTCCCTGCTTATTCTGGCCCTGGAAGGTCTGCTGTCTACAATCTGTCTCCACTGCTTCCCCATCATTGTGCTAAGCTATGATGCCCATAATAATAAACCAGGCTTCCTGGGATTCATGCGTTTTTGAGTCTCATTCCACGTGGACTCTGGGCTTGTTTTGGAGAGTGAGGTATTAGAAAGCATGATGGGAGCAGAGGTTTAATGAGCTCTTGCACATTGGGGCTTGTCCTGTCATGCTGTGAGGAAGACCAAGTCAGCCACGTGGAGAAGCCAAGCAAAGGAGCCTGGAAGCGGGGCGGCAGCCCATGCTGGCGGCAGCCGAGCTCCCACTGGCAACCAGCACCGACTGTAGCCGTGTGGATGAAGCCACTTGGACATTTCACTCCAGTTGGACCTCCAGATACCTACAGCTGTAGAGTGAGCCCAGCGGACACCACATGAAGCAAAAGACTCATCCAGGCCCGGTGCGGTGGCTCACACCTGTAATCCCAGGACTTTGGGAGGCCGAGGCGGGCGGATCACGAGGTCAGGAGTTCAAGACCAGCCTGACCGACATGGTGAAACCCCGTCTCTACTAAAAATACAAAAATTAGCCGGGCTTGGTGGCGCATGCCTGTAATCTCAGTTACTCAGGAGGCTGAGGCAAGAGAATCGCTTGAACCCGGGAGGTGGAAGTTGCAGTGAGCTGAAATCACGCCACTACACTCCAGCCTGGGCAAGAGGAAAAAAAAAAAAAAAAAAGAGCCATCCAGTCAATCCAGAGAACCGTGAACAATACTACATCATTGCTGTTTAAAGCCACCCTGGCAGGGTTGTTTGTTACACAGCAGAAGAGAACTGATACACTGTGGAGATCTCCTTGTCTCTCAGGGGTCACTGGCATCACCTGCAGCCCCTCCATCCTCCACCTTCCCTCTTCCTGTCCATCATTTTTGAAAGGTGGGCGGCTTACCCAATCACTGCCCTCCTGGGGCCAGGAAGCCCCTTCCAGTCCAGCCCTCTGCTCCTTTCACACTGGGATTGAGGAAAGCATCTCCTGGCAGGGCCTCCGCACCCCTCTAGGCTCTCAGCTCCCTGCTGGACATACAGACATAGGGTGGCCGAGTGAGGGGTGGCTCCTGGGAATCCTGATGCCGCCACCTGGACAGCACTGGACCCTCAGTGGGCTCTGCGGACCGTGTCCTGGGGGTTCCTGGGTGGGGACAGCTGACGGGCCGAGGGGGTGGCGCAGGAAGGATGGGAGCTGCAATGGAAGGCTAGGCTGAGTCCCTCCCCACACTGCCCGCACGCTCTCGCCTGCAGCCAGCTCCTCAGCCGCTCTGGCCTCAGCGTCTGCACCTGTGAAGTGGGCCTGGAGTATGTGGAAGTCCCAGTCGGGGAGACACACAGGAGCCTGGTAGACGTGAGGCTGGGGAAAGCAAGGGAAGTGGCAGTTGGGACGCGCGAGCAGGCCGGGCTGGGTGGACGGCCACCAGGTAGAGGGTACAGGAGCGCGAGGGTCCGCTCTCCGAGGGAGATGGGGCTCAGACCGGGGAACACTGTCACTCGCAGGCCGCGGGCCGCGGGCCGCGGGCGGGCAGAGGC
>NW_012104253.1:1504074-1513202 GCF_000951045.1 Mandrillus leucophaeus
CCGCCGGCACGGGCCAGGGCCTTGCCTCTCCCCGAGGGCGGTCGGCAGGGTCCGACCAGGGGACACCCCCGCCCCTACAAAATCTCTGCAAAATCTGCCTTGGGGCAGATCAGCGGCGCTCCGCCCCCCACCCATGTCCCGGCCCTGCTGCGGGGCTCGGTCTCCCGACCCCTTCCTCGCCTCGGGCCCAGAATGTGATCGTGCGGACGCAAGGACCCGGCGGGGCGGGGCGTGTGGGAAGAGGGCGCGCCCGCGCACGGGCCGCTGACACCCTTGGGACTGCCCTGCACTGTGTGACCTGGGCTGGGCCAGGCCCTCCAGTCTCAGTTCCCCCTTCTGACTCACTTCTCTGCAAGCTGCAGCTACTGATCTAGCACAGTCCCGAAGGTGGTCCTGGAAAATAAGATGGGGGCGCAGACGAAGGGGGGCTGCAGTGACCCGGCCCCTGCGGTCCTGCGGGGGGCGTCGTCTGGAGGAGGCGCTGCGAGGAGGCTCCCCCAGCTCCGTAAACCTGCGGCTCGCTCATCCCCAGTGCGAACCCGTGGAACGCTTCCCAGCCCGAGGGGCAGGACGCACTCGAGACCACTCGGCCGAATCCAGCGCGAGGTTGCGAGGAGGGGCGGACAAGGGCGGGTGCGTTGGATCCTCCCAGCCCGTCCTGCTCCCTGGCGTCCTACTTCCCGCCAGGGCTGGCCACACCAGGACAAGCCGGGAGCTGGGTTGAGCCGAGCCACCACTGGTCTCCCACACCCCCCAGTGTCCAGAGAGCCCTAGGCAGGGAACTTGGTGCAGCCCGGGATGAAACACGGCTTCCTGCCCCCAGCCCTGCCCCAGTCGCTGAGCATCAGGAGGGCCGCACTAGCCGCATCCCCAGCACGCCCTGGCCCCACCCGCTGCCTGCTTAATTCTTCCTCTATGTAGTCATCTGCATTTATGGGCACCCACAGGACTACCCGCCCAGCAGGCATAGGCAGGCCCCACCCTGTGGGCGGGCAAAGGGGAACCCTCCACCTGGCCGGTGCCAGTAGCAGGGCCCAGAGAGCCCGCGGGAGCTCCTTTAGCCAGGTGACAGCTGAAATGAGGCCACACAGACTCCTGGGAGAGACGCATCCAGGCAGAGGGAACAGAAGGGCCAAGGGCCCTGAGGCTTGAACACAGTTTCCTGGTGGCACAGGAAGGGGTTCAGCCTAGATGGAGAGGAGTTTTGTTTTGTTTTGGTTGTTTTTTTTTTGGGATGTTGTCTTGCTCTGTTGCCCAGAGCAATGGAGTGCGATGGTGCAATCTTGGCTCACGGCAACCTCCCCCTCCCGGGTTCAAGTGATTCTCCTGCCTCAGCCTCCCGAGTAGCTGAGACTACAGGCGTGTACCACCATGCCCTGCTAATTTGTGTATTTTTTGTCATCATGGGGTTTCATCAGGTCAGCCAGACTGATCTTGAACTCCTGACCTCAAGTGATCCACCCACCTGCGCCTCCGGAAGTGCTGGGATTACAGTCATGAGCCACCGCGCCCGGCCCAGGGGAGTGGTTTTAGTCTGGCATGGGCAGCCCAGGAGAGGAGGGCTTTAGTCTGGCATGGGCAGCCCAGGCGGGGAACTGTAAGGAAAGAGGGGCCAGGTAGGTGTGACTTTGGTTTGGGGAGGGTCCCTCAGGCTACAGGGAGCTGCAGCTGGGCCTGAGAGGTGTGATGGAGCAGTGACAAGGGGGTCAGGGCATTTCTGCACAGATCCCACGGGGCTTGACCAATGATGGGGGATGCAGGCGATTCCTTATCTCAAGTAGCCTCCTCCAGGAAGCCTTCTCTGCCTACTCAGCTCTGGACTGCAGAACAGCTCCGAGAGCCTGTTTGTTGAATAAATTAATCAGTGAGTCTGCTCAGTCGTGTTGGCTGACAAGTCAACTGTCTGACCAGGGGTGGCTGAGCTGAGTCCCCCCATATTGTGAGTGGGAGGAGGAACTACAGCTTTCATCAGCTTTCACCAAGTACAGAACCCCAATGGGGTTACTACAAACTCATGAAACCAAAGGAGGCTGAGGCTAGAGGATCCCTGTGTGAGGATCTCTTGAGCCCCAGAGTTCAAATTCAGAGTTGAAATTCAAATTGAGACACTCCACCATCTGCCTTTCTCTGAAAAAGAAAAAAACAAAAGTTTTACCTTAATTACACAAATACTATTTGAACATGTGCCACTTTCTTTCTTTCTTTTTTTAGAGTCAGGGTCTCACTCTGTTGCCGAGGCTGGTGTCAAACTCCTTAGCTCAAGTGATCCTCCTGCCTCACCCTCCTGAGTAGCTGAGGTTACAGGTGTGAGCCACCATGCCTGGCCTATGTTGAAATATTTTTAAAAATCCTAGCAGCAGCCGGGCATGGTGGCTCACGCCTGTAATCCCAGCACTTTGGGAGGCTGAGGCAGGTGGATCACCTGAGGTCGGGAGTTTGAGACCAGCCTGACCAACATGGAGAAAGCTGGTTTCTACAAAAAATACAAATTAGCTGGGCATGGTGGCACATGCCTGTAATACCAGCTGCTCAGAAGGCTGAGACAGGAGAATCGCTTGAACCCGAGAGGCAAAGGTTGCAGTGAGCCGAGATGGCGCCATTGCACTCCAGCCTGGGCAACAAGAGTGAAATTCCATCTCAAAAAAAAACCAAAAAAAAAAAACAACAAATCCTAGCAGCTATGTTATTGGTTCAAGCTTTGTGCCAAGTGTGGCTTCAAGGACTCGGTAGACATCACTGTCATCTCTCCTTGCAGATGAGGAAACCTAGACTTTTCTTTCTTACCTGAGGCTGCAAGTGCTTTAGGCACATGGTAGCCATCCATGTGACTGACTTTCCAAATCAGGACCTGGGGAATGTGAAAAGGAATGGTATTATAATTGTACCTGGATGACAGAGACTGTCCTGGGGAGGTCTCTTAGTCAGGACTTTTTCAAATGACAGATCCATATCCAATGGGCCTAAGCCCGAGTAGCTGGGACTATAGGCATGCACCACCAAGCCCAGCTAATTTTTGTATTTTTAGTAGAGACAGGGTTTCACCACGTTGGCCAGGCTGGTCTTGAACTCCTGACCTTGTGATCCACCCGCCTTGGCCTCCCAAAGTGCTGAGATTACAGGTGTGAGCCACTGCGCCCAGCTCCATTTTACTCACTTATTTAATGGCAAGCCCTAGTGCTCAGGCATGGCTGGATGCTGTGATCCTACAAGGACTCAGAGACAGTGAGGCCATGTAGACTGTCTCACATCTCAGCCCGGGAGGGACTCGGCCCTTAGGCTCCAGGCTCACACCCAGTGCTCTCAGCAGGCTCAGCAGGAGAGCAGGAGCCCACAGCAGTCACAGCAGGCTTCTCCATGACCATGTCAGCCATACCCCTTCTGATGGTAACCTAGGTAGCTTCCAGTTTTTCCTTATTAAAGATGCAGTAGTGACTCTACCTCCCTAGTACTGGGTATGCACTTGTATTCTCTTCAAAGCTTTAATAATGACATAGTTAGAGATGAAATATAAAATTCAGCTAAATTCTTTTTTTTTTTTTTTTTTGAGACGGAGTCTCGTTCTGTCACCCAGGCTGGAGTGCAGTGGTGCCGTCTCGGCTCACTGCAACCTCTGCCTCCTGGGTACAAGTGATTCTCCTGCTTCAGCCTCCCGAGTAGCTGGGATTACAGGCGCCCACCACCATGCCTGGCTAATTTTTTTTGTATTTTTAGTAGAGATGGGGTTTCACCATGTTGGCCAGGTTGGTCTCGAACTCCTGACCTCAGGTGACCTGCCTGTCTCAGCCTCCTGAAGTGCTGGGATTCCAGGTGCAAGTCACTGCACCCGGCTGCTGAATTATTTTATGAAACATTAAAGAATTAGGGCAGTCGAGGTAGCTCATGCCTGTAATCCCAACACTTTGGGAGACTGAGGCAGGAGGATCGCTTGAGCTCAGGAGTTCAAGACCAGCCTGGGCAACATAGCAAGACCTGGTGTCATGTCTACAAAAATAAAAATAAAAAAATTTATTTTTTTTGTGTGGTGGCCTGTGCCTATAGTCCCAGCTACCCAGGAGGCTGAGGTGAGAGGATTACTTGAGCCCAGGAGATTGAGGCTGCAGTAAGCTATGATTGCACCACTGCACTCCAGCCTGAGCAACAGAGCAAGACCTTGTCTTAAAAAAAAAAAAGAAAAAAAAAAGACAAGAGAACAAAATCCACAACAGTGAGCATTGTATTGGACATGTAACTCGGAACACAGGCAGGTATTTACCTGGGATAAGATGCCTACAAAAGGATCTGCTGGGCCCACAAGCATGCGAGTTTTCCCTGCTGGTGGGGCAAGTGCCTGAATCCTAACCCGGCCAGCACAGGCTGTTCCCAGGCTAGTCAGTTTTCGCCAGGGGCCTGTACACGTGCTGATTCCGAGCGAAGCTGAATCACATGTCTCCACATGTCTGTTGGCCAGCATGTGGAGAGCCTACGGTGCCCTCGCCTGTCTTCCTCCCGGCTGATCTTCCAGCTATGTTAGGGGCTCCCTGCGCACTCGAGACGCCACTCCTTGGCTATGCATGCTGGACCCTTTGGCTCCCAGGATGTCCCTTGTCTCCACTGGTTTTGTCCTGTCTTTGGTCTGTACTGGCATCCCAAAGCTGAGTCTTGAGAGATGCTAATGGGGCTGCAGACGTGGTGGGGCAGAGCCCAGCCTGCCACCGTAGGAGGGAGTGGTAGTGGCTCCTGGTGCAGGTGCCAGTCTTAAAGGCCAGGTGAGCTTTGGTCTGGTCTGGCCAGGCAGTGGGAGGACAGGACCTGCATGAGGTGGGGCAAGTGGTGGGACACCCCCAGGCTCTCACCTGGTCCTAGCCACTCTGCATGCTGGCCCTGCCAGTCTTGCCACATGAAACACCTTCCTTCTGACACCCAAAATCCACCTGACTCACATCACAGATAAGTGACTAGTGCTCAGCCCAGTCCCACCGCTGGTGAGTGGCTAATTAGGGGGGATCCAGCGTGTCTGGTGCCAGTCCCTCCCTGAGGAACCTGCCTGCCTGCACCTGTGGTGCCTTCCTGGCCGCAGCCATCTGTCCCATCCCACTTGCCCAGATGGCAGGCTCCGCAGGCCTGGCCAGGCAGCAGGGGCTCAGGTCAGAGAGGATCTCAGTGCAGGCAGTAAATGAAGCCCTCTCCTCCAGCGCCTCCCCAGCCGCCACCCCTTCCCAGTCTCAGCAGACGGCCTTGAAAATAGGAGCCACCAGAGCAGATGTCTCCGAGCACCTTTACCTGTGCCCTCCTCTGTGTCTGTGCCCAACATGCTGCCAGCCCAGGGTGCCCGTCATGAGTGGCAGGCCCCACCCCAGCCGGCCTCCTCCAGGTTATCAGCTGGCCTGCATCGTCAGCGTTTTTGCCCATCAGCGCACTGCACACATAATGGACACACACACATGCAGGCTGCAGCATGCTGCCCACACACACGCGTGCACACACAGCACACCGCCCATGATGCACAGATGCATGTGTGGGCCTGCCCACGTGTCTGAGTGCACATACATGCATGTGCACGTGTGTTATCCCCACCGTTTCATTCTTTAAGCCTGCCCCTTCCTTTCCCATCCTCACGGCTCTATCCCGCTCCCCGCTTGCTCCTGAACTCTCTCCAAACAGGCTTCTCCCCCAACCCATGAGATTCTGTAAAGGGCACTGTGACCTATGTGTTGCCACATCCGAATCCGTCCCACCTGACTGCTCCCTTATTTTTGGGACACCTTGTCTTCGGGGAGCCCTGTGCCTTCTTGGCCCCACAGCCCTTACCCACCTCCTTTCTTGGAAGCCCCGGCTGGGGCCTTGGGCCTCTCACCTCCTGTCCCTGGTGCCTCACACTCCAAGCACCCTCTTTATACCCATGCCTCCCCCCTCCAGGGCCAAGGACACCTCTTGGCTCCGCCACCTTCCAGGTGCTCAGCTTTCCCCTAACACATGGGAGGCCTCCTAGATACTCCTCATCTGCTCACACCCACACCTATGGGCCAGGGGTCCTGCAGCAGGTGGCACGTCTCTCCAGGGATTCCCGGTGCCCTCCGCCTGCTACAGCACGGTTGGCTTCAGTGGCTGCAGCCTCTCTGTCTCCTTGCAGTGCATTCTCAACTAGAGTTGCCAAGAAAACCTAAGCTGGCCATACCACCCCTCTGAGGGCCCTTCCCGCTCCCCAGCGTCCTCACACGCTTTCTGGGGCCTCTGTGCTTGCAGCCCCAGCCTCCCCCCACTGCCTGTAGCTCCCTGCCTGGGCACACACAGACCCTGCCCTGGTGCGACAAGCCCTCCCAGAGGAAGAGGAGTATGCCTGGGTCAGGTCCCAGCAGGAGCATGATGGGGTCAAAGGTCAACTCCCATCTGAAGATGGCAAGATCCTCCCTACTCCGCCCTCCGCCTGGGGCTTCCTAGGTGTTTGGAAGTCATGCTCTGCCTGTTCCCCTGTCCCAGCCACCCTCCCTGCAGCCCATCCTCCCTCCCTGAGGAATCTGCCCCTTTGCAGCTGGTCACATGTCCCCGGGCCGCCTCTACTGCAGCAGCGATGCCATGAAACCACGTGGAGGGCACCACCAACCTCGGCACTGCTGCCCTAGGAGGTGCAGGATGTCCACACTCGTGCCCACAGGGGACAGCTTTCATCAGAAGACACTGCAGCAGAGATGGCGGCTGCGACCCAAAGCAGGGGGTTCCCCTGAGGCTGGATCTAAAAGTGACCTGAGGAGAAAAAGGCAAGCGGCTGAGGTGAGGCAGTGCTGTGGGGCCCCGGCAGTGTTACAATGTCTGCTGCCACTTGCACTTACAGTGGGACAGACACGCGGACTCACACTGAGGCTGGCTGGGGAGGGAGGGACAGGCACGCAGGGTTTCCAATCTGCCCTGTGTTGCTCCTTCAACTGGGTCCTGGACTCCCAGACATCCTAATGCTCTCTGTATGTGTGTCTAAAATAATTCACTAATGAAACCACTTCCCAACCCTCCACTTGGGTCTCCAGGGAAAATCCAGGATCCTTGCTGGGCATTCCAGGCCCCGTGGGACCTGGCCAGTCAGGTGGCCTCTACAGTCTTTGGGTCACACTCCAGACCTTTGCCCCTGCTTTGCCCTCTGCCAGAAATGCCTCTTTCTGCCCATCCGGACTTTGTGGCTATGTCCACATCCACAGGAAGCTTCTAGGCAGCAGAGAAACAGGGTCAGACTTGGCTTTTAGAAAAAGGTCTCTGGGGCAGGCGGATCACTTGAGGCCAATAGATCGAGACCAGCCTGGCCAACATGGCAAAACCCCGTCTCTACTAAAAACACAAAAACTAGCTGTGCATGATGGTGCATGCCTGTAATTCCAACTACTTGGGAGGCTGCGGCATGAGAATTGCTTGAACCTGGGAAGTGGAGGTTGCAGTGAGCTGAGATTGCTCCACTGCACTCCAGTCTGGGTGACAGAGTGAGACTCTATCTTGGAAAAAAAAAAAAAAAGAAAGGCCTCCAGGATCCCCAGTGAGGAAGGCAGGTGGGGGCACAGGGGCAGGGAAAACATCAAGGGGTGGAGAGAGACCTGCCCTGAGGCCCGGTGCACAGCTTGGCATCCACTGATGCCCTTTCACCCTCGTTCCACCAGTAGCCATGGAGACGGCTGTATCTTAACTCCAGCCTTTGAAAAGGGCAAGAGAGTAGGGGACTTGAGCCACAGATAGCCCACCTGGGCACCATCTCCCCAAGATGTCCCTCAGGACCTGGGGCTCCCAAAGGTCAATTGTTGACCCCAGGACCTCCACTCATTTTGCTCTCCCTGCCATCGTACTCAGAGGCATCCAGAACTGGCGGATGGGAGAAGCTCTAGGGAGACAGGCCTAGACACAGGAGGAGACATGTGGAGCTGAGGCAAAGGCGGGTGCGGATGCCAGGCCCAGTGCCCTCTGTACCCCTACTCCTGCTGACGACCCGGACTCCCTGGAGAGACAGCGTGGCCTGCAAGGTCCTCCGCCCTGAAGTGGGGAGGGTAGGGCTGGTGGGGTCTGGCCATCCCCCTGGTGGGTCCATGCCTGGCAGCCTGGGCAGGGTGCATGTGAGTGCCCACCTGTGCTGGGGTGGCCTGACCCTCTCGGCCTCACAGCCTTGCCTGCCTCGTGGTACTGCCCACCTGGCCTCTCACGACTGCTCTGTGGTGTGTGTGCCTAAGGGATTGAGCTCGTTGGGCTGGGGACAGGGGCCTGCCTAGGTCTGTTGAGAGGGCCCAGGTATAGGACTTCCACCCAGACTGACTGGCTGGGGCACAAAGAGAAGCCAGGACAGGGCTGAGTGTGTGTGCAGGGGCGTGCCCTCTGGACCAGGCCCCTCCCACCGGGGCGAGGCAGAGGCCTTGCCTGGATGGAGCGGAGTGGAGGGTCTCCCTGGTGAGATAGTACTGGAAGGGCAGGGACAGCATTCTGGGGAAGGAACCAGAAAGAGCCCTTGCATGGAATGTGGGGATTTCACCATGAGACCCCAGCTGCCTGGCCATGTGTTGGGGACTCCAGGTGGAAGGTCGTGTCTGGGAGGATGGATGGGGGGCTGGGCAGTCATTGCCCCTCTCCAGATCTGCGTCCACACCTGTAAAATGGACCTAGAATTCCCAGTCGCTGGGGCGAGTGAGGCCATAAATTAGTAAAGATGGACCCAGGCTCCTAAGCCCCCTAGGTCATGACCCCAAACCTTGGAACCCTCCACGGAGACGGTAGGGGTGGCCGAGGCCCAATCCAATCTATCCCATCCAAATGTGGGAAGAACCGCAGGGCAAACCGCCGGTTTCCCTCCTGGCCGCTCCTGTCTTTGAGGACACCTCTCTTGAGCCCTGATTTGCTGGCGGATGAACTGGGGATCATCGTGTCCACTGTGGCTGGTGGTCGTGAAACGAAGTGGAAACAAGAGTGTTGAGGCCGAGATGGGCGCAGTGCGCGCTCCTAAAGAGCTGTCCCCATTCGTCCGCCCCTCCCTCCCTTGCGCGGGTCAGCTGGAGCGGGGGCGCGCCAGGCACGACCCTGGCCGGGCAGAAGGCGGTGGAGCCCTTGGGGGTGGCGGCTCCTACCCCCGGCCCTCCCATGTTGCAGATGGGGTAACAGCCCGGAGGTTTTTCCCAAGGTCACGGAAGGTC
>NW_012104253.1:1514197-1515647 GCF_000951045.1 Mandrillus leucophaeus
CTTCGATGGCCCAACCCCCCTATTCACGAGCCGCGGCCGTGACTCTGCCCGGTGACGTGGGGAGGCCGAACTTTACGTAACCCGCCCGGCGCCCCACGCGTGCCGGCACAGGGCATACCTGGGGCCCGGAGGCCCAGGCTTGGGGAAGGGGCTCCAGTCACGGTGGCGTCCACGCGCTGCAGCCCACCCTCACCGTGCGGCTATCTTTAACTCAGTTACTGCCAGTGATAGTGACCCAGTCAGTGTGTGTGGACGCGGCCTGCCTTCTGTCCCAGGCCCCTTGTGACCAAGGGCTTACCCTTGAAAGAAGGCAGTAGGGAGCTTGGGACAGAGCCAGAGGTCAGACGCCTATGCTCAGGTCGGGGCTGGGGACTCAGAAGGCAGGGTCAGGGCTCAAGCTCGATTCCCTGTGGGTTGGGGGTCCCCACCAATTCTAGAATGAGCCCAAACTGAGACACAGGAGACCTGAGTTCTAGGCCTGGCTCTGCTGTGGCTTGCTGACCTTGGAGAAGCTTGTGCCCTGCTGGCAAGTGGGATGGCAGTACCCGCTTCATCTAGTAATTGGGGAGATCAAGAGAGGTATGAGGCCTGAAGAGGATGGCAGACTATGCGGTGCGGTGCACACCGGTCTCCAAGTTGTTTTCAGCCTCCTGTCTCCTCCCAGGAGCTAGGGGTGCTAACCTGTAAGTGTAGGCAAACATGTTTGGATAGAGGGCTGGTGCCACGCCCCAGGCTCACCCCGCCCGCACAGCCGTCGTCCACCCCTCCCCTTTCTTACAGATGAAGCTGAGGCTCGGCCAGGGACAGTGATAGACCCACATCCCCGGAACTAGGTGATCGCGGTGCAGGAACCAGGTAGGTCTGAGTCTAGATCATGCCTCTGAACAGCCCAGGAAGAGGCTCCGGGGGCCTCCAAGTGGTCTGGGGTCGGAGGTCAGGGTCAGAGTTGCGCTTGGGCTGGAGAGTGGATTTGCCTTATCTTGAGATGTGGGCCCAAGCTTCCTCATCCCCTCCCTGGCCTTTTCTTTGGGGTTGTATGAACCTGGCTTAGGTGGGAACAGAAGCTTTTCCAGTGGGTCCCTGGGTTGGAGAGGGAAGGGAAGATTTGAGGGCATGGGCAGCAAGGGCATTTCCAGCAGAGGTGCCAGAGAGCAAGTCAGTTTCAAGGAGGGGAACAGGTACAACTAGATCAAGGATGGAGGCGGGGGTTCTGGGCGTGGGAGAGATGGAGCTGTGGGGTGACTGGTAGGGCCTGGCCAAGGCTGGAGGTAGGTATGAGGGCCTGGTGGGCCAGAACCGGAGGGGCTGTGTGAGGGGCAGAGGGGAGTCCCTGGGCCTCCCCAGTTTCCCCGCGCCTCACCGTGGCCCCTTCCTTTCCCCGCAGGTGTGCCTTCGTGGGATCCATGCCTTGAGGCCCAGGAGCGCCCCGCCGCCAGCATGCCGTGGGACG
>NW_012104253.1:1516397-1527203 GCF_000951045.1 Mandrillus leucophaeus
GAGGACAAGTTCCAGTGGCTGGCGGGCCTGGCGCCGCCCTCTCTTTTCGCGCGCGCCATGCAGGTGCTGGTCACCGCCATCTCTCCAGGCCGCTTCCCGGAGGCCCTGGACGAGCTGCCGCTGCCCCCATTCCTGCAACCGTTGGACCTCACCGGCAAGGGCTAGGCCCGGAGCATCCTACGCGCTGGATTTTGGGACAAAACTATTTTTCAGAGCGTTGTACCCGGCACTTTATATATATTGATCTCTGTATAGCACAATCTCTGCCTCATCTGTCGCATGCATTGGGGGCTGGGCTTGGATGGTCAGGTGAGTTCCAAGTGGCAGGTTTTCTGGGTGCAGCTGGGCTCGGGCCTTCAACTCGCTGTCCAGCCCCAGAAAGGAGTGAGGAGCAGCCTCTCACCTTGATCTAGAGCCTTGGACAGGTGTGTGTCCCAGAGTGGGTGACAGCTGAGTGCCGCAGGAGCTGGGTAGGTGCAGGGGTGGGGACTGGCATGTCCAAGCAGCAGGACAGCGTATAAAAAGGCCTGGAAACCAATAGAACGAGCTCTGCAGCGTAGGATTCTCGCGGAAGGGCCTGTGCGATCAGCCTTTTGCACCCTGTGGACTCCGGGCCAGGGAGGGCACACGGGGCTGGTAGGCCCGTGGTGGTTGGTGTTGAGGCATGACCAAGTTGTACCTGGTATCCACCACCCCCCACTTACCACCAGCTCCTCCTTGGATATCACTCCCCTGACAGGCAGCCCACCCAGGGCCTGAATTTGTCCTTGTCGCCCCCTTTTGCTCTTCCC
Source organism: Mandrillus leucophaeus (assembly GCF_000951045.1). Classification (NCBI taxonomy): domain Eukaryota; kingdom Metazoa; phylum Chordata; class Mammalia; order Primates; family Cercopithecidae; genus Mandrillus; species Mandrillus leucophaeus. The sequence goes on from NW_012104253.1 coordinate 1,517,189, forward strand.
CCATGACTAATGGGCACCAGGTCTTGCTGCTCCTGCTTCTCACCTCTGCGGTGGCAGTAGGCCCTGGCTCCAGCTGCATGTCGGTCAGTGGGGTTAGATGTACCTTCCTCCAGGCCTGCCCTCTGTCCAAGCCCAGAGTGGGCTGGGTGGGCTCCCTGGGTGGCCCCCAGTGGGTGCTAGGTGGTGTCTGGGGTTATTGAGGGATGGTTCTATCACGGTAGGGACAGGCTTCTTGCCCCAGCCTAGAGAGCTGTTTTCTTCAGGAAGGTTCTGGAAATGGAGGCTTGTTCATGAATTCACCACGACTCCAGGCTGAGAGGCTAGGTCTACGCCCTCAGAGCCGAGACCAGGGAGGATGGCCAGGCTGCCCTGCCCGGGAATTCTCCTGGGCCGTGAAATTCAACCCGCACCAACGTAGGCAGGAGGGCCACAATGTCCTGCCAGGAGCAGAGGGCTGAAGGTCTGCCGAAGGAAGAGCCACCATCCTGGCGGGGGGCACCTGCTGCCTACCCTGCCCCCAGTGTGCCTGTGGGGAGCACACCTGGGCGTGGAAGAGTCCAGGGTGCTGGGCCACACAAGAGAGGGTGGGGAGAGGCCTGGACAGTAGGAAGATCTTGCCTGGAGTCCTGGATCCGCCACCCTGGGGGTGACCTCGGACAGGCCTGTACCTTGGCCCTCAGTCTCCCCATCAACGTTTTTCCATTCAGGAGGTTTCGGGCTGTCTTCAGCCACCCTACTAGCCCTGAAAAGGATGTGACTCCTGTTTCTGGGAAGTGTGTGGTGTGTTAAGTGGGCACACAGCCCTGGTTGTGGGGAGGGAAGGATAGAGAGGGAGCATCGTGATGGCGCCCAGACTAGGCTGGAGTGAGGGCTCCACTGCCCTGCTGCTGTGTGTCCTGGACCAGTGCTTCTGAACCTTGGCACTTGGGGCAGTGGATATTAACATCTTTCCAAGTCCAAGACTTGGGGCATCAGGGCCTCTGGTCCTCTGGGAGGTGGCAGGTCCTCAGATCGGAGATGCCATAGGAGGGGGGAGGTACCTCTTTGGAGGATATGGAAGTGGAGACAGTGGTGTGGTGCAGCTGCCGTGGTTCTTAGGGGCTGGGCCTGGGGAGCCCATGGGGCCCTGATGCCCCAACAGCTTCTGCCTAGAAAGCCTGGGCTCCTTGCTGGGGCTGTAGACATGCAGACTTCATGTCCCCCCCAGCTCCAGCTCTGTTCTCCATAGGTCAGCCCCACAACGCCAGAGGCCCAGAGCTAGTCCCCTCCATGTCCCCGCTAGACCTACAGCTGCCCCTTTGATGACAGCACCGTTGAGTCCCCTGGGCTGGGGGGTCATGCGGGGGTGAGGCAGCTGCCTGCCCCCGGGACTCCTTGCCTGGCCAGGCAGGACACAGGCTTGTGGGCACGGAGGGTGGGCCCCATGAAACCCATTGCCAGGTGACCAGGATGAGGCACCCAGGCTGGCCCGCGGAGTGCAGGGCGGGCCTGCCGCAAGAATTATGGCCACCGCAGCAGGAGGGCAGCCTGGGCCATTAGCTCCTGATGCCATCCATTTGGGTGAGGGGACAGGGAAGCCAGAGGAAGCTGGCCAGTTGCTCTCACGCAGCCTTATGGCAGAATGGTGCCTGATTCCTGGTACAGCTACTCCCACTGAGTCTCCAGGGATGTGTGGCTCAGGAACCTCCCCCTGCAACCCCCTCCCCCTGCAACCCCCTCCCCCTGCAACCCCCTCCCCCTACAACCCCTTCCCCTGGCAACCCCCTTCCCGACCCCCACACTGGTGGGAGGAGAGGACCTAGAGGAAAGGTGCTGGGCAGATAAGCAGCCGAGGGCGGCCCTGGGTTTGGCTTATCAGCCTTCTGGGCCCTCCTGCCCCAGGAAGGGCAGCGAGGACCATGGTGTTACCCCCTGTCATCCTTATCGTCCTGGCCATGAGCTTGCAGGACTGGGAGGGCCGGAGGCAGCCAGGCAGACAGCAGCACAGCTTTTGCCTGTTGGCAGGTGGCCTTGGTGGCTTCCCAAAGGCAGTCGCTCCATGCAGAACAAAACTCACTTTTTGCGGGGGGCAAAGCACCTTGGTTCATTTATTTATTTCGTTAATTCCACCAGTCTGTTTCTAAGGGAACATAGCTGTAGCCAGTCCTGCCCCTCCACCCACCCACCAGGTGCCCAGTGTTCCCAAGGACCCTGAATCCCAACTCTATTCAGGGACCAGCATCTCTGCACCCCAAATGTCTATTAGGGAGGATAGTGAAGGCTTAGCCCTCCTGGCTCATCAATATCCAGCAGTGAGGGACCACCCCCATCTCCCTGAGGTGACCTTCTAGGGCAGTCCGTGTTGTCTGACTGGCCTGGGCAAGGTGGGCAGGGACTAAGGCCTTCTGGTGCCTGGGCCTTGCTGGGCTTGCTCTGCGTGCTGACTTCATCCCGATAGTACCTTGATTTTCCTACTGTGACTTCCCCTTCCGTCGACTTCTTCACCAACTTTAAAATTCCGTATTGAGAGCAGTTTCCTAAGTTACCTCAAATCCTATTCAGAACAAGGATCTTCCTGGAAGTTAGGAGGAGGGAAAAGAAGTTTAGTCACAGAAGACTACTCCATGTTTGAGCTGCTGTTTCAAGGGAAGTAAGTGACTGCTGGAGGAGCCCTGCCCCTCTGCAGCGTGTGGTTTTGCCCTGATACTTTTCAGATTGAGGTGTTACTTACATGTAATAAAATGCACAGTCTTAAGTGTATACTTTGATGAGTTCTGATGAATGTCTACATGTGTGTAATCACCACTGCAATCAAGATGGAGGGAAAGGCTGGGCACAGTGGCTCACGCCTGTAATTCCAGCACTTTGGGAGGCCAAGGCGGGTGGATCACGAGGTCAGGAGTTTGAGACCAGCCTGACCAACATAGTGAAAACCCGTCTCCACTAAAAATACAAAAATTAGCCAGGCATGGTGGCACATGCCTGTACTCCTAGCTACTCAGGAGGCTGAGGCAGGAGAATTGCTTGAACCCAGGAGGCGGAGGTTGCAGTGAGCCAAGATTGCGCCATTGCACTCCAGCCTGGGCGACTGAGCAACACTCTGTCTCAAAAAAGAAACAAACAAACAAAAAAAAGGTGGAGGGAAAGACAGATTTCTATTGGTGATTCTTAAAAGTTTATTTATTTATTTGTTTATTTATTTATTTAATTTTTGAGATGTCGTCTCTCTCTGTCATCCAGGCTGGAGTGCAATGGTGTGGTCTCAGCTCACTGCAACTTCTGCCTCCCGGGTTCAAGCGATTCTCTTGCCTCAGCCTCCTGAGTAGCTGGGATTACAGGTGCCTGCCACCACGCCCAGCTAATTTTTGTGTTTTTAGCAGAGGCTTGGTTTCAGCATGTTAGCCAGGCACGTTTCAAACTCCTTACCTTGTGATTCGCCCACCTCAGCCTCCCAAAGGGCTGGGGTTACAGGTGTGAGCCACCGTGCCTGGCTCTTGAAAGTAATTTCTTTCTGCTTATAAAATTCATGCTCACTGTGGAACACTGGGGATTGAGTAGAGAGGTCCAGGCCACGGTGTGGCAGGGCCCTGCCAGGGAAACACTGTCTCAAGCGCCCCACCACCCCACATGGTTCCCGGAGGCGGGGCCCCTAAGCACTCACGGTACAAGTAAAGGTGCCAACTGACTGCGTCATCTGCACGCATACAAGCACTGCTAGCATTCTGGGGTATGTTTCTTCCAGGTCTTTCTATGCACATATATATTACATTTTTTTTCTGTGCGTATTTATATATGTATGAAACCAGATCAGTTATACAATTTAGTATTTTTTAACCTTACTGTAGTATAAGCATTTCCCCCACTGTACTTTGTACATATGATTATTTTTTTTTTGATGGAGTCTGGTTCAGTCGCCCAGGCTGGAGTGCAGCGGCGCGATCTCGGCTCACTGCAAGCTCCGCCTCCTGGGTTCACGCCATTCTCCTGCCTCAGCCTCCAGAGTAGCTGGGACTACAGGTGCCTGCCACCACGCCCGGCTAATTTTTTGTATTTTTAGTAGAGACGGGGTTTTCACCTTCTTAGCCAGGATGGTCTCGATCTCCTGACCTCGCCCGCCTCGGCCTCCCAAAGTGCTGGGATTATAGGCGTGAGCCACTGCGGCCGGCCGGGCCGTAAATACTATTTTTAAGAAGTCGTTGGTGTCTATTTTGTGATATTTGACTCAATCAGCCTTGATAACAAAGAGTAGTTAGAGACAACTGAATTTTTAAAATGTAAATCTGATTTATTTTTGGAATAAATAATATATTTACATGACTGGAAATTCAAAGGATACAAAAAGGCATATACTCCAGGCAACCACTGTGACTAGCTGCTCATCACAAGTAGAGAACTTGTTTCTTTTCGCCCCTCCTTCTCCTCCCTGGAGTTATGAAACATTTCAAACCTGCCGAAAGTTTGAAGCTTACAACAAATACCCTCCAACGTTTGGGCTGTCTCCCTCCCCCTTCTCTCCCTTTCTCCCTCTGATTTCCTACGGAACCACGTTTTCACAACCGGGCCCGGGAACTTCACGCTGGCGCAGTGAGGTCCTGTACGGCCGCTTCCTGCACACACGTGCTTCTTAACAGCTGCAGGCTATTTCATGAGGGGAATTTGCTCCCGTTAACATGGCTGTTCCCAAATGCCAGGCTGTTTTAAGTGCTTCCTAATTATAAACAGGCTATACTGTTTTCCTTGACTTAGGACTTGTTCTTAGGACTGGCTTTCCCAGCAGGACGGCGCCAATGGGGGGCTCCCAGGCTGCTCCCATCTCACCTCTCCTTCTGGGGTGCTGGGGGTTTGGACCAGTGTTCCTTCTGCTTCTGTGAAGGGCCCTTACACTCGACTTGAAGTGCTCCTCCTATTGGTTTTTAGTTAATAAATATATTTATGGAATGCTTCACAAATTTGCGAGTCATCCTTACGCAGGGGCCACGCTAACCTCTGTATCATTACGATTTTTGTATACGTGCTGGTGAAGGGCGCACTCCTAGTATTGTTTGTATAAGTTTTTAAGGTAAATATTCAACATCAATTCCCGTTTGTTGCAATTATTCCCCTTCTTTGAGGTTTTTAATTTGCAGCATTTTTACATTTGTTTCCTTCTATTTATTTATTTTTGAGAAACAAGGTCTTGCTCTGTCGCCAAGGCTGGAGTACAGTGGTGTGATCATAGTTCATTGCAGTCTCAAACTCCTGGGCTCAAGCAATCCTCCTGCCTTGGCCTCCCAAGTAGCTAGGACTACAAGTGCATGTCACTGTGCCCAGCAGCATTTCTACATTTTGGAGAAATCAAATCTACATACTTATTTTCCTCTGTGGCTTGTCCCATCACTTTTGAGTTTAGAAAGCCTTTGCCATCCAGAAATCAGTTTCCCCACTAGTTTTAGATTCTTTAATCCATTTGATATTATTTTGCCCAGAGAATGAAGCAGTGGCCACATTAGTTGTGACACTTCCCCCGCCCCCCGCCGTTCCTTAAACGCATCTGAGATGCCCCCTCCATTCTGCTTCCTCCCTGTGGGCCTCGCTAGGCAGCTGCCTGGCCCTCCGAGGGTCTGGGCCCTGCCATTCGATAGAGTGGCCCCTGCTGCGGCTCCACCTGTCATCACTTAGCAGTTCTCACCCGTTTCTTCTTCCCAGGAGTGACAGGGAACAGTGAGGAGGCATCAAACAGCACAGAGTCTGCAGTTCTACAGAGCTGGCTTCCAGTCTCAGTGCTGGTGAGCTTGAGCAAGCTACCTAAACTCTCTGAGTCTCAAGGGGCTAATGAGACTTCACCTTGCAGGGCTCTGGTGAGCAGCACATTGGCCACAGTCATGGGCATTTGTGGGCACTAACATTATTCCTCCCTGCCTGCCCCAACAAAACAATCCCAGTGGGGATTGGAAGTGAAATCAAGCTACACCTATAAATTCCTTTGGAAAGAATGAGGTCTTTCCATAATGTATGTAGTCCTCCATCCAGGAATGTGGAACAGATCTTCCTTTATTCAAGTTTCCTTTTATGCCTTCTGGAAAGCTCTGCCGCTCTTCACATGGCCTGAGGTTTCTTGCTGAGGTCATTTCCTGGTACATGGTGTGTCCTGCTGCTGCTCTGGGCGTCATCTTTTGCGTGTGCTAGTTTCCAGCAGGGCACTTCTGCGACATGGTTTCGTTTGCTGGCTGGAGATGTAGAACCAGGGTCTTGAACCCCTCCAATGCCTGCCCACAGCTCCATGAGGAGGCAGCCCTGGACCTCACCCCACAGCATCCTCCTCAGAGGCTACCATGGGGGGCAGCCAGCTCTGGAGTGGCCATTCCCCCGTAACAGCCACTTGGGCAAACTGGTGTGTATTTCAACACCAGCCGTGCCGGGACAGGTCTGCTGACGCACTCTGCCTGCGGTGGTGCTGGGCTGGCAGGTTCTCCCTTGCACTGCCCTCATAAGCGTTGGCTGAGGGCACTTCTCACAGCTCAGGCAGCACACTCGACCAGGTTTGGAAAAAGTCTAGTTTATTGCACTGACTCAAAGCACAACTAAAAATTAAAACCAGAAAGAAAACTGTACAAAGCACGAAGCTACAAGTTTAAAAGCATCACCTAGACGCGGGTTTAATTGCACTACAGTCCCGTGGGTGAGGAGAGCTTTGCCATCCGTGAGGCGCCGGGCAAGGCACAACAGACACAGAGAGGTGCAGCCCGGCCTGGGGCTGCCTCTGCTGCCACCAACTTTTACAAAAGGTTCTAGAAAAGGGAAGTGAGAAGTCAGATCTGGGATTTCGGCATCTTGACCTCATTTGGACATGGAAAACCTCCACCTATGTAGCTGGCTGGGTCCTGTCAGGGAACATAATTTATCACCCTCCACCTGTGGCCTGGGGGCTCCCTGACACCGAGGATTGGGCCTGGGCCAGAGGCAGTCTAAAAAAAGCAGCTAGCCTGGTGTCCTGTCCTGCAGCTGCCTCTGGGAGGGGGCGGGATGTGTGGTAGGGCGGCCTAACCCTCCCACGCAGATGCCAGTGGGCGGGGTGGGCACTGTCCATTGTCTGAAGGGGCAGCCATCCATAGAGGCACTGATTTCAACTTGTCGAGTGTCAACCCATACTCTGCAGCAGGCACGCGCTGCCACTCAAAGCCAGCCCGCAGGTCCCGGGCCCGCCCTGCCAGGCAAGTCGGTGTGGGGATGCCCGTCCCTCCGAGGCTGCAGGCGAGGACAGTGCAGGCTCAGGACAAACCCGGGAAGGAACAAAGGCCTTCCACTATTTTCGGAAAATACATCTCTCTTCTAAATTTGTAAGATTTGATTTGAAATGAGGTATTTTATGCAGGTTTGTAATACAACAAACAAAAAAGGCAATAATTAGTAGACTCATCTTCTGAGGATGCATCTGGTTTTAGGATGTCTGCCAGCAGCATTAGTTAAATACCATTCCAAAGACATTTCTGAGTGAGCGACCCTGGCTCAGCTCCCCACGCCCCATGCACCCTCCTGTGCCGTCCCTGCCTGGGACACACATGCACACGTCCAGGTTCCATTTGCACCCATCAGGCTTTACTGTTTCAGCTGAAGTGTGCTCTCCAGGAGGCGGGCAGCCTGCGTCGTGTGCGGGCAGCGAGGTGAGGTGTGGTGTGGTGTGGTGTGGTGTGGTGTGAGGTGTTGTGTGGCGAGGTGAGGTGTGGTGAGGTGCGGTGTGGTGTGATGTGATGTGGTGAGGTGTGGTGTGGTGAGGTGTGGTGAAGTGTGATGTGGTGTGGTGTGAGGTGTGGTGTGGTGAGGTGTGGTGAGGTGAGGTGTGGTGTGATGTGATGTGATGTGGTGAGGTGTGTGGTGAGGTGTGGTGTGGTGTGATGTGGTGTGGTGAGGTGTGATCTGGTGTGGTGAGGTGTGATGTGGTATGGTGAGGTGTGATCTGGTGTGGTGAGGTGTGATGTGGTGTGGTGAGGTGTGATCTGGTGTGGTGAGGTGTGATGTGGTATGGTGAGGTGTGATCTGGTGTGGTGAGGTGTGATGTGGTATGGTGAGGTGTAGTGTGGTGAGGTGTGGTGTGATGTGGTATGGTGAGGTGTAGTGTGGTGAGGTGTGGTGTGGTGTGATGTGGTGTGGTGAGGTGTGATGTGGTATGGTGAGGTGTGGTGTGGTGAGGTGTGGTGAGGTGTGGTGTGGTGAGGTGTGGTGTGAGGTGAGGTGTGAGGTGTGGTGAGGTGTGTTGTGTGGTGTGTTGTGAGGTATGAGGTGTGTGGTATGTGGTGAGGTGTGTTGTGTTGTGAGATGTGGGGTGCGGTGAGGTGTGGTGAGGTGTGGTGTATGTGGTGAGAGGTGTGGTGTGTGGTGTGAGGTGAGGTGTAGTGAGGTGTGGTGTGCTGTGTGGTGAGGTGTGGTGTGTGGTGAGGTGTAGTGTGTGGTGAGGTGTGGTGAGGTGTGGTGAGGTGAGGTGTGCTGTGTGGTGAGGTGTGGTGTGGTGTGAGGTGTGGTGAGGTGTGGTGTGGGGTGAGGTGTGGTGAGGTGTGGTGTGTTGTGTGGTGAGGTGTGGTGTGTTGTGTGGTGAGGTGTGTGTGTTGTGAGGTGTGGTGAGGTGTGGTATGTTGTGTGGTTTGGTGTGGTGTGTTGTGTGATGTGAGGTGTGGTGTGGTGTGTGTTGTGAGGTGAGGTGTGGTGTGGTGAGGTGTGGTGTGTGTGTTGTGAGGTGAGGTGTGATGTGAGGTGTGGTGAGGTGTGTGGTGTAGTGTGGTGAGGTGTGGTGTGTGTTGTGAGGTGAGGTGTGGTGTGTTGTGCAGTGTGGTGTGTGTGTTGTGAGGTGAGGTGTGATGTGAGGTGTGGTGAGGTGTGTGGTGTGGTGTGATGTGAGGTGTGGTGAGGTGTGTGGTGTAGTGTGGTGAGGTGTGGTGTGTGTTGTGAGGTGAGGTGTGGTGTGTTGTGCAGTGTGGTGTGTGTGTTGTGAGGTGAGGTGTGATGTGAGGTGTGGTGAGGTGTGTGGTGTGGTGAGGTGTGGTGTGGTGTGGTGAGGTGTGGTGTGTGGTGTGGTGTATTGTGTGGTGTGGTGAGGTGTGGTGTGTTGTGAGGGGAGGTGTGTGGTGTGGTGTGGTGTGTTGTGTGGTGTGGTGTGTTCTGTGGTGTGAGGTGTTATGTGGTGTGTTCTGTGGTGTGAGGTGTGTGGTGTGGTGAGGTGTGGCGTGGTGTGGTGTGGTGTGTGTGTTGTGCAGTGTGGTGTGGTGTGTGCTGTGAGGTGAGGTGTGTGGTATGTGAGGTGGTGTGGTGTGTTGTGTGGTGAGGTGTGGTGTGTGGTGAGATGAGGTGTGGTGTGTTGTGTGGTGAGGTGCGTTGTGTGATGTGTGATGTGTGTTGTGTGGTGAGGTGAGGTGTGTTGTGTGGTGAGGTGCAGTGTGGTGTGTGGAGAGGTGTGTTGTGTGGTGTGTGTTGTGTGGTGAGGTGAGGTGTGGTGTGGTGTGTGTTGTGTGGTATGTTGTGTGGTGAGGTGAGGTGCGGTATGTTCTGTGGTGTGAAGTGTGGTGTGGTGTGTGGTATGAGGTGTGGTGTGGTGTGGTGTGTGTGTTCTGTGGTGTGTTGTGTGGTGAGGTGAAGTGTGGTGTGTTCTGTGGTGTGAGGTGAGGTGAGGTGTGGTGTGGTGTGTGTTGTGTGGTGTGTGTTGTGAGGTGAGGTGTGGTGTGGTGTGGTGGTGTGTGTGTTGTGCGGTGTGGTGTGTTGTGTGGTGAAGTGAGGTGTGGTGTGTTCTGTGGTGTGAGGTGTGTTGTGTGGTGTGGTGTGGTGTGTTGTGTGGTGAGGTGTGTTGTGTGGTGAGGTGAGGTGTGGTGTGGTGTGTGTTGTGTGGTATGTTGTGTGGTGAGGTGAGGTGTGATATGTTCTGTGGTGTGAAGTGTGGTGTGGTGTGTGGTGTGAGGTGTGGTGTGTTGTGTGGTGAGGTGAAGTGTGGTGTGTTCTGTGGTGTGAGGTGTGGTGTGGTGTGTGTTGTGTGGTGAGGTGAAGTGTGGTGTGTTCTGTGGTGTGAGGTGTGGTG
>NW_012104253.1:1527253-1536761 GCF_000951045.1 Mandrillus leucophaeus
GTGAAGTGTGGTGTGTTCTGTGGTGTGAGGTGTGGTGTGGTGTGTGTTGTGTGGTGAGGTGAAGTGTGGTGTGTTCTGTGGTGTGAGGTGTGGTGGTGTGTGGTGTGAGGTGTGGTGGTGTGTGGTGTGAGGTGTGGTGGTGTGTGGTGTGAGGTGTGGTGGTGTGTGGTGTGAGGTGTGGTGTGTGGTGTGAGGTGTGGTGTGGTGTGGTGTGGTGTGTGGTGAGGTGAAGTGTGGTGTGTTCTGTGGTGTGAGGTGTGGTGTGGTGTGGCGTGGTGTGTGTTGTGTGGTGTGGTGAGGTGAGGTGTGGTGAGGTGAGGTGTGGTGTGGTGTGGTGAGGTGAGGTGTGTTGTGTGGTATGGTGTGCATGTGCGTGTGGCATGGCCAGTGCTCTCCTCTCAGGCCCAGCCTCGGCTTCCTGGCCAAAGCGTCTGGCGTGGAATGTGCTCTGCAGCTTTGTCTCTGGGGGGACAGCCCCTGTGACGGGACGAAGCCATCACCGAGCACATCCTGCGCTGCAGAGAGCTGACCTTTGGCTCCACCTGGCCCTGGGGCTAAAGAGGCCCTGGGCCAAACCAGCTGCCCGGCTGCCCTTGGCTCTGGGAGGCCTCTGGAGACCACTCCCAGCAACAAAAGCTGGAGCTATCTGTGGATGAGACCAGGACGGCAGCACGCGGGTCATCGGAGAGCATGCAGCCGGGCAGTCGCCACTGTCCTGAACTCCACTGCTGCAGCGATTGCGCCAGCCACGGGTGGAGGCTGTGGGTTCTGGAACGAGACAGAAACCAACATAGATGAAAGTAAGTGTGCGGGTCCAACCTGGCCAGAGGTGTCTGGACAAGTGTCGAGGCAGCACGTCCACCAGGGAGTGACACCGAAGCCACTGTGCCCACCACGGATGCCTGGCCCCTCCGCGTGACTCTGCCAGGGCTCCTTCAGATGACCTCCCACTCGTCCTCCAGATCCTCGGGGTGGGGCATGGCGGCCTGGCTGCTCTTCTGGGTGCCATGCGAGTGGCTGAACGTCTTTGTCAGCCGTCGGAGGAGGTAGCCGGGCGGGCCCACAGCCCACAGCTCATCTGACGCAGTCACTGCAGGGACAAGAGCCAATCACGTACTTGTCAATCCCACAGACTGTGGGGTGGGCACAGATGGCACTAGGAGCTTGGGCGCAGGTCTGGGCTTGCCGCATTCTAGGTGGGGGACCCTGGACAAGCCACCATCTCCATGTGAACTTTGTACCCTCAGCTGTAAGTGGATGTCAACAGCACCCTGTCCTTGCCCAGGAGACTCTGGCAGAGCCCAGGTGTCCAGCCCCTTCCCTCCTTGGGACACACTCCTGCTTTGCCCTCAGTTCTTGCTTTGGGAGAGCGGAGCCCAGTGGGGGCAGCTTCTTTGAGAGCCCCCCGACATGGTCCACAGGAGCCCTGGGAACCCCAAGGGAACAACAGCCTTGAGCCCACGGCCCCTGGCACCTGCCTGTGAAACAGGACACACTGCCGGGAATTTTCTTCCAGTAGTCTCCGGCGGGGTTCTTGTCTGTGATGCCATACCGCCGGGCGAGGTCTCCGTTTGGACAGCGGGCCCACACGGTCCTGGTGCTCAGCGCCAGCTGGCAGGCCTGCAACCCTGTGGGCAGACAGGGCCCCTCCTGAGCCCCTGCCGTGGACGGGATGGGCCACTGCTTCCCGAGCCCATCTTGTGACGCTGCCCTCCTCCACCAGGGTCCCTGCAGGGATGGAGTGCCCATGCTGGGTTGGGCTTGGGGCAGGAGCCGAGGGAAAGGACACCCAGTTGGCAGGGCCAGCAAAGCCACCAAAAGCCAGAAGTCAAAGGACAGAAGAGCCTGGGCAGTGTGCAAACCGCCCTCCCACGAAAGCACCAGCAGGATGGCCTGGGTTCCCCCAACAAGGAACATGACTGGAGGCTTGTCCCCCGGTCCAGGAAGCAGCGGCAACAGCACAGCCCCAGCACAAAGGCTGCGGTGTGGTGGGGACCAGGCTGCGTCACAGACAGCAGCCTGGAGGGAGTGCCCAGCAGTCCCCAGTGATGGCAGACCCGGCTGGCCAGCACCGCAGGCCCTGTCTGCGGGCTCCTACCTGGCACGTGCTCCCAGGCGGTCCCCACAGGCATCTCCTCGGTGATCCCGGTCCGCACGTGCACGTTCCACCTGCTGTCAAGCACCCACAGCATCTGGTCGTTGGGGCTGGAATGGACGCTGACCAAGTTGACCCCGGCAGGCTGGAAGCGGGAAGGGACTTTCAGGGAAGGCAGGAGTTGGGTGACAAGAGGAGGGACAGGAGGCTTCCAGAACTGGGGACATGTTAGTGGCAGCATGCAGCAGCCAGGGTGGGCCCCGCAGGAGGCAGAGAGGCCATGTTCTGCCCCCGGTGCCAGTCTCACAGGGGAGACAGTCACTTGTCTCCAGAGTGTCAGGTGGGCCAGACTGAGGGACAGCCCAGCAGACACCAGCATGGACTCCAGCAGGAGACCAAGAAGGGCAGGAACGGCCCAGGTGAACAGAGAGTGGAGGAATGAGAGGAGAGGCACGGCGGACCTGGCTGTGAAGGACCGTGGTGGGCACTGGGAGAAACAGTAACGCCAGCCCAGGAGCCCCTGCCACCTGCCTGTGCCACCCTCACCATCCTGGCTCAGCTGACGCTCCCCTCCTCTAGGCATAGCTGTCCTCCCGAATGTGCTGCCGGGCAGGCAACGTCCCTGTTGCCCAGGTCGTGGCACAAGACTGCCACCCTGCCCTGGTCCTTGGGCAGCCTCTGTCCACGCTCAGCATCTCCGGTTCTTTGTCTGCTCTTCACAGGACAGAAGGAAGTCCCTTCAGTGTCCTGTTTGCTGTCCACTGGCAGCTCCAGTTTGCCCCAGGGCTGCCCACCCCTCGGTTGGACCAGGCCTCCGTGCCAGCAAGCACAGCACTGTCTGGAGGACCTGGGCCACTGGTCACCAGCAGTGCTGGTGGGTGACCTGAGCCCCAAGGAGCTGGCTGTCTTCCACTGCCTGGCGCTGCCTGCTTTTCTGGAACCCACAGTCTTCCCTGCTACATCTGTGGTCTTGGGTCCCTGCCCTCCTGGTCAGCCTCCATGGGACCCTGAGTGGGCCACCCAGTGGAAACTGGCGGGTCCCTTGCTGTCGCCACACATCTCCTGCTCCTTGCTTTGTGCTCAGGGTTGCCGGGAATACAATCACACTGGATGCCCTGTGCCACACTCTGGCCACACAGTGCTCCTGTCATAGTGCCCGTGTCACACACTTGCCGGGTCCAGACACTCTCAGGGCCCTCAGGCACTGGGACCTCCATCCGCCTGCGCCTCCCCGATTGAGGTGCCCTCTCCAGGCTGCCCGCATCCTCACCCGCTGGCTGCTCTGGGCAGGGGCCCCTAACTGTGGGCTGGTGAACACATGTATGAAGTGCCTTCCGTGGGCACCAAGTCTCATGCCTCAGCCCCAGTGGATCAGGACATGGAGGATGGAGAAACAGGGCAGCGAGGAGGATGGGGCGGTGGCCGCTCTTGTGGGCACATCACCACCGATCACCACCGCCTGGGCCAGTGTCTGCCTTTGCTGCTGCCAGGTCCTCCCAGACGTGGCAGGTTTCTTCCCCAGCTGCCCGGCCTCCCCACCCAGCCCTATTTTGCGGAGTGATCACAGGCCTCTCCCCTCCCTTCCCTGGACTCCCTGCATCTCCCTGGAATGGGGGCTTAGCCTAGAGCAGCGCTTCCCTAAATCTGCGCCTCTGAACCTCAGGTCCATGGAATAGAAATGGGTGTGATGTATAGAAAGGGGGTTCCATAGACCAACAAGTTAAGCTAAGCTGAGGGATGGCGGTGAATATAAATCCCAAACACGCCCAGACTTGGTCGCAACTCCACGGCTGAAACACTGACAGGCACAGGGCCACCCCCTCCCTCCTGCCCCCACCTGACTCTGGCTGTCAGAACGTTCTCTTTAAAGAAAAATTTTTTTAAGACAGGGTCTCGCTCTGTCACCCAGACTGGAGTGCCCTGGCGCAATCCCGGCTCACTGCAACCTCCATCTCCCCGGCTCGAGTGATCCTCCCATCTCAGCTTCCCAAGTATCTGGGACTACAGGCGCACACCACCACACCAGGCTAATTTTTGTATTTTGTTGTAGACACCGGGTTTCACCATGTTGCCCAGGCTGGTCTTGAACTCCTGGGTTCAAGTGAGCCATTCGCCTTGGCCTCCCAAAGTGCTGAGATTACAGGCGTGAGCCACCGTGCCTGGTCAGAAAGTTCTCTCTTGTGTGAGCTCACTCAGGGTGCAGCTGGAGTGACTGCAGGTCTCAGCCTGCCAGTGTGGCGAGTGAGCTAGTTTTTTTTTGAGTCTCACTCTGTCTGGAGTGCAGTGGCATGATCTTGGCTCACTGCAACCTCCGCCTCCCGGTTTCAAGGGATTCTCCTGTCTCAGTCTCCCAAGTAGCTGGGATTACGGGTGCCCACCTCCACGCCCGGCTAATTTTTGTAGTTTTTAGTAGAGACAGGGTTTTGCCATGTTGGCCAGGCTGATCTAGAACTCCTGACCTCAAGTGATCCACCCACCTCGGCCTCCCAAGGTGCTGGGATTACAGGTGTGAGCCACTGCGCCCGGCCGCGAGTGAGCTATTTTAAGAGATACAGAGAGAACAGAGTCCTAGTGAGGGGCTCCCTTCGCTGCTCCCTCAGCCCTTTGGTCGCTCACTCTACACATTTGCCCAAATTACAGGCGCAGACTTTGGAAGCCGTTGTGAGCGGGCTGGACGGGGCTCTCAGGTAGCACCAGAGCAGGCAGTTGGACGTAAACACCAGGCTAGGTTCAGATATTGGAGGCACCACCAGAAAATAAAATGAGCAACTGGCAGTGGGTGGTCAGGCGAGGAGGTGGCATTAGGGTTGATGCCCGGAGGACACAGGGCCACTGAGCAGAGAGAGGGAAGGGTTGGACGGCAGAGGCCAGAATGCTGGGCACCACCCTGGACAGCGGTCGCCAGCTTAAAGCAGAGTGGCACCAGAAGCCTGAGCCACTTTCCATGCAGAACTCCAGATGCGCCGGTGAGATCTGAGGGATCCGAGGGAGCCGTGCCTGTGCCACAGGGTCACCGCAGCCCCTGCCCACTCCACCTGGACAGCAGGGAGGCTGGGGCGGGGCGGCCAGCGGGGATGCAGTCCAGGGGGGCAGGAGTGCCAGGGCCGAGTCCCCAGGGAACACCTGGAGAGCACTCAGACAGGTCCCCACTGCTGGCTGTGCTGGGATCAGATGTTTGAGATTTATATTCACTGCCTTCCCTCTGAGCTTAGCTTAACTTGTTGGGCTATGGAACTCCCTTTCTATACATCACACCCATTTCCGTTCCATGGACCTGGGGTTCAGAGGCGCAGATTTGGGGAAGCGCTGCTCTAGGCTAAGCCCCCATTCCAGGGGGATGCAGGGGCTCCAGGGAAGGGAGGGGAGAGGCCTGTGATCACTCTGCAAAGCAGGGCTGGGTGGGGAGGCCGGGCAGCTGGGGAAGAAGCCTGCCTGCTGAGGCCTAGGCTGAGGCCACCAGGCCGTGTGGAGGAGAGGCTCCCGCCAGGCTCCCGCCCTCCCCACTCAGGAGGCCGGGTGGAGGAGACAGAAAAGCAGCCCGGGCTTCGCCACTCAGCCCACTGGCCAGAGCCCTGACGTGGTAGAGCAGAGCCGGGTCCCCACCACACGCTGCCCGCAGTCCTACCCCAGAGCTAAGACGCGCTGTCGTTTGAAGCTGCTAGCTTTTGAATAGTAAGTCAGGGACAATGGGAATGACGGAGAAAGGAGGAGATGACTATACTTCAGGGGAAGGGCAAGAACAGCGAGGATCAAAGTGGAGTCTCCGGGGGGTCTCCAGATAGAGAAAGATGGGCGCTGGAAGCAGCACGGTGGCAAGCGGAGTGCTCGTGAGCAGGCAGAGGACGGCTACCCCACATCCCTTTCCTCTTCTTTCCATCACCTTGCAACGTCTCTGGAACGTAAAACTTCCAGTCTCCCTTGGCTCTCTCACCTCCTGGCTCTACCCCCCTGACGTGAGCCTCCGCCCATTAACAGCCTTTACTAGAAGCCTCTAGAACAGAATACAGTGGGAAGTGCAGGCAGGGCCCAGCCTCACCCTGGCCTTGCCAGTCGTCCCTTCCTGGCACACATGCCCCCTCACACCTTGCTCACCTGGCAGGCTGCTGCCCACCCTTCACAACCCCACTCACACTGCCTGCCAGGCCTCTGGGAGGGGCCCTGTGCTGCCTGCGAGCTCCCTGCAGGAGGCCACGTCTGCCCAGCTCCCGCCCAGCCCAAAGCTGAGAAGGTGTGCGGAGGATGGACCCTGGCCACCTGCTTCCCTCAAAAACATCCTGTGTCCCCAGCCCCTCACCTGCTCTTATCCAATAAAAAGAGAAACTCTAATTTGTATTACTGGAGGACAATATACATTTGAAAACTATACAAATCCTAAGTGTACAGCATGATGGAGCTTCCCGATTTGAGTGCACCTGTGTGACCAGTGGCCGTCCCAAGAAGCAGAAGGTGAGCCCTGGCCCTGGCTCTGCCACACTCCTGACACCAGGACCTGCACTGTCCGGGTCTGACTTTACATGACAGAAGCTCGTGGCTTGGTGGCTTCTCTCGGAAAGGAGGACTGGCACTCCCTCGCAGGGCCCTCATTCTAGGGGGGAGGCCGGCCTGCAGACAGCCCAGGAAGGCTTCAGGAAGGGGTAGGGATGGAGGCCAGGTCTCAGGGCAGTAGAGCAGAAACAGTCTGATGAAAAGCACACGGGACCCCAGTAAATGCTCTTTAGAAGAGGAAGAGCAAGTCATTCTGGACACATCTTACTGGGTATATCATCTTGCCTCATGCCTTTACCCACTGTTTCCTAGAAGGGCTTCCATGGTATGCCACACCACCCCTACCACTGGCACGGCTCATGTGGCCCAAGCTCTCGCACCAGCTGTCTCCTGGACCCCTCTCACTGGAGGCATGTGATCATCTGTTCGACGAATGAGCACCCACACACGCTGGGTTTTGGGGGAACCTCAACTGCAGACAAAACACTTGTTTCCGCCTCCCAGAGCTGCCATCCTACTGGGAGGGTGGGCCACGACCCGGACAAACCAATGCCACGCTGCGTAACAGAGAGAAGGGCCAGAGGGACACCTGACTCTGACCCGGAGTGGAGGGGCAGTGGTCCTGCTGACACCCAGGAAAGGGCCCTGGCAGCCCTGGCAAGTGCTCAGGGTTGCAACAAGGAGGCTGGGAGGCTGCAGCCCAGTGGTGAGGCTGCAGCCCAGTGGTGAGGCCAGAGTGGCCACTGGGGCTGATGACAGGCTTCAGGCTGAGGGAAAAGTGTGATTTCATTCTGAGTGACGTGGGAAGCTGCCAGAAGGTTGTGAAAAGAGGAAAGGGCTGGGCACGGTGTCTTACACCTGTAATCCCAGCACTTTGGAAGACCAAGGAGGGAGGATTGCTTGAGCCAAGGAGTTTGAGATCAGCCTGGGCAACAGCAAGACCTTGTCTCTACCAAAATTTAAAAAATTATCTGGGTATGGTGGCATGTGCCTGTAGTCCCAGCTACTTAGGCGTCTGAGGCAGGAGGATTACTTGAGCCCAGGATTTTGAGGCTGCAGTAAGCCATATTCGTACCATTGCACTCTAGCTTAGGCAACAGAGCAAGACCCTCTGTAATAATAAATAAAATAAAAGTAAAAAAAGAGGAGAGATGTGGGCCGAGCGCGGTGGCTCAGGCCTGTAATCCCAGCACTTTGGGAGGCCCAGGCGGGCCAATCACCTGAGGTCAGGAGTTCGAGACCAGCCTGATCAATATGATGAAACCCCATCTCTACTAAAAACACAAAATTAGTCGGGCGTGGTGGCAGGCGCCTGTTAATTCCAGCAACTCAGGAGGCTGAGACAGGAGAATTGCTTGAACCCGGGAGGCAGAGGTTGCAGAGAGCCGAGATCAGGCCATTGCACTCCAGCCCGGGCAATAAGAGTGAAACTATCTTAACAACAACAAAAACAGAGGAGAGATGTGAACTAGCCCATGTCATCAGAGGACCCCTCTGGCTGCAGTGAGGACAAGCTGCAGGGAAGGGCAGGTAGACAAGAACCCTGTTCCGGATGCTGGTGCAAATAAGCCAGGAGGCGGTGGTACAGGCAGGCCCTAAGAGGCCGATAGAACAGGCTTTGGAGGTGGAGCCCATGGTGCCTGCTGATGGACTGGCAACGTGACCCTGGGGTGGGCTGCTCTGCTTGAGTCTGGACCTTTTCAGAGCAGACCCCAGGCCGGGGCGGCGCTCGGCACCCCGGGTGGTCACGGCAATCATGATCCCAAGCCACAGATGGCGGGTGACTCAGGAATGTGTGTCTGCTAAGATACACCGAGGTTTCAATAGGCAAAAAACAAATGCTTGAAAAGTTGGCAAACTCGGGGTTGCTTTGCTGACTGCTCTCTGGGTTGGTAATGGAGAGGCCTGGTCCTAGCCCTGCCTGATGGGGCTCTGGGCACACCCTGGGTGTCATGACATGGTGCCTGTGAGGGGCTTCAAGACCAGCAGGGCTGGGCATCAGTGAAGGATGATTTTCTATTAGGTCAGAAACAGTGACAATCACTGGACCTCAAAGCAAATGACTTTATCATCTCCCTCTGGAGAAAACCGGTCTCTCCCGGTCTCAGAGTGGTGGAGCGGGAAGCAGCACAGGATCCCGGTCTCAGAGTGGTGGAGCGGGAAGCAGCACAGGATCCCGGTCAGAGTGGTGGAGCGGGAAGCAGCACAGGATCCCGGTCTCAGAGTGGTGGAGCGGGAAGCAGCACAGGATCTCGGGAGCGGGGAATTCCACTGTTTGCTCACAGTAAGCAAGGGCGGCGCCGCGTCGGGTTAACACACAGCCCTCCTGCGCGGCTTTCATCACAGTGACCTGATTCACTGGCGGCCTCAACACACCTTTGCTGTATTTATTTTATAAACTCACTGTATGTTTTTTTTTTTTTTTTTGGTAACTCTCACCTGGATTTTCTTGTTTTTGCTTATTTTTTTTTCAGAAAGCACTGATGTAAGTGCCTCCACACAAGTTAGTGTGGATTCTTATTGAGCCTTTCTTTGGAGGCAAAAGAACTCCCGGCTGAGCCTGGCACTGCTGGTTTGTTAGCTGTGCTGCGTGCAATAGTGGCTCGCTGTCCTCTGGTTTGTACCAGAAGTCTGGGGCCGAATAAACCCTCATTTAAACAGACAAAACCCAGACACACTCAGGGGCTGTCAGAGACAGCACGCATCACTTGGGGCCACACACTGTATGTAGGATTTCCTTTTTTTTTTTTTGACACAGAGTTTCGCTCTTGTTGCCCAGGCTGGAG
Source organism: Mandrillus leucophaeus (assembly GCF_000951045.1). Classification (NCBI taxonomy): domain Eukaryota; kingdom Metazoa; phylum Chordata; class Mammalia; order Primates; family Cercopithecidae; genus Mandrillus; species Mandrillus leucophaeus. Next base: position 1,536,620 of record NW_012104253.1, read on the forward strand.
TGCAACAGTGCGATCTCAGCTCACTGCAACCTCCGCCTCTCAGGTTCAAGTGGTTCTCCTGCCTCAGCCTCCCGAGTAGCTGGGATTACAGGCGCATGCCACCATGCCTGGCTAATTTTTGTATTTTTAGTAGAGACAGAGT
>NW_012104253.1:1536811-1544381 GCF_000951045.1 Mandrillus leucophaeus
TCAGAGTGGTGGAGCGGGAAGCAGCACAGGATCTCGGGAGCGGGGAATTCCACTGTTTGCTCACAGTAAGCAAGGGCGGCGCCGCGTCGGGTTAACACACAGCCCTCCTGCGCGGCTTTCATCACAGTGACCTGATTCACTGGCGGCCTCAACACACCTTTGCTGTATTTATTTTATAAACTCACTGTATGTTTTTTTTTTTTTTTTTGGTAACTCTCACCTGGATTTTCTTGTTTTTGCTTATTTTTTTTTCAGAAAGCACTGATGTAAGTGCCTCCACACAAGTTAGTGTGGATTCTTATTGAGCCTTTCTTTGGAGGCAAAAGAACTCCCGGCTGAGCCTGGCACTGCTGGTTTGTTAGCTGTGCTGCGTGCAATAGTGGCTCGCTGTCCTCTGGTTTGTACCAGAAGTCTGGGGCCGAATAAACCCTCATTTAAACAGACAAAACCCAGACACACTCAGGGGCTGTCAGAGACAGCACGCATCACTTGGGGCCACACACTGTATGTAGGATTTCCTTTTTTTTTTTTTGACACAGAGTTTCGCTCTTGTTGCCCAGGCTGGAGTGCAACAGTGCGATCTCAGCTCACTGCAACCTCCGCCTCTCAGGTTCAAGTGGTTCTCCTGCCTCAGCCTCCCGAGTAGCTGGGATTACAGGCGCATGCCACCATGCCTGGCTAATTTTTGTATTTTTAGTAGAGACAGAGTTTCACCATCTTGGCCAGGCTGGTCTTGAACTCCTGACCTTGTGATCCACCCGCCTCGGTCTCCCAAAGTACTGGGATTACAGGTGTGAACCACCGCGCCCGGCCAGGATTCCATTTCTATGAAACATCCAGAAGAGGAAAATCCCAGGTAAAAATCAGGTGAGCAGCTGCCAGAGGCTGGGAGAGAGGAGGAGGGAGGAGGAATGGGGAGTGGCTTCGTGTTGGTAGGGGCTTTCTGGAGGGATAAGAATGTTTTGCAACTAGGCTCGGCGAGGTGGCTCATGCCTGTAATCCCAGCACTTTGGGAGGCCGAGGCAGGCAGATCACTTGAGGTTAGGAGTTTGAGACCAGCCTCAGCCAACATGGTGAAACTCCATCTCTACTAAAAATACAAAATTAGCCAGGTATGGTGGCGCGTGCCTGTAGTCCTAGCGTCTCGGGAGGCTGAGGCAGGAGAATCACTTGAACCTGGGAAGCAGAGGTTGCAGTGAGCCCAGATTGTGCCACTGTACTCCAGCCTGGGCAACAACAGCAAAACTCCATCTCAAAAAAGAAGAAAAAAAAAAAGAATGTTCTGGAAACTGCATAGTGACAATGGTTGCACAACATTGCAAATGTACGGTCACTAACAGTAAACCTCATGGATATTTTATCACAATTTAGGAAAAAAGAAAAAGTAGACGAGCCTTGCTTGTGACAGTGTACTATAGTGTTGCAGTTACCATTGTGGTGAACTGGGTAAAGGGTACTCAGGATTTCTTATAAATACAAGTGCAGTGACCATTATTCAATAAAAATTTCAATTAGGCCGGGCGCAGTGGCTCAAGCCTGTAATCCCAGCACTTCGGGAGGCTGAGGCAGGCAGATCACTTGAGGTCAGGAGTTCGAGACCAGCCTGACCAATATGGAGAAACCCCGTTTCTACTAAAAAAATGTACAAAATTAGCTGGGTGTGGTGGCAGGTGCCTGTAATCCCAGCTACTCAGGAGACTGAAGCAGAAGAATCGCTTGGACCCAGGAGGCAGAGGTTGCAGTGAGCCGAGATCACACCATTGCACTCCAGCCTGGGCAACAAGAGTGAAACTCTGTCTCAAAAAAAAAACAAGAAAAAATTCTATTAAAAAAAAAAAGTCTGGGCACAGTGGCTTATACCTATAATCCCAGCTTTATGGGAGGCTAAGGCAGAAGAACTGCCTGAGCCCAGGAGCTTGAGACCTAATCTCTACTAAAAAAACAAAAGAAAGTAGTAGGTGGTCTAAAATTTTGTCTTATTCATATTAAAAACTTCATAAAAATGCAAAAGAGGCTGGGCGTGGTGGCTCACGCCTGTAATCCCAGCACTCTGGGAGGCTGAGTCAGGCGTATCACTTGAGGTCAGGAGTTCAAGACCAGCCTGACTAATATGGAGAAACTCCGTCTCTACTAAAAAAAAAACAAAATTAGCCGGGTGTGGAGGCTCATGCCTGTAATCCCGGCTACTCAGGAGGTGGAGGCAGGAGAATCACTTGAACCCGGGAGGCAGAGGTTGTGGTGAGCTGAGATTGCGCCATTGCACTCCAGCCTGGGCTACAGAGCGAAACTCTGTCTCAAAAAAAAAAAAAAACAAAAAAATTCAATTAAAAAAAAAAAAAAGTAGGCTGGGCACAGTGGCTTACACCTGTAATCCCAGCACTATGGGAGGCTGAGGCAGGAGAACTGCCTGGGCCCAGGAACTCGAGAACTAATCTCTACTAAAAAAACAAAAAAAAAGTAGTAGGTGGTCTAAAATTTTGGCTTATTCATATTCAAAACTTCATAAAAATGTAAAAGAGGCTGGGTGCGGTGGCTCACGCCAGTAATCCCAGCACTTTGGGAGGCCAAAGGCCAGCAGATCTCGAGGTCAGAAGTTCAAGACCAGCCTGGCCAATATGGTGAAACCCCATCTCTACTAAAAAAATACAAAACTTAGCCAGGCATGGTGGCACACGCCTTTAGTCCCAGCTACTCCAGCAGGCAGAAGAATTGCTTGAACTCGGGAGGCGGAGGTTGCAGTGAGCGGAGATCGCGCCACTGCACTCCAGTCTGGGTGACAGAGTGAGACTCCGTCTCCGGAAAAAAAAAAAAAAAGAAAAAGGAAAAGAAATGAAGGATAGAACTTGTAAGATGGAATAAATAAGAAATTTGAGAGTTAAAATACTTTGGAAATGCTAAAAAAAAAAAAATACCCAAAGTTTGGTAAGCTGAGAGAGGAGACAGGAAGGGAGGGAGGAAGTGTGTGTGTGTGCACGGCAGGCACACGTATGTGCTTGTTTGTTTTTAAGCTCAAAATCCAGCTCCTGCAAGAAGGCTTGCTTTTTGTTTCTGGGACAGGGTCTTGCTGTGCTGCCCAAGGTAGAGTGCAGCGGTGCGATCACAGGTCACCACAGCCTCGACCTCTTGGGCTCAAGCGATCCTCCCACCTTAGCTTCCTGAATAGCTGGGACTATAGGTGCATGCTACCACACCTGGCTAATTAATTTTTTTTTTTTTTTTTGTAGAGACAGGGTCTTACCATGTTGCCCTGGTCTCACACTCCTGGGCTTGGCTGGGCGCGGTGGCTCACGCCTGTAATCCCAGCACTTTGGGAGACCAAGACAGGCGGATCACAAGGTCAGGAGGTTGAGACCATCCTGGCTAACATGGTGAAACCCCGTCTCTACTGAAAAAAAAAAAATACAAAAAACTAGCCGGGCAAGGTGGTGGGCGCCTGTAGTCCCAGCTACTCAGGAGGCTGAGGCAGGAGAATGGCATAAACCCGGGAGGCGGAGCTTGCAGTGAGCTGAGATCCGGCCACTGCACTCCAGCCTGGGCGACAGAGAGAGACTCCGTCTCAAAAAAAACAAACAACAAAAAACAAAAAAACTCCTGGGCTTAAGTGATCCTCCTGCCTAGGCCTCCCAAAACGCTGGGATTACAGCAGCCCCAGGGCACCCTGTTAGAAGCCTGTGGTCTACTTCTAGGTATCACGGCCTTCCAATGAGAGAAAATACTTAGAATTCAGTATAGTGAAGAGGGGTAATAGCTCCTAGAAACAAGTTTTGAAGAAGTTCAAAAACAATAGATGTTTAATGGAGGTATAGGAAAAAAAGCAACATGGAAAAAATTAAAGGAAGTGGCAAAAACCAATTTAGTTTCCCTCAAAGGGAGCTGGTTCTGTCCCACACCATTAGACGGCAGCTGGGGAAGTCTCATAACTTCATCTGCAGGTAGTGCAGGTGTGTTGACGGCACAACTTACGGTGTAACAGGCAGCCCCACCAGCACCCAGATACCACTCAAAGATGTTCGGAGGGTTAGAGGAAAATAGCAGCTATACTCTGAAGACTGATGATACCAGAACTGTGGAGGTGAAGGGGATGAGCTGCACCATGGTGCTCAGTGCTGGGTATGTGCAAGAGTCACCTGCAGGGCTCCGAAGAAGCCAGAAGCTTCTGGACAGTGATAACAATGAGCACACATTCACCCTTTCACTCCCTTCTCAAGCACCACTACCATGAGAGGGAACGGGTTAAAGAAAGAAAAATGGGGCGGGCGCAGTGGCTCGCGCCTGTAATCCCAGCACTTTGGGAGGCCAAGGCAGACGATCACCTGAGGTCAGGAGTTTGAGACCAGCCTGACCAACATGGCGAAACCCTGTCTCTACCAAAGATACAAAATTTAGCTGGGCATGGTGGTGTGGACCTGCAATCCCAGCTACTCCGGAGCCTGAGGCAGAGAATTGCTTGAACTCAGGAGGCGGAGGCTGCAGTGAGCTGAGATCGGGCCACTGCACCCAGCCTGGGTGACAGAGTGAGACTCCATTGCAAAGAAAAAATGTTCAAATCTCCAAAGGACAGGGAGAATGAGGGGAGGAAGCAGCCGTACAATTTTGGAAGCTGGAAAGTGGGGGATGCAGGGCAAGGACTCAGCGGGCCCTGGAAGGCTAAAAGCAACGACTCCCCGCCCAGCAGCCCAGCCAGATCGCGTCAGAGACCCGCGTGGCCCACAGGCTCCATGTGTGTGCTCAGGGCTTCCAGTCAGCCTTGCTGGGCCTCACTCTTCCAACCAGGGGACTGCCAACATCTGAAGAAAGCCTCTGCCATGGAAAAGGCGAACTAGACAGAAAACACACAACTTGGGACACACAAACACCAGGCAGGGAGAAGAAACTTCCAAAACATCCTTAGGAAGATGAGAGAGGACTCTACAGCCGTCAAACAACAACAGGAACTTTCGGAAATTAAACATGTGATCATGGAAATAATTTGACAGAGGGCTGGAGAAATAAGGTTGAGAACGTCTTCTAGAAAGCAGGATAAAAGCATAAAAAGATAGAAACAGGACAGAAAAGAAAAGTGGAGGCCAGCTTAGAAAGTCCACAATACAAAAGGAAACCTCCAGGCTGGGCGCGGCAGCTAACGCCTGTAATCCCAGCACTTTGGGAGGCCAAGGCAGGTGGATCACCTGAGGTCAGGAGTTCGAGAGCAGCCTGACCAACACGGTGAAACCCCATTTCTACTAAAAATACAAAATTAGCTGGGCGTGGTGGCAGATGCCTGTAATCCCAGCTACTTGGGAGGCTGAGGCAGGAGAATTGCTTGAACCCAGGGGGCAGAGGCTGTTGTGAGCCCAGATTGCACCACTGCACTCTAGCCTGGGCAACAAAGGTGAAAACACCTACTCAAAAAAAAAAAAAAAAAAAAAGGAAGCCTCCAGCCAGAGCAAACAGAAAACAGGAAACAGGAGGGGCACAGTGGCTCATGCCTGGAATCCAGCACTTTGGGAGGCTGAGGTGGGAGGATTGCTGGAGCCCAGGAGTTCAAAAGCAGCCTGGGCAATACAGTGAGACTCCATCTCTACAAAAAAAAATTAGCTGAACATGGTACACATGCCTGTGGTCCCAGCTACTTGGGAGGCTGAGGTGGGAGGATTGCTTGAGCCCAGAAGTTTAAAGCTACAATGAGCTGTGATTGTGCCATTGCACTCCAGCCTGGGTGACAGAGTGAGAGACCCTGTCTCCAAAAAACACAAATGAACACCCCGCAACAACAAAAAACCCCACAACAACAACAAAACACAAAAACACAACAACAAAAAAAAGGAAAACAGGAGAGACAGGGGCAGAAGAGGACCCCAGCAGAGGACCCAGACACCTACCAGCACACAGGCTGCAAGCGCCTGGCTGCACGGATTAACACAGCCCTCGCCAAGGTGTATCACTGTGTATCTGTTCTTACAACACTAGGAACAAAGAGACCTTACAAACCTTCAGAGAGAAAAACAGGTCAAGTATCAAGGATCAGGTGTTAGAACGGCCTCTGGCTTCTCAACAGCAATCCTGGAAGCTGAGAGACAATGGAGGAAGACCCTCAAAATCCTAAAGGAAAATGGTTTCCAACCTAGACTGCTATACCCAGCAAGGTCAAGGGTGAACACAGATGAAAGACTTTTCAGACATGCAATATCTCTAAAAAGTCACCGACCATGAATCCTTCCTTGGGAGCCGACTGGAGGATAAACTCCACCCAAACAAGCACAGACAGAGAGAGAGGAAGACCCGGGATCCGGGAGAAAGGGGCTCTAACATGAGGGGAGGTCAAAGATGACACCAGGACAACAGCTGGGTCCCGGGTAGAGAGAGGAACCAGGCCAGATTGGAGCTGGCCAAGACGGTGCAGGAGGGATCTCTGCAGGGGGAAGAAACAGACAAGACACATTCCTAATGTGTCCAAATGTGTGAGACAACTGGCAGAGAGTTTGGAATTGAATGTGTGAAACTGCACTTAGAAAACTAGATAAACAGGCTGGGGGCGGAGGCCGAGGCAGGTAGATCACCTGAGGTCAGGAGTTCAAGACCAGCCTGGCCAATATGGCGAAACTCCATCTCTATTAAAAATACAAAAAATTAGCTGGGTGTGGTGGCACATGCCTGTTAATCCCAGCTACTTGGGAGGCTGAGGCAGAAGAATCACTCGGACCCAGGAGGTGGAGGTTGCAGTGAGCAGAGACTGATCAAACCACTGCACGCTAGCGTGGGCAACAGAGCGAGACTCTGTCTCAAAAAAAAAAAAAAAAAAAAAAAAAAAGAAAAAAAACTAGATGAGCAAACAAGATGATTATCAAGTCCAGGGAAAAGAGAGTCACACAGACAAGGAATTGCAGGTGTGATTCATCCCCTGCCTCCACTGTGAAGCGCTCCTCCTTCCTCACAGCAAGGCCCGTGCCTGGGAAGTGCTGCAGCTCTGGGAGGGTGGAAGCAGGAAGGGAGGCGGGTGGCTGGGGGACGGGGGAAGGGGGAGCAAGAGCTCTGCATGCTTCTGTTTCCCTGGAGAGTCAATCAGAAACACCTGAAGTCAGGGGACCAAACACGGCTCCAGAAGCAGCATTCGGAGACAGGCAGTGAAAAGAATTGAAAGGAGCTCTCCAGAGAGGGCAAAATTGGCAGAAGAGACTTGTTTCTTGTAGCACATCTTATACAACCCACTGACATGTCAACCTACCGATTTTCACATGTGACTTTGTTTTCTTTCTTTTACACATGGAGTCTCACTCTGTTGCCCAGGCTGGAGTGCGGTGGATGATCCTGGTCTCCAGTGATCCTCCCACCCAGCCTCCTGAGTAGGTGGGACTAGAGGCACATACCACCACACTTGGCATTTCATGTCGTTAAAAATAAAAACCAGGCTGGGTGTGGTGGCTCCTATCTGTAATCCCAACACTTTGGGAGGCCAAGACAGGTGGATAACTTGAGGTCAGGAGTTCCAGACCAGCCTGGTCAACAGAGTGAAACTCCATCTCTACTAAAAATACAAAAATTAGCTGGGCGTGGCCAGGCACGGTGGCTCATGCAAGTAATCCCAGCACTT
>NW_012104253.1:1544762-1584046 GCF_000951045.1 Mandrillus leucophaeus
AAAAAAAAAATTAGCTGGGCGTGGTGGCAGGTGCCTGTATTCCCAGCTACTCAGGAGGCTGAGGCAGGAGAACTGCTTGAACCCAGGAGGCGGAGGTTGCAGTGAGCCAATATCACCCCCACTGAACTCTAGTGGGCGACAGACCAAGACTCCGTCTCAAAAAAAAAAAACTAACCAAAAACCGAAAAGCAAAACTGGCAGGGCACAGTGGCACATGCCTGCAATCCCAGCACTTTGGGAGGCTGAGGGCTGGGAGGATCACTTGAGGCCAGTAGTTTGAGACCAGCCTGGACAACACAGCAAGACCTCATCTCTACAAAATAAAAATTTAAAAAATGAGCCAGGTGTGATGTGCATACCCCTAGCCATTCTGGAGGCAGAGGCAGGAGAACTGTTTGAGCCTAGGGGTTTGTGGTTATAGTGAGCTATGATCACACCACTGCACTTCAGCTTCAACGACACAGTGAGACTCTGTCTCAAAAAAAAAATAAAAATCAACCAGGATGCCTGGGCCTTACCCCAGACCTGCTGAATTCACATCTCCAGGGAGGGGCTGAGGCCTGGACATTTTTTTTTTTTTTGAGATGAAATCTGGCTCTGTCACCCAGGCTGGGGTTCTCCGCTCACTGCAAGCTCTGCCTCTCAGGTTCACGCTAGTCTCCTGCCTCAGCCTCCCAAGTAGCTGGGACTACAGGCACCTGTCACCACGCCCGGATAATTTTTTGTATTTTCAGTAGAGACCTTGTGATCCGCCCACCTCGGCCTCCCAAAGTGCTGGGATTACAGGCGTGAGCCACCGTGCCCGGCTGAGGCCTGGATATTTTTAATAAGTTCCTCTGATGGCTCTAATGTGGATCTGACCCTTCACTTTACTGATGGGAAAATGAAAGTGAAAGACCAGTGAGTTTAAGCAACATTCCCAAGGTCACTTGAATCCACAGGCAAAAAGCAAGTATTAGTTGAAGTTCTTCTGATTGCAAGTAATGGATTCCGCCCACGATGGGAACAGTCCTTCCTGGCTGGCAGGGTTCCGGGATGCTGCAGTCTCCCTGAGCACGCACCCCACTGCTGGAAATGGCTGCATGCCACCTTCCCAACGCCTCTGCAAGGCACCTGCATGCAGGCCAGCTGGGAAGGAAGTCTTCTGCAGCATTGTGGATACAAGCAGTGCTGGCACAGTGAGGTTGGATCAAGGTGACCAAGAGGCACTTGTACAGACAACTGGTCCAGTCACCAAAAGGGGATTAATGAGATTACAGACCCAGGCTGGGACGCCAGCATGATTGGCTTCCTCTGCCCCAAAGCAATCCACGTCAGAGTCCCCATGTCCACTCAATCCCAACCTCACATCTCACAGATGTGCACCATGAATCCAGCGAATCAGGCCAGAGAATTTCCACAGCTCACTGCAGACTTTCCCATTTGGGTCCTGTCCGGCCCTGCTCAAGAGCCTCCCATAGGTCCCACTGCCCATGGAATTAGCCACAAACTCTCCAGCCTGAGAGTCAAGATCCTCCAAAGATGACCCAAAGGACATCTCAGGTCTTCTCTTTCCCACAACATCCTTTCTGCATCCTTCCCTCCCAGAGGTTCACTGCCAGGAGCCTAGAAGCCCACGGAGCTAATGTCTCACAGTCCTCAGGGTGGTCCAGCAACAGACAGTCCTCCCAAAGCAGCAGGGAGGAGCACTCTTCCCTACTCAGAAACACTGGGCCAAACCTCTTTACCTGCTGGTCACTGAAAATGCCCACCGAGTCTGAAGTCCCAGTTCAAAGACTACCCATCCTCGGAAACCAGGTTTGGGACCCTGGGGATCTGTATTTTTTTCATGATTGCTTCTATAACCTCCTGCTCTGCTCTTCTTTTAGTCATTTAACTTTTGGTCACTTAACTCCAAAAACAGCTTCACTCATTTCCTTTTTTTTTTTTTTTGAGACAGAATCTTAGTCTGTCGCCCAGGCTGGAGTATAGTAGAACGATCTCAGCTCACTGCAACCTCCACCTCCCAGGCTCAAGCAATCCTCCCGTCTCAGCTTCCCGAGTAGCTGAAATTACAGGCATGTGACACCAGGCCCAGCTAATGTTTTGTATTTTTGGTAGAAATGGGGTTTTACCATGTCTCTCAGGCTGGTCTCGAACTCCTGAGCTCAGGTGATTCACCTGTCTCGGCCTCCCAAAGTACTGGGATTACAGGTGTGAGCCACCATGCTCAGCCAGCTTCACTCATTTCTGTTCCCTCTGCAAATCCAACACAGTGTAGGGTATCCTATAACGTTCATTTAAAACTTTTTTTTTTTTTTGAGACTGGGCCTCATTCTGTCACCCCGGCTGGAGTGTGCTGGCATGATCACAGCTCACTGCAGCCTCAACCTCCCTAGTAGCTGGAACTACAGGCACATACTACCATACCTGGCTAATTTTTTGTGTTTTTCATAGAGATAGGATTTCATAATAATCCCAGGCTGGTCTTGAACTCCTGAGCTCAAGCAATCTACTCGCCTCGACCTCCCAAAGTACTGGCCACCACAGGCATGAGCCACCACACCCAGCCCATTTAAATTTTTTTTTACACTTTAATATTTAAAACAACTGTACAGAGGCCAGGCATGGTGGCTCACATCTGTAATCCCAGTACTTTGGGAAGCTAAGGTGGGAGGCTTGCTTGAGGCCAGGAGTCCAAGACCAGCCTGGGCAACATAGCAAGACTATGTCTCTACAATTTTTTTTTTTTTTTTAATTAGCTAGGTGCGGTGGTGCATGCCTGTAGTGTCCTAGTTAGTTGGGAGGCTGAGGTGGGAGGATAGCTTGACCCAGGAGTTTGAGGTTCCAGTGAGCCATGACCACTCCACTGTGCTCCAGCCTGGGCAAGGAGTGAGACTGTGTCTCTAAAAAACAAAAACAGGCCAGGCGCGGTGGCTCATGCCTGTAATCCCAGCACTTGGGGAGGCGGGTGGATCACGAGACCAGGAGATTGAGACTGTCCTGGCTAACATGGTGAAACCCTGTCTCTACTAAAAATATACACACAAAAATTAGCTGAGCGTGGTGGTGGGCGCCTGTAGTCCCAGCTACTCCAGAGGATGAGGCAGGAGAATGGTCTGAACCTGGGAGGTGGAACTTGCAGTGAGCTGAGATCATGCCACTGCATTCCAGCCTGGGCAACAGAGAGAGACTCCGTATCAAAAAAAAAAACAACAAAAAAAAAACAGCTCTACAGAGGGAGGTTGACATACAATGAAAGGCACACATTTAAAGTACATAATTGGGTAAGCTTTGACATATGCGTATATTCATGAAGCCACTGCCACATCTCTCCTTTGAAATTTCTGCCAGGCCTTGAGTAAGTACTGATCTGACTGATCTGTGCTAGCATTTTCTTTTTTTAAATTTTTATTTTTTTATTTTTTTGAGACAGAGTCTCACTCTGTTGCCCAGGCTGGAGTTCAAGCAATTCTCCTGCCTCAGCCTCCCAAGTAGCTGGGATTACAGGTGTGCACCACCACACCTAGGTGACTTTTGTAGTTTTAGTAGAGATGGGGTTTCACCATGTTGGCCAGGCTGGTTTTGAACTCCTGACCTCAGGTGATCCACCTGCCTTAGCCTCCCAAAGTGCTGGGATTATAGGCATGAGCCACAGCACCCGGCCTGTGTTAGTATTTTCTAATATTTTATATAAATAAGTTTGTTTTTGAGACAGGGTGACGCTCTGTCGCCCAGGCTGGAGTGAGGTGGCAGTCATCATGGCTCACTGCAGTCTCTGCCTCCTGGGCTCAAGGGATCCTCCCACCTCAGCCTCCCAAGTAGCCAGGACTACAGGTGTGCACCACCACACTCAGCTAATTTTTGTATTTTTTGTACAGATGGAGTTTTGCCATGTTGCTCAGGCTGGTCTTGAACTCCTGGGCTCAGGTGATCTACTCGTCTCAGCTTCCCCAAGTGTTGGGATTACAGACATGAGCCACCGTACCTGGCCAAATTTTATATAAATGAAATGGTAACAGTATGTATTCTTTGTCTGGCTTCTTGACTCAGCATAATTATTTCATCGAATTTAGAAAACTTTCAGCTGTATTTCTTCTTCACATCTTTTTTTCCTGTCACCCTTCTTCCCTCTTCTTTTAAGGCTTGGATTTCATTTATGTGAGGTCACTTGAAGGGGTCTGTGCTCACTGATTCTCTGAACATTTTCTTGCCTGTTTCCCTCTTGGCTTCAATGTGGATGGTTTTTCACTGCTGTGTCTTCAAGCTCACTAGTCTTTTCTTCTGCAAATTCTATGCTGCCATTAATCTCATCCAGTGCATTTTTCAACTTAGACACTGCAATTTTAATCCCTACAAATTTGATTTGAGTTTTTTGTTTTTAGAGGCAGGGTCTTGCCATCTTGCCCAGGCTCATCTTGAACTCCTGAGCTCAAGCAATTCTCCCAGCTCAGCGTCCCAAAGTGCTGGGATTGCAGGCATGAGCCACCATGCCCAGCTTGGAGGTTTTTGTTATTGATTTTTTTTTTTTTGAGACAAGAGTCTTGCTCTGTTGCTCAGGCTGGAGTGCAGTGGTGTAATCTTGGCTCACTGCAACCTCCACCTCCCAGGTTCAAGTGATTCTCATGCCTCAGCCTCCTGAGGAGCTAGGATTACAGGTATGTGTCACCACGCTTGGCTAATTTTTGTATTTTTAGTAGAGATGAGGTTTTGCCATGTTGGCCAGGCTGGTCTCGAACTCCCGACCTCAGGTGGTCTGCCCACCTCAGCCTCTCAATGTGCTGGGATTACAGGTGTGAGCCATTGCGTGCCTGGCCTAGCCTGGAGTTTTTGTATCTCTCATTTTTCTACTTAACAGGCTGAATCTCTCTACTAGCTTCTTGAACACATAAAGGTGTAACAACTGTTTCAATGTCCTGTCTACGAATCTTCCCATCTGTATCGTTTCTGGGTCAGCTCCTATTGATGGATTTCTTCCCCCTTCATTGCAGGTTGTATTTTCCTGCTTCGCTGCTTGTTGGGTAAGCGTTAATTGGTTGCCCATGTGAATTTTATCTTGTTGATGCTGGATATTTTTGCAATCTGTAAATATTCTGGAGCTTTGTTCTGAGATGCTGTTAAGTTACTCTGAAACCGTTTGATTCTTCCGAGTCTTGCTTTAAGCTCCAGTAGGTAGGACCAGAGCTGCATTTAGTGTCAGGCTAATTTTGCTCCATATCTGAGGCAAAACACTCCTGGGCATATGACCTACTTATGGGTGCATGTGATCTGTCCAGCAGAAGACCCCTGGTTGGTCACAGGGAATTGTGTCACAGGCTCCTTCCTTAAACATGGTCTACCCAGGCCACCTGCCTGGCTTCAAGCTCTTCAAGAACGATGCCAATGCCTTAGCCCAGGCCTCCCTGCCCTGGCCTGTGTCAGCCTCCCAATACAGCCCCTTTCTGCACCCTGGGCAAGGGTGCCTTCTGCTCAGTGCCTATACTTCATGTCCCCTCTGCTTGGAACACCCTCTGTCCTGCCTGCCTGCCACACTCCTACTTGCCTTTTTTGTACCAGTGCTACCTCTCGTGAGATCCTCTGACCACTCCAAGGCCCTGACAGCACTTCCCTCTCCAGCTGACTCCATGGCACTCTGCCCACAGCTCTAGAAGCATAGGGGCCAGTGGTTTGTGTGTCTCTACGGTAGCCTGTGAGTGTCCCTGGATGGGGCTGTTCTTGCTGCTGCTCCGTATACTGTGGGCCTTGAGGATGACGGGCCGCAGAGGCCCAGCACAAGCACTGACCACCCTGAGACCAGGAAACTCGCTTTGGCCAGGCCTTGCTTTCCTCACCTGCAGAAGGAAGTGGCAAGGTTACGTGTTTTCCAGTCTCCTTCTAACTCTAAAATCTTTGTGTGGGGCAGGGGGAAGGGGGGACAACCTACTGGGGTTCAGATTTATATGGGCCGGGTAGGTCAGAGATGTGCCTTGGAGAAGAAAGGTTGCTCAATGACCCACAAAAGATGGGTCCCTTGTAAAATATACATATTTTTCTCCCTGATCGTGAAAAAACTTTCCTGCCCGTTATGAGAAAACATGGTAAATAGAGAAGAGTATTATAATCACTCATAATCTCTGGATCAAAATAGTCTTTTTTTTTTTTTTGAGATGGAGTTTCACTCTTGTTGTCCATGCTAGAGTGCAATGGCGTGATCTCGGCTCACCACAACCTCTGCCTCCCGGGTTCAAGCAATTCTCCTGCCTCAGCCTCCTGAGTAGCTGGGGTTACAGGCGTGTGCCACCACACCCAGTTAATTTTGTATTTTCATTAGAGACAGGTTTCTCCATATTGGTCAGGCTGGTCTCGAACTCCCGACCTCAGGTGATCTGCCCACATCAGCCTCCCAAAGTGCTGGGATTACAGGCATGAGCCACTGCACCCGGCCCCATAATAGTCACCTTTGCTGTAGTTTCTTCTAGGTTTTCAGTGGGAAATTATTTTTTATTTTTATTAATTGATTGAGACAGGGTCTTGCTCTGTTGCCCAGGCTGGAGTGCAGTGGCACAAACATGCTCACTGCAGCCTTGATCTCCTGGGCTCAAGTGATTCTCCCACCTCAGCCTCCTTAGTAGCTGGGACCACAGGTGCACGCCACCACATCTGGCTAATTTAAAAAATTACCTGTAGAGACGGGGTCTCACTATGCTGCCTAGGCTGATTTTGAACTCCTGGGTTCAAGTGATCCTCCTACTTTGGCCTCCCAAAGTGCTGGGATTATAGGCATGAGCCACTGCACCCAGCCTAGTAGGATTTTATAGTTTTGTTTTACAAAACTGGAACCACACCATAGACGCCATTTCAGAGTCCACTGTAAGCACAGTAAGAACAGACAACTCTTCCACTCAAGCACATAGGGCACACAGAATGTGAAACTTCGCACCAACTATGCTTGCGTTAGAGGTACCTCTAACACAGACAGAAAATTTTCTAACTCAAACAGCAAACTCCACACTCTGAAGATGCTAAACACAACTATAAATATTTTCTCCAAACCCTTCCAAGTGTTAGCAAGTCTGAAAACTGAGTCATTTGTTTTGAGTACTTTGTTAAAACTTTATCGCAAAACTACTACAGGTGGTATCTTCCCAGAGAAGAGAATAGGACAATGGAACTAAATAGAGAAGCTGATGCTAATTTTAAAGGTTTCTGTGGCTTCACTTCAGGTGCCCTTGAGCATCTAACCCCTGCCTCCATTTCCATTTCCACTGCAAATACATCCTCTATGCAGATGAAGAAGCTCAAGTCGAAGAAAAAATAAAACAAAGTGGAAAGATGTAGAACATCATCAAAATACATAAACCCCGCTTGTTCTCCAATCCTCAGATTCAACCAACTCTTCTGACTTCCAGTCCTCAGAGTGAGCCCCCGTCTCCCCTCACTCCTGGGCTCATTTTCAGGACCCTCTGCGATGTAAAGATTTGCATGTGTAGGCTTTGTCCTAAAATACCACGTGTGAGGCCACTAAGCCTATGACATGTCGCCACAACCTGGTGCTTGCTGCAGGTCTTGGGCCTCAGAGCCATAGGAGGGGCAGAGGCGGGTGTCACACACCTGGGTCTATGTCCCAGTCCTGCCGCCTGCCCGCTATGAGGTCTCAGGCAACTTTCTGAACCTCTGAGCTACGGTTTTCTCCTCTGTCAAATGGGGAAAGATGCAGCCACTTCCCAAGTTGTTGTGAGGACTGAGGGAAAGATATACTTCAGGCATTAGCCTGGCACAAGGCGAGTGCCTGGCAGGAGAACTTGTCTTCACTTCTGATCTCAGCAAACAATTGTCAGTGCTAGCAGCCTGGGAGAAGCGCCTTCCTCAGCCCAGGGGAGCCTCAGCAGGGGCAGCACCTGGGAGCTGGGGGCCTGGGTCCCCGCCTGGGCTTGGCACACACTACAGTTGGGATCCTGGGCAAATTGCTCAACTGTTCCGGGTAACAGATTTCCTCGTAAGATAGGGAGAACCACTGACTCTTCTGTTTCCTGGGGCAATAAAAGGGTTAGGGATCAGGCAGTGCTTGGCAAAGTGCAGGAGAAAGGCCTGTGTACATGTGAAGCCTGACTCCTTTCCCACAGAAACCAACTTCAGAAGCAATTTGTATCTACAGAATCCGTGGCAAACTGAATGTCTTCCAGAGCATGCTAAAAGCTAACTCAATGAGAAAATGTGGCTCTATTCAGCAGAACTTCTTGAAATAGTTCATGCTTAACATCCCATTTAGCAATCGCTACTTTATTCAGAGCACAGCTTTGAGGTCCTTTCATATGAATTTGTTCTATTTTGGCCATTTTCCTGGGCAAAGCTGTTGATCACCACAGTCAATAGAGCACTTTAAGCAAAGCTTTCTTCCCCAGTTTAGCTTTGCTTCCTAGAGGTTATTCTAGAGTCTACATGGGGACAGGAACAGGAATTTGTGGTTGCACACAGTTCTCCATGTAACCCTTTTGCCAGGTACCCGTGTGGCCCCATGGCTACAGATAGGTGCACACAGCACAGGCAAGAGTGGCTCCAGCCCCACTGAGGACTGAGCCCAGCAGCTTCCCGCCTGCCCCACTCTCCAGCATCCTGGCCTCTGGCTTGTTGGGAAAAGGAGGAGGTAAGGCACATGGGTGCTCAACCCACTCAAGGATGTTCTTTCCACAACATATCCTGCAAATCTCGCTCTTGCACTCAGCAGCCCTTTACTAACACTGGCCTGCCTCTGCACTGGGATCCTACAAACTTTACAGTCCAGTGTTACCACAGTCTTCCATATGTACGTGATAATTGTGACAAATATTCCTTGGAGCTCCCAGAGGAATATCACTATCAAGCAAAGCACTGTGCACAAGAATGTGTGGAGGAAGTAACAGAGTGGAAATAGAAGAAAGAGAGAATAGAAAAACAACAGAGAAAAAGCAAGAAAACCAAAAGGAGGTGTTTTGAAAAGAGCAACAAAATCGACAAACCTTTAGCTAGACTGACTAAGAAAAAATGAGAGAAGATTCAAATTCTTCTTCTTATTATTATTAGAGTCGTGCTCTGTTGCCCAGGCTGGAGTATAGTGGCAATTGGCAATAAAATCGGCAATCATAGCTCACTGCAGCCTTGAACTCCTGGGCTCAAGCAATTCTCCTACCTTAGCCTTCTGAGTAGCTGGGACTACAGGTGCACTACTAGGCCCAGGAAATTTTTTTTTTTTTTGTGGTAGAGATGATGCCTTGCTATGTCGTCCAGGCTAGTCTTGAACTCCTGGGCTCAAGTGGTCTTCCTGCCTCAACCTTCCAAAGTGGGATTACAGACATGAGCCACTGTGCCCAGCCAATTCAAATTATCAAAATCAGAAGGAGGAGACATTACTATCAACTTCACAAAAATAAAAAGTATTACAGAAGAATACTGTGAACAATTGGATGCCAACAAATTAGATAAAATAGATGAAATGAACAAATTCCTAGAAAGAATAAACTACTTAGATTGAATCAAGAAGAAAGAGAGGCAGGGTACAGTGGCTCATGCCTGTAATCCCAGCACTTTGGGAGGCCAAGGCGGGCAGATCACTTGAGGTCAGGAGTTCAAGACCAGCCTGGCCAACATAGTGAAACCCCGTCTCTACCAAAAATACAAAATTAGGCTGGGCACAGTGACTCACATCTGTAATCCCAGCACTTTGGGAGGCCAAGGCAGGTGGATCACAAGGTCAGGAGATCAAGACTATCCTGTCCAACATAGTGAAACCCCATCTCTACTAAAAATACAAAAATTAGCCAGGCATGGTGGTGCATGCCTGTAACCCCAGCTACTTGGCAGGAGAATTGTTTGAACCTGGGAGGCGGAGGTTTCAGTGAGCCAAGATTGTGCCATTGCCCTCCAGTCTGGACAACAAGAGCAAAACTCCGTCTCAAAAAAAAGAAGAAGAAGAAATAGAAAATTCTGAATTGGCTGGGTGCAGTGGCTCATGCCTGTAATCCTAGCACTTTGGGAGGCTGAAGGGGTGGATCATTTGAGGTTAGGAGTTCAAGACAAGCCTGGCCAACATGGTGAAACCTCATCTCTACTAAAAATAGAAAAATTAGCTGGGTGTAGTGGTGCATGTCTGTAGTCCCGGCCACTAGGGAGGCTGAGGCAGGAGAATTGCAAGAACCTAGGAGACGGAGGTTGCAGTGGGCCAAGATCACACCAATGCACTCTAGCCTGGGTGACAGAGTGAGACTCCATGACAGAGAAAAAAAAAAAAAATTCTGAATAGACCTACAATGAATAAAGAGATTGAATTAGTAGTCAAAAAACTTCCCACAAAAAAAGCTCAGGCCTACATGGCTACATAAATTCATGGATGGGATGATGAATTCTAACAAATGGGGTTTAAGAAATAAAACCAATCTTTCAAAAACTCTTCCAAAAAGTAGAAAAGAAGAAAACACTTCCCAATGCATTCTATGAGGCCAGCATTACCTTGATACCAAAACCAGACACGTGACAAGAAAACCAAAGACCAATCTCTCTCATGAATATAGACACAAAAATCCTCAACAAAACTTTAGCAAACCAAAACCAGCAATGTACACACACAAACGATTACACATCATGACCAACGGGGATTTTTCCCAGGAATGAAACTGTGTTTCAACATATAAAACTCCATCAGTATAATGTATCATATTGATAAAGGAAAAAAACCAAAAGGCCATCTCAATAGGCGTAGAAAAAGCATTTGACAAAACCCAACACCCTTTCATCATAACAAACACCGAACAAACTAGGAACGGAAAGAACTCCTAGAATTCCTTCTAGGAATAGAAGGGAACTTCAACCTAATAAAGGGAGCCTAAGAAAACACAAAGCTCACATCATATTTAATGGTAAAAGACTGAATGCCTTCCCCTTAAGATCAGAAACAAGACAAGGAAGTCCACTCTTGCCACTTCTATTCAACACTGTCCTAGAAGTTCCAGCCAGGGCAATCAGGCAAGACAGTAAAATAAAAGACATATAGATAGGAAGGAAGAAGTAAAATTATCTCTATTGGCAGACCATGTCAGAAGCCATGATCTCATCTATAGAAAATGCAAAAGAAATCTGCAAAAACCTGTTAGACCCAATACACAAGTTTAGCAAGGTTGCTAGACACAAGATCAATATACAAAACTCTATACTAGCAATGGGCAATCTGAAAATGAAGAAAACAATTCCATTTACAATAGCATCAAAAGGAATAAAGAACTTAGAAATAAACTTAACAAGAGCAGTATAAAACGTATACTCTGAAAACTACAAAACATTGGTGAAGGAAAGTAAAGAAGATCTAAATAAATGGGAAGACATCCCATGTTCACAGACTGGAAGATTTTCCAAATTTATCTACTGATTCAACACAATTCCTTTCAAAATTCCAATTAGTATTTTTTTTTTTTTTTGCGGAAATTGACATACTTATCCTAAAATTCACATGGATGTAGGAGGGGCTCCATGTAGCTGAAACAATCTTGAAAAAGAAAAAGTTAGAGGATTCATACTTCCTGATTTCAAAATTTACAACAAAGCTAAGTACTCAGGACAGTGTAGTATAAGGATAGATATACACAGATCACTGGGATATAACTAGGAGTCCAGTAGTAACCCTTTATATTTACAATCGATTGATTTTGACAAGGGTGTTAAGATAATTTAATGTGGACAGAATAGTCTTTTCACTAAATGGTGTTGGTACAACTGAATAGCCATATGTAAAAGAATGCATTTGGACAACTATCTCATATCATATACAAAAATTAACTCAAAATGGATGAAGCACTTAATGTAAGAGCTAAAACTATAAAACTGCTAGAAGAAAACACAGAGGTAAATCTTCGTGACCTTGGATTAGGCAACTAAAAGCAGAAGCAAATGAAGAAAAAATAAATAAACTGGACTTCATCAATATAAAAATTTTTGTGCATCAAAGAACATCATAAAGAAAGTAAAAGACAACGCACAGAATGGAAGAAAATACTTGTAAATCATGTGTCTGATAAAGGTCTAGTACACAGAATACATAAAGAACTCTTTTTTTTTTTTTTTTTTTTAAAGATGGAGTTTGCTCTGTTGCGCAGGCTGGAGTGCAGTGGCACATCTCAGCTCACTGCAAGCTCCGCCTCCCGGGGGTCACACCATTCTCCTGCCTCAGCCTCCTGAGTAGCTGGGACTACAGGCGCCTGCCACCTCGCTCGGCTAACTTTTTTTGTATTTTTAGTAGAGACAGGGTTTTACCATGTTAGCCAGGATGGTCTTGATCTCCTGACATGATCCGCCCGCCTCGGCCTCCCAAAGTGCTAGGATTACAGGCGTGAGCCACCGCACCCGGTCAAGAACTCTTATATAGAACTCAACAGGCTGGGCATGGTGGCTCACACCTGTAATCCCAGCACTCTGGGAGACTGAGGTAGGTGAATCACAAGGTCAGGAGTTTGAGACCAGCCTGGCCAACATGGTGAAACCCCATCTCTACTAAAAATACAAAAATTAGCCAGGCATGGTGGCGCATGCCTGTAATCCCAGCTACTCAGGAGGCTGAGGCAGTAGAATCACTTGAACCCAGGAAGCAGAGGTTGCAGTGAGCCACGATCACACCACAGCACTCCAGCCTGGGGGACAGAGCAAGACTCAATCTCAAAACAAACAAACAAACTCAGTAAAACATAACACAATTTTAAAATGAGCAAAAGATTTGAGGCTGGGCGCAGTGGCACATGTCTGTAATCCAAGCACTTCGGGAGGCCGAGGTTGGTGGATCACCTGAGGCCAGGAGTTTGAGACCAGCCTGGCCAACATGGTGAAACCCTGCCTCTACTAAAAAAATATGAAAAAAAAAAAAAAAAATAGCCAGGCATGAAGGCACATGTCTGTAATCCCAGCTACTCAGGAGGCTGAGACAAGAGAATCACTTGAACCCAGGAGGCAGATATTACAGTGAGTGGAGATTATGCCACTGCACTCCAGCCTGGGCGACAGAGTGAGACTCCATCTTAAAAAAAAAAAAATTGAATACACAGTTCTTGAAAGCAGATACACAAATAACCAATAAACACATGAAAAGAGGGATGTTCCATCTCATTAGTTATTAGGTCAGTGCAAATCAAACCACAATCAGATACCACTTTACAACTACTGCGATGGCTAGTATTAAAAAATTAGACATATGAGGCAGTTCCTGAGACCAGAAAAATAAAATACCGACAAAAAACTGCAAAGGCCAGGCGCGGTGGCTCTCACTGGGTGTAATCCCAGCACTTTGAGAGGCCGAGGAGGGTGGATCACCTGAGGTCAGGAGTTTGAGACCAGCCTGACCAACATAGTGAAACTCCATCTCTACTAAAAATACAAAATCAGTTGGGCATGGTGGCGCATGCCTGTAATCTCAGCTACTCAGGAGGCTGAGGCAGGAGAATTGCTTGAACCCGGGAGGCAGAGATTGTAGTGAGCCAAGATTGCACCATTGCACTCCAGACTGGGCAATAAGAGTGAAACTTTGTCTCAAAAAAAAAAAAAAAAAAATTGATGAGGATGGGAAAAACGAGAACCCTCATATCTTACTGGTGGAACACAAAACGGTGTAGCCACTGTGAAAAACACTTTGACATCCTTAATAAGTTCAACACGTAATCGCCATATGACCTGCAATTCCACTTACAGACAGACACCCAATAGAACTGGGAACATACATCCTCCCTAAAGACTTGCACCCAAATGTTGACAGCAGCATTATTCACAGTAGCCAATAAGCAGAAACAATCCAAATGTCCATCCACTGGTGAAATGATAAACCAGTGTGGCCTATCCATACAACAGAGCTGTTATGCAGTCGTAAAAAGGAATTAAGAACTGATACATCTACAATGTGGATGAACTCTGAAACATGATACAAAGTGAAAGATGTCAGATAAAAAAGGCCATACAGTATATGATCCAATTTATATAAAATGTCTAGAATAGGCAAAGTCATAGAAATAGAAAGCAGATGAGTGGCTGCCATGGGCAGAGGGGCTGGTTCTGTGAGAAGAGGAAGTGACTCTAATGGGTAAGGGTGTTTTTTTTGGAGTGATGAAAACATTCTGGAATTGGATAGTGCTAACTGTTGCACACTCTGTGAATATGCTAAAAACCACTGAGCTGCATACTGTAGAAGGCTGAAATTTTATGCTATGTGGGTTGTAACTTAAAAGGAACAATATAAAGTAGTTAGAAGGAAAAAAAGGAACATATTAACAGTGGTGTGTCAAAGGAGTCCACCTGGGTGCAGGCAACCAGCGAATGTAAGGACAATAATGAAACTAACGACAAGCAGCTTGCTTTTCATAATCACTGTACCCTAGCAGTGCTAAACATGGCAGAGATAAAGGCTCCTCTCTGCAGGGCGGACTGCTCCCTCTGGGCCACTGTGAGTAGTCACTGTGCGCAGACGGAAAACGGAGCATGTGTTATACTTCATTATGTACAACCTCATGTTTGCACAGTGCTGTATCATTCACACAGGACTGTCGGAGACATTACCATCCCCATAACCCTCTGGAGGAGGAAGACCCACCAATGAGGACGAGAAGCCTCCCTGTGGCCACGACTCCACAGAGCTCTGGAGCCGAATACCGATTTCAGCAAAGGGCCTCCCACCAACCACACTCCCCAGGGCTGGTGGACAGACTGGGGTCCTCATCCCTGAGGCCTCACCATGACCAAAATGTAGACAGTTAGGCACAAAGGCATGTACCCGACTCTTTACCTCTCTCCTGACTCCACTGAAGGTTTCTCTGCCCAACAAGGAACCATTCCTCCCCGCCCTACTGCTGCCTCCACAACTGGCAACTTCACCGGTTTCCCAACAGAGTTACCAAATAGGGACTAGCAGGATTCTGGGCAAATAAGTCTCAAAAAACCACAACAGCCCCCAGTTATAAACTTCAACAGAAATCTATTCAGCATGGGAACCAAGCCTGTGAGATCTTTTAGGGTAACTAGATAGTCCATTCGAATCAGACTTCTGCTTGTGAGCTGGGTGCTGGAGGTCAGGAGAACACAGACCGTGCTGGGATGCACTGTCAGCTGAAACACGGCAGGAGCTGGCCAGCGGAGGGCCAAACAGGAAACGGAATTTCTTCAACAAACCAGGAGAGGCACTCAGCATTTTCTCCATGACAAGATTGACTTTTACTTTCTTCTTTATACTTCTGGGTACTGATTTATTATCATTATTATTATAAAACAGAGGTTCCAAAATATAGGCACATTTAAAAAATAATATTCACTTAGTAAAAGTCAGAAACAAAATATTGTTATTTTGAAAGAGAAAATATATGTGTTGACTCATAATCTGTAACCATCTGTTGTTCAGTTCTAAACTTCACAAATTCCGAATTCCAATTGTGATCTTGATGAACCAGAGTGTGTAGACCCTGGGGGCATGGTTCCCCGCATTTGCTGGGAGGCCTCTAGAGGTTGTGGGGATCCTTTTTCCCAGTACCAGCACCCTCACAGTTTCTGTCCTACTGAGGAATGAGTTCCACCAGCTAACTTCTGCTTACCTGGACAGGTGGCTCAATCATTATCCAGGCTGGAAGCATGAGACTGGGATTCAGAGGCTGAGTCCCTACACGGAAGTAAACTCCACCCCTGGAATCACAGGCCCAGATGTGCTGATTTCCACATGCCAAGCTTGTCAATTTCACAGCTCCTGGAGACAAAGAAAAGTACACACACTATAATTACTTTTGTACAATGACTAATCTTTCATCTAATCTATGAACTTTGATTTTCTACTTCAAAGAAAGAAACGAGGCTGCATTTGCAACTGAACTTGGACGCTGAGTCATCGGATCTGTCCTAGTCCATCCACATTGGCTGTGTGGACTCAGCTGGGCTTGAGAACATTGTAACTCAAGAGAGTAATGATGGCCTCTGGCCACTCTGCCACCTGCCAGGCACCACACGGCACCCCTTCCAGGCAACAGGCAAAGCAGTCAGGATGCTGTTAGCACAGCACCCTGAACCACCAAGCCCTGGGATTAGTATCTCAATGTGGGTCCTATCATCAGCTTCCTCAGAGATGTGACTAATGCCAGTGAATTCTGGATTTGGAGAGAGGGAACTCGCATTTACAGATAATCTTAATCTTAATTAGAATTAAACTGACTGGGCACAGTGGCACACACCTGTAATCTTAGCACTTTCAGAGGCCATGGTGGGTGGATCAGTTGAGCCCAGAAGTTCAAGACCAGCTTGGGCAGCATAGTGAGACCCTGTCTCTACAAAATACACAGAAATTAGTTGGGTATGGTGGCACACACCTGTAGTCTTGGGAGGCTACTTGGGAGGCTGAGATCGCTTGGGCCCAGCAAGTCAAGGCTGCAGTGAGCCATGATGGTGCCACTGCACTCCAGCCTGGGTGACAGAGCGAGCCCCCTCTCAAAAAAACAAAACTAAGTCTCCCAAAGAATCTTCATTTTTATTCATTTCTCACTGCTATTGAGACTGATTGCAAGAGGAAAGGAAATGGGAAGAGTTTTTTAAAAACAGAAATTACATTTGATAATAGTCTGGCTAAAAGAACAGCAGTCAACAGTTCCTGAGCAGCTGCTGTGGACAGGCTGTCAGCCAGGTCTTCACACACTCATCTCAAACCCACAACAGTGACACACGATGAGTGTCATCCCACTTCACCCACGAGACCATCAGGACTCAGCCAGAAAGAGATCTGCTGAGGGCCACAAGGCAGGAGGTGGCCAGGCCAGGAGGCAAAGGAGGATCTAAGGCTTGGACCTGGGTCGGCCTGGGTCCTCTGCATCAGCAACCTCTGACCTCTGAGACTTTACCTGCAGTGCAATGCACAGATCTTCAGGGTTAAATCAAATTGGTTTGTTTTGTTTTTTGTTCGTTTTTTGTTTTGTTTGTTTCTGAGATAGAGTCTCGTTCTGTCATTCAGGCTGTTGTGCAGTGGTGCAATTTTGGCTCACTGCAACCTCTGCCTCTGGGTTCAAGCGATTCTAGTGCCTCGGCCTCCTGAGTAGCTGGGATTACAGGCACGTGCCACCATGCCCAGCTAATTTTTGTATTTTTAGTAGAGATGGAGTTTCATCATGTTGGCTAGGCTGGTCTCGGACTCCTGACCTCAAGTGATCCGCCCACCTCAGCCTCCCAAAGTGCTGGGATTACACGTGTAAGCCACTACACCCAGCCCAATCGGTTTTAAACAACTAAGTCACCCTCAAAAGTTCCCTCAACTCCCTTCTAGCCAATGCCCTCTACCCTGAGGTAACTGTTGAACTGATTTCTTTTTTTTTTTTTGAGACAGAGTCTCGTTCTGTCGCCCAGGTTGGAGTGCTGTGGTGTGATCTTGGCTCACTGCAACCTCTGCCTCCTGGTTGTTTTTTTTTTTTTTTGAGACAGAGTCTAGCTCTGTCACCCAGGCTGGAGTGCAATGGTGCAATCTCGGTTCACTGCAACCTCTGCCTCCCGGTTTCAAGAGTTCTCCTGCTTCAGCCTCCCAAGTAGCTGGGATTACAGGCGCCTGCCACCACGCCCGGCTAATTTTTGTATTTTTAGTAGAGACGGGGTTTTGCCACGTTGGCCAAGCTGGTCTTGAACTCCTGACCTCAGGTGATCCGGCTGCCTCGGCCTCCCAAAGTGCTGGGATTACAGGCGTGAGCCACTGCACCCGGCCTATTTCATTTTTAAAGAAACCGCCAGTTTCCCCAGTGGAGGTCCTGTGCTCCATGGCCACAGCTGTGTCTGCGGGTTCTGGCTGCCCACGCCTCTGAACCTTTCCACGGCAGCCGTTCTAGGAGAGGTGAAGTTGTATCATGTCGTGGCTTTAATTTGTATTTCCTGCTAAGGAATGACGCTGGGAATCTTTTAATACGCTTATGGGCATCTGTATATCTTCTTTTGTGAAGTGCCTGTTGAAGTTTTTGCTCATTTTAAAATGAACTGTCTCCCGACTGCTGAGTTAGAGGAGTTCTCTGCACATTGTAGGTACTGGTCTTTTGTCAGATACGTGCATTGTAAATCTAGTCTGTGGTTTGGTGTTTCATTTTCTTAACAGTGTTTTTGGATGACAATTTTTAAATTTTGATGGGTTATTCTGACCGGGGATTAAAAGGTGTGCGGCTCCATTAGCTGGCAGTGCTGCCGGAGGAGGGGCAGGTGGAGGACGCCCCACACTGGGTGCAGAATCGGGAGGTGCCGCCCTTGCACAGTTGTCACTGGTATCAGATGACAGCCCACGGAGCGTAGCAAAACACGGAGGCACGACTCTGCCATGTGAGAATCTCGTCATGTGTCTTCAGTTATAACATCAACTTAAAGCTATTCATTCACTGCTACACAAAAGATTATCATTATTCCTCTGTGCATTTTCTAAAGACGACAATTTCTCTATTCCAGAAATTAACTGTATTTTCTCCTTCCTTGATCTTGTACGGAATGTTATACCAGGGAGTGTAAACAGAACTCCCTGGAACTCTAGCATTATATATGCAAAGATCTGTACCAGTCAAAATAAAGTACCTTCAGCAGAAACTCTAGAAATAGCTGAGAAACAAATGCTAATTAAAAAACACTTACGTTAGAGTCTTCAACCTGGCTCTAAGAGAAACTACAGGCAGCAGTGATCATGCTAACAGAGTCACATGTGACAAAAACACACCAGCCAGCATATCAGAGTTGGCAGCAACAACACTGCTCACAGAACGCGGAGTTCACATTACACAGTGAACACCCTTTCAGAACACATAGAAAAGACTGCCATATGATGTACTTCCAGCATACAAACCAGCTGATTCTGAATCGAAGAGACCCTAGGTGAAAGATGACAAAGCGGAACTGAGGGCTTTCCTGCAGATTTTTACCCCAGTGTCACCCAGGCCACCTGGATGAATGAGGTTTGTGAGCCTGCTCCAAGGAAGAGGCAGTCAGGATGTGGTGAACGCGGTGGCAGAGACCACAGCCCTCCCCAAACACTCCATGGCTCCCTCACATTCCCTTAGAGTTAGGCAGGATGGCACGACCAGTTCTGGCAACAGGCTCTGAGCAGAAGCAACTGAATGGTGGAACTGCAGAGCAAAGCAGGCAGGATCAGGAAACCACCACCTGGAGGACCACTGCCCTAGAAGAGGACAGACGCAGGGCCGGCTTCGTGGAAGCGGGGGCCACGGTTCACTGTGTGAAGTCGCTGATGTCTGGGGCTTGCTACCGAAGCACAGCCCAGCCTGGCTGACGCAAACACACTGACATTTTCCTGCCTGTCCCTGTTTTGTCCTTATTTTTTTCTCTTGTTTTTAAAAAATGCTTTAATTACTTTATTCGACAAAGCAGACATTTTCCCTTTAGGATTATTTCTTAAACATATTATTTTAAAACAAAAAGAGGCATTTATTTAATGTTTTACTATTTATAAAATACTTTTCTGTATAAATTACTGCATAATATAATCCTGTTTGTTACCTAACGGCATAAACTGGCACTGAATAGTTCTTCATTAAATGCTGTGACCTGATAAATTAAATTACAAATTTCATTAGTTTGCTAAACAATCCAGCGCCTGACATAATGCATATTTATGTGTACTGGGAGATGAAATGTTATAAGCATCGTAAATATCTGCTAAGTGATGCAAATTTTCTTCCAAAAACTAGGATTATAATAAATCACTACAAAATTCCACATTCAACCACTACAACGTGGTTCAGCAGCCAACCATTTAATTTAAGAATTCCTTTAATTTAATCCTATAGCAGAAATTGCTATGGTAATTTGTATAGGGGCAGAAAGAAGAGGGATGCTGTATCTTAAAAAAAAAAAATTGAGGCCAGGTGCAGTGGCTCATGCCTGTAATCCCAGCACTTTGGGAGGCCGAGGTGAGTGGATCACGAGGTCAGGAGATAAGATCATCCTGGCTAACGCGGTGAAACCTCATATCTACTAAAAATACAAAAAAATTAGCTGGGCGTGGTGGCGGGCACCTGTAGTCCCAGTTACTCGGGAGGCTGAGGCAGGAGAATGGCGTGAACCTGGGAGGTGGAGCTTGCAGTGAGCAGAGATCGTGCCACCGCACTCCAGCCTGGGCGACAGAGCGAGACTCTGTCTCAAAAAAAAAAGAAAAAAAAATTAAAGGCAGAAATCATGTTCATTATTTGATACTTCACTAAAGTCATCCTCATCCTTGAAATTAAAATTTAATTTTTTTTTTTTGAGACAGAGTCTCGCTCTGTCACCCAGGCTGGAGTGTAGTGGTGTGATCCTGGCTCACTGCAATTTCTGCCTCCCAGGATCAAGGGATTCTTGTGCCTCAGGCTCCCAAGTAGCTGGGATTACAGACGTGTGCCACCACACCTGGCTAATTTTTGTATTGTTAGCAGAGATGGGTTTCACCATGTTGGCCAGGCTCGAACTCCCAACCTCAGGTGACCCACCTGCCTTGGCTTCCCAAAGTGCTGAGATTATAAGCATGAGCCACTGTACCTGGCCTTATTTTTAATTAATTAATTATGATGATGATGATAATGATGATTTTGAGACAGTCTTATCCTGTCACCCAGGCTGGAGTGCAGTGGCACCATCTCGGCTCAGCAGTGGCATAATCCTGACTCACTGGAGCCTCCGCCTCTCGGGCTCAAGTGATTCTCGTGCCTCAGCCTCCGGAGTAGCTGGGACTACAGTGCCCACCACCACACCCAGTTAATTTTTGTTTTTTAAGAGATAGGGTTTCGCTATGTTGGCCAGGCTGGTCTCAAACTCCTGGCCTCAAGTGATCCTCCTGCCTTGACCTCTCAAAGTGCTAGGATTACAAGTGTGAGCCACCACACCCATCCTGAAATTAAAATTTCTGCTTGCCATTTAGAGAAGACTGATGATGGTTCAGACCCAACAATGAGTGAGTGCTGCCCAAGGTCAACACTGTCCCTGAGGGAGCACAGGTCATGCTGTCCAAGCCTGCTTGCTACTACTCATAGAACCAGGAAGAACTCGTAAAGAAAATACCAGGGTTGAAGGGAGAACACATGTAAATGTATCTCTGACAAGCTTTTTTTGGTTTGTTTTTTTGAGACTGAGTCTCGCTCTGTTCCCAGGCTGGAGTGCAATGGCATGATCTTGGCTCACTGCAACCTCCATCTCCTGGGTTCAAGCGATTCTCTGGCCTCAGCCTCCTGAGTAACTGGGACTACAGGCTTATGCCACCACGCCCAGCTAATTTTTGTATTTTTAGTAGAGATGGGGTTTCACCATGTTGACCAGGATAGTCTTGATCTCTTGACCTCGTGATCCATCCACCTCAGCCTCTCAAAGTGCTGAGATTACAGGCGTGAACCACCACACCTGGCCGACAAGTTTTTATAACCTAACATCTTCTGCCTCATGCCCTGGGAAGGCTGATGGCAACTCAGAGCAAGAGTTGAGAATTTTCCTGGGAGGGTGGGAGTCACATCATCCACCAGGCGGCTGTGTGTGATGACATCCTGTACCTGCGTGGAACGCAGTTTTATCTTTGATTACCAGTAACATGGCCAAATATAGGATCAAAACTCATATCCCAGAGTTACTCAGAAATGGAGCTGCAAATAGTACTGCCTTTCCCTGACATTTTAAATCCTGCTGGTGCAGTTGCATGCAGTTGTAATCCCAGCACTTCGGGAGGCTGATGTGGGAGCATCACTGGAGCCCAGGAGTTTGAGACCAGCCTGGGCAACATAGCGAGATCCTATCCCAAATTAAAACAAAAATCCTGTTGGTTACGTACTGTCACCAAGCAATTGGCCTCTGCCTGTAAAGTCCCTACACATTCTGTGTGTAAACTTCCAACAAAAGTAATATGAATCAAACTCAAAAAATAATGTGAGTCAAACTAAAATAATTTTTTTTTTTTTTTTTTAAGAAACAGGAGCTTGCTCTATTGCCTAGATTAGGCTCAACTTCCCAGGCTCAAGCAATCCTCCTGCCTCAGCCTCCCAAGCAGCTAGGACAACAGGTGCATGACACCGTGCTTGGCTCTGAAATGACAGGTAGAAGCAGAGTGCTATGATGGGGACAGTCACTGAAGAATGTTTGGAGGGGAGGTGGCAATCTCAACTGAGTCCTGAAGGAAGAAGAGTTGAAGAAAGGAAAGCAGCCCACGGAAGGAATGCTAAGCTGCAGGAAGAGAAGCAAATGGGCGGCATGAATGTGCACATTCCCATGAATGGGAAGGGCAGGAGTTCAAGACTAGCCTGGCCAACACGGTGAAACCCCATCTCTACCCAAATATGAAAGTGAGCTGGGGCCCCAACACAAAGGCCAGGAGCCCCTGATGCACGAGGCCTTGGAACGGCAGGCCGGGCCTGGCTGCGAGACCCTGGGCGCCACACCAAACACTGGAGCTTTATTCTAGTGGCAACGTGGAGCCACGTAACATGGAGGGTGACACCATCTCAGCTGGGTTTGAGGAAGCCAGCTCTGGTAGCCGTGGTGGGAGGTGGGCACACCTGGTGCCATGAGGCAGCTATTGTACTATAGCAACTTGCTGACGAGGGGGCTCCACACTGGCAGTGGTGGGAGGGAAGCAGAGGTCCAGAAGCAGGGAGACCCTTGGGTAGATGGCCAGGACACTGCTGAGAGACTGGCCAAAAGAAGACTCTGGTCTTTCCAGCAGAATTTACTGGGAGCAGCAGGGCTCAGTGGCTCACCCCTGTAATCTCACCACTTTGGGAGGCCAAGGCGGGTGAATCACCTGAGGTCAGGAGTTCGAGACCAGCCTGGCCAACACAGTGAAACACTGTCTCTACTAAAAATACAAAAATTAGCTGGGTGGGGTGGCATGGGCCTGTAATCCCAGCCACTTGGGAGATTGAGGCAGGAGAATCACTTGAACCTGGGAGACGGAGGTTGCAGTGAGCCAAAAATCACACCATTGTACTCCAGCCTGGGCAACAAAGTGAGACACTGTCTCAAAAAAATAAAAAATAAAAAATAAAAATAAATAAATAAATAAATAAATAAGGAATTTAGTGGGAGCAGAGAAGAGAAGTTAAGAAAAAGAGCACAATTGGGGGAGGCTAAATTTGATATTGAACAAAATCGTCAAATGCAGTCACTATGTTTCCATTCATTGCTGAGTGCACCCCTGACTGCTGACTTTTACAAGTATTTTTAGAGGTACAGTCTTGCTATGTTGGCCAGGTTGGTCTTAAACTCCTGGCCTCAAGCAATCCTCCCAAAGTGCTAGGAT
Organism: Mandrillus leucophaeus; assembly: GCF_000951045.1. Classification (NCBI taxonomy): domain Eukaryota; kingdom Metazoa; phylum Chordata; class Mammalia; order Primates; family Cercopithecidae; genus Mandrillus; species Mandrillus leucophaeus. The sequence continues at coordinate 1,567,975 of NW_012104253.1, forward strand.
TACAGGTGTAAGCCACTGCACCTAGCCCACTGCTGACTTGTAAAAGATAAATGAAGCACCCCAATTAATTCCAGATAAGTAACACAGGCAGCAGCCATGTCAGTCTGACTCTTCTTTACAGTCAATCCCATTCAACGTACGCCACCTGATGACAGCTGCCACGCACAGTCATACATGGGCTCCTGTGCAGATAGCACGCCTGAATTCAAAATTATCACTTAAATATGTAATTACTAAAAGGTCTCTTGGGTGGGGTGCAGTGGCTCACACCTGTAATCCCAGCACTTTGGGAGGCCGAGGCAGGTGGATCAGTTGAGGTCAGGAGTTCGAGACCAGCTTGGCCAACATGATGAAACCCTGTCTCTACTAAACATACAAACACTAGCTAGGCATAGCTGTGCATGCCCGTAATCCCAGCTACTCGGGAGGCCGAGGCAGGAGAATCGCTTGAACCCAGGAGGCGGAGGTCTCAGTGAGCCAAGACTGTGTCACTGCACTCCAGCCAGGGTGACAGAGTAAGACTCTGTCTCAAACAAACAAACAAACACAGAAACAAAAAAAGAAGTCTCTTGACCTACCTGCTTTTCCTGCAGGACACAGACCATACCTGGAGAGAGCCCAATACCTGAATACCTGGTGCCCCTGGCCTGATGCTCACTGCCCCTACCCTGGCATAGTAAAGGCTGGGGGGTGGCTGTTCTTTCTAGGGGAGAAACCCAGATTCAGTGAGATTGAGTCTCAAGAGTGAGAGGGAAGCCAGGCATGGTAGCTCATGCCTGTAATCCCAGCACTTTGGGAGGCCGAGGCCAGCGGATCACGAGGTCAGGAGATTGAGACCATCTGGCTAACACGGTGAAACCCCATCTCTACTAAAAATACAAAAAATTAACCAGGCGTGGTGGCGGGCGCCTGTAGTCCCAGCTACTTGGGAGGCTGAGGCAGGAGAATGGCGTGAACCTGGGAGGTGGAGCTTGCAGTGAGCCGAGATCGCGCCACTGCACTCCAGCCTGGGCAACAGAGCGAGACTCTGTCTCAAAAAAAAAAAAGCAAAACAAAAAACAAAAGTGAAAGGGAAATAGGAACAAGTCCACCCTGAGTCCAAGATGACATCGGACCCTCCAGTGTTCAGCAGATATTCATTGAGGGGATGGGTGTGTGAGCAGAGGAATGGCCTGGGGGTCCTAGTTGCCTGCTCACCTCCCTTGCCCCCAACACAAAGCTGCCAACCCTGGACTTGCTGCATTCTCTCAGGATGTGTAGGAAACAGGAAAGGAGTCTTAATCTGACATTTCAAGATCAACCAGATAACTCAGATAAATAAACAAAATCTAAAGTTCAGGGCAGGATAAGGACTAAGCAAGGTGGTGCTTTAACAAGAGATGCTGGATTTGCCCTCCCTGTGGCACAAACTGGGGCAACACAAGCAAAAGCCCCACGACGAGCAGCTAACAAAGGCTAGAGAGCACCCCCAAGCAAGATGTGTCACAGCCTTCGGATGACCACACCGCCCGGAGATGGCCCACACTTAGACAGGATGCCCCGTGCATCCTCCGGGCGGTTGGGCTTGGGGGTTGCTGCTCCCATTAGAAAGGAGAGGAAACCAAGGCTAGGCATGGTGGCTCACAGTTGTAATCCCAGCACACTGGGAGGACGAGGCAGGTGGATCACTTGAGGTCAGGAGTTCAAGCAGCCTGGCCAACATGATGAAACCCCACCTCTACCCAAAATACAAAAGTTAGCAGGGGCCGTGCGCGGTGGCTCACACCTGTAATCCCAGCACTTCGGGAGGCGGAGGCAGGCCTATCACCTGAGGTCAGGAGTTCAGGACCAGACTGGCCAACATGGCGAAACCCTGTCTCTACTAAAAACACAAAAAATTAGTCAGGTGCAGTGGTGGGTGCCTGTAATATCAGCTACTCAGGAGGCTGAGACAGGGAGAATTGCTTGAACCCGGGAAGACAGAGGCTGCAGAAAGCCAAGATTGTGCCACTGCACTCCAGTTTGGGCGACAGAGCTAAACTCCATCTCAAAAAAATAAAATAAAACAAAATAATTAGCTGGGCATGGCGGCACATGCCTGTGGTCCCAGCTACTTGGGAGGCTGTGGTGGGAGGACTGCCTAAGCCTGGGAAGGCAGAGGTTGCAGTGAGTCAAGATCGTGCCACTGCACTCCAGCCTGGGTGACACAGTAAGACCCCATCTGGAAAAAAAAAAAAAAAGCAAGAAGAGCAAACTGCGGTTCGAGGTAACAGCAGCTTGCTCAGAGTCCCAGAGCCTGCCTGGGGCCCAGCTGTCCTGCCTCTGCCATGAATTCCCACACCTCTGCCTGTGACTTCCTTGCACTTGCACCCACTGCATGTCTGATCCATTTCAGGCTCAGCTGGATACTTACATTAGTTTGCTAACGATTTTGCAGGAAGAACACAGGGGCTCAGTGAAAACCTGCCCATCCACAGCGACCAGGACCCCCAGGCCATCCCTCTACTCACACACCCATCCCCTCAATGAATATCTGCTGAACACCAGAGGGCCCAAGGCCATCTTGGACTCAGGGTGGACTTGTTCCTGTTTCCCTTGCACCCTTGAGACTCAATCCCACTCAAGCCAGTTTCTCCCCTAGAGAAACCTCCCAGTGAAGCCCAAATACACACCTTAGAGACCTGTACCACTTTGGCCAGCTAGCCAGTGCTGGGAGGACTGGATCGAGCCAGGAGGGAGGCACGAGCTGTGCTGGAGGTGGGAGGCCCAGGCAGGGCTGACTCCAGCAGTTCAGAAAATGGGACGACACCCGTTCACTCTGAACCCCACCATGGTGCGGCAGCCTTCCTGGAGGGGCTGGGAAGGGGACGTGCAGGGGAAACAGTTCTGCTTCTCACCCAAATGGTGCAGGTGAACACGGCCTCCCACAGTGCTCAAGATTCAGGAGCAGGGAGAACACACATCACGCCCTGGACTTTTTACCCCCAGAGGGAACTAGTGGCATTTTCCAGTTAGTCTGGGTAGGAGCTGCTGGAGAAAGGTTCAGGACCAGTACGGTCTCTGAACAAATGAAAGGCTTCCCAGGGCAGGCGACATGTCAGCCAGCACCAATGTTCAGGCCACTCTCAGCCTCAGCCTTGTCTGATCAGTCACTGTCAGTGATGCGGAGAGTGGGGTGTTCTCAAAAAGCTAGATGCTGACTGGTGGGTCCAAAAGGCAGGTGGGGAGGCCCAAAGAACAAAGAACAAAAACTGCCCTGTACAAACCTTCAATTCCCAAGCCTTGGAACAGAACTTGCTTCTTCAGTTGAGTTAGTGTTCAGGGGCCTTTTCAGGCAAAAGAATAGGTGATGTCTACTCAGCACCCCGTAGGAGCCCCCAGGGCTGAGCACGCCAACCACCACCAGGCTGCCTAGGACAATGCTTGCTTTACAGAATGGCAAAAGGCTCTCCTTGACAGCTGGTAGCATACAGACTGCAAGGCAGCCAGGGGCTTGGGGAGAAGGGGGACAAGCCCTTCTCTTCTTGCTTTCTTTTTTTTTTTTTCTTTTGAGACAGAGTCTTGCTCTGTCACCCAGGTTGGAGTGCAATGGCATGGATCTCAGCTCACTGCAACCTCTGCCTACCAAGTTCAAATGATTCTCGTGCCTCAGCCTCCCAAGTAGCTGGAATTACAGGCGTGTGTCACCACACCCAGGTAATTTTTGTATTTTTAGTAGAGATGGGGTTTCACCATGTTGGCCAGGCTGGGCTTGAACTCCTGACCTCAGGTGATCCACCCGCCTCGGCCTCCCAAAGTGCTGGGATTATAGGCATTAGCCACTGTGCTCAGCCCTCTTCTTGCTTTCTTTCTCCCCCTCCTCCTTTTTTTTTTTTTTTTGGTGAGTACATGTGGTTGAGTTCTTACACAATTCAAATCTACCACATAACCAAATGCTGGTTGTAAGTTAAAAAGCTGGGAAGCCTCGCAGCCAGGAAGTTCCTAAGTCAGTCCTGCTGCCAGCGCAGGGCTCACCCGGGCCCTGGGGGCCATCTGCACAACTCCACCTGCAGGCAAACCACACCTACGCTTCCTGATCCACCAAGAATCTACTCAGAGAGAAACCTAACGTGGGCTTATGTTATCAGTTCTTGGAACATGAATGAATTATTTACAAATAGCAGCATTACATTTCTTTCTTCTTTTTTTTTGAAACAGAGTCTCGCTCTGTTGCCTAGGCTGGAGTGCAATGGCATGATCTTGGCTTACTGCAACCCCCACTTCCCGGGTTCAAGCAATTCTCCTGCCTCAGCCTCCTGAGTAGCTGGGATTATAGGAGTGCGCTGCCATGCCTAGCTAATTTTTTTTTTTTTTTTTGTATTTTTAGTAGAGACAGGGTGTCACCATGTTGGCCAGGCTGGTCTCGAACTCTTGACCTCAGGTGATCCACCCACCTCAGCCTCCCAAAGTGCTGGGATGACAAGTGTGAGCCACCGCTCCCGGCCTTCAAATAGCACTACATTTCTTAGCCTACTCTGCGGCTTTTGAGGGGAGATGCAGAGAAAAGCAGGAGCTAGAGGGCGCAGGTCCTCCTGGATCTGGCTGAGCTGAAGGAGAGGTGGCACCTGTGTGCTAAGCCACTCTCCTCTGCCAGTACTGTCCTGAGGGGATGGACAAACGTGGCACCCATCCTGTCGTAGGAACACCCATCTTTTTAGCTTTTAAGGTCATAAAGCTATGTTCCATATTCAGACAGACTGACAGGCAGCTGCATCACCACTATCCTTCAAGCTGCTCTCAGTGAGTGGCCCCTTGATCTGAGGACGTGCGCCCTCCTCAGGTTCTGACAGCCCTGCAAACTCTAAGGGGCAGGGGAAGGGACAAAGCCCAGAGCCGGTCTAGTCTGGAAGAGTGGCCAACTGAGCTCCTGAAATCCAGCAACTTATAAATATCCTCTCAGAACTCTCACGAGTTGAACACAGGCCGGGAAGTTTTGTCCGACATCACGCTGTGTTGCGGTTTTAGGGCAGTGAGGGCACCGGCAGGCGTACTCACGAGGCGGCCATACCTAGCTGGGAGAGGTCCAGCCTGGTCCAGTGCATGCCCGTGGGGCAGCTCTTGGAGAGCGTCCTGATGAAGACCTGGCCAAGGCCGTCCAGCGCCCACAGCGCATCCTGGCAGGCGGCGTAGGCGCGCATCTCGGCGTCGGGAGGCAGCTGCACCGTGGAGGGCCGCGACTGTGCACTCTGGGCGCTGACGCTGCACAGGTCCTTGCTGCTCTGGCACAGCCACAGGAAGCTTCCTGCAGAAAGGGGTCATGTTTGTCATCAAGGTGCTGTCTGCACCGAGCTGCCTGCCCTAAATGCACAAGGCAGCCTTTGCCTTTCGGCAGACGCCGGCCACCTGGTCGCGGATGCTGGCTCACTCACCCGCCCATTCCCACGTGGGCAGGAGTGGTGTAGCACTTTAAGGTAGAAGGCAGAGGGAAACACCACGACTAACAAGAAACATGCCTGAGATGTTGGAAAGAAATGGAAAGAAGGCAAGGCTTAGGAGATTTTATGACGGCCATAATGTTGGCTTAGTGGCTTTGACTTCCCATTTTTCATGGGCTGGGAAGTTTTTCACTGAACAAAGGCATCAGAGCATTTTTAATATAGAAAGTTAATTTTACCAAGAGGAGAAGACTATCAACTCAGTGCCCTGGAGGGAGGGAGGGAGGGTTAGCAGTTCCTTGGAAGGAGGGTGCCATGGCGCTGTCCCAGGCCTTCTGGGGATGGGGCTGGGGGGTGGGCCAGCTGCTGGAGAAGGCTTAGGAAGCTGGAAAAGCTTCTCTTCCCATCCTTGCCTCAAAATCACATCCTTTCATTCCCTCCAGCATTTTAAAAAAGTCCTTTAGGTTTAACAGATTCTGTTTAAAATGCAAATAATCCTTAGGGCAGTTAAAACCTTGGTCACAGTACATTATCTGAAGTATTACCTACAACTTGTGGCCACATATGTTTTGGAATTCAAACTTTTTCTGTATTTTTGAAAACCTAAGCCAATGGCTATGCTAGAGGTTTACAAAACAACCCCAGAGGGGCCAGGCGCTCCCGGGTGAAGCGCAGTAACATCTCTGCAACATGGATACGGCCACAGCCAACAGATCAACCAAGGCTGGAGGCAGCTATGTGAGATCTGGTCAGGTTCTGCTGCCAAATTAATTTATGCCAAACTTAATAAATAACTTATTGTTGTCAGAGATTTCTGGGTTCCAGAACTGTGGTCCGAACAATCTGGTGAGTAAGAAGTTATTGTACTGACCCAGTCACCCGCATCCTAGTGGGACTAATGGTTTGAACTAAGCAAACGATTCCCTCTTCACCACAGATTTCACAGCATCTTCACGTTTCATCCTCATGCAGTCCTGGAAGGAGGTATGGCTACTTCCCAGAGAGGTCACCTGACTGCCTGGGTTCCCAGCTAACTGGGTGGGAGAACTGCCTCTCCTGGCCGCAGATGCCAGCTCCCTCACCCTCTGGTGTTCTGGCTCCCTCACAAACCCCGTACTCTGTAGGGACACTGAGTCCTGCCCAGAATGTAGTTGGCAGGAGCACCCCCCTGCAGGGCAGGTCTGCCTAATGGGGTGCAAATGTGGGACTTAGGTTATCCACAGGCTGTGAACAAGACAGAAGGAAGTTGCTGGGAGGTGACAGAAGGATTCTCAAGAGGAGATGGGAAGGTGCCCAAAGAAGCTGTGGCCCCTGCCGTGGCACTAGAAGTCATCAGCTGCCAGCCCCGGTGGCTGCACTGTGTGAGCCCCTCCTTCAGAAGGACGCTTTCCCTCATCTTCATCACACTCAGTCCCTCTCAGAGGCTCTCCTGGTCAGGCCTATCCCACTTCAGGGCCCTCCCTCAGCTAACAAGCGCTGCTGGCCTCTGACACCCTCACATGGCCGGTCTCCGAGGCGGCATCACCAACAAGGCCACAGTCGGACCATGGTTTGAACCCTTCCAGTGGCCAAGCCGTGCTCGAGATTTTTCAGCAAGGCTAAGACTGACCCACCTTCCTTCGTGGGAGCCGCAGAGGCCAACACAAAGGCCCATTTTGTAGCAGAAGCTGTCCCACGGGGAACAACATGATTCCAGTAGGTGCCTGGAAAGAGTAAACAAGAAGAGTATGTTAAAGAAAGAAACTTCAGATCTTAGTTCTAGACGACATCCGGCCTTCAAATCCTTTCTCCAGATAATTCTAGAGTGTCCCTGAATTAAGCAACATGAGCAATCACAGCCTGCCATTCATTTCCCTCTGAATACTGCCAGGCAGAGCCACATCCAGCCCAGGGTCATGGAGGCCATGCAGCAGGGAGAGGGCTGGAGAAAAGCAAGGGGTTCACTCATAGAAACGAACCCCAGGATGTGTGGACTGGCATCTATATTCCCAGACCTGGCCAGAGCCCTGCATTTCCAACAGTGGCGATCACTTTCCCTCCAGGAAATGGACCATTCTCTCTCACTAGGTTTGGGTGGACTTTTTCATTTAAAATGTGAAATTGTTAACATAAAAATGACTCCATTTGCTTTTCTTATGTCATAAAAGGTTTCCCCACTATCCCGACACAGGGATCCAAGTTTTAGGAATGACAGATTTTTTAAAAAGGAGAGAAACTGATCACAAAGCAGGGTGCCTTCACTAGACACTTCATACCGCTGGCACTAAACTGTGTTTTCAAGTTGAGATCTTAAAGCTTTTATTTAAATGTTGGCTTTGAAGTGCAGCTGCCTATAAAGCCAGTGTGAAAATTACAGCAATTCACCCACCTATGAGACTTCCCTTAGCGACGTGGAATTCATTCTTGCCCGAGGAGATCCAGACGCCACTGTTATTGACCCCGAGAAGGCTTGGCTGGCACTGAAGCTGCTGGGACCAAAACGCCATGCGCAGCTTATCTGCCACTTTCTCTACAGGGGCTTGGGCAGCTGTGGCCACCGAGTGAGTGGCATGGATTATCGTCTGAAATAAGCTGCACTGGTCAAACACCACATAGTCCGTGATGCTCACCTGGAAGGAGGAGACAGACAAAAGCCCTGCTGTCAGAGCAGTTACAAGTGTAGACTCTCCGCCTTGAGGGAAGGTTCTAGCCCAGGTCCACACCTCTGCATTTCCAGTAACAAGACGACCATCCAAACACAAATGTGCACATGTGCGCTTGTGAAAGGACCAAAAAACGTGGCAGGATGCCATCAAACTGCTAACTCTAACTCCAGCTCCTTTGTAGGGTTGGATTTAAAGGTATGGAAGAATATATTCGCATTTTACACACATGGATCTGTTACAAGCATGTATTACTTTTGTGATTAAGTATCACCCCCTTACACCCCTTGTAAGAAGACTTTCATTCTAATCAGAGTGAGAAAGAAGAATTTTGCCATCTTTTCTGAGACAGTCTTGCTCTGGCATCCAGGCTGGAGCGCAGTGGCACAATCATACTCAGCCCTGACTTCCAGGATCAAGCAATCCTCCCGCCTTGGCCTCCCAAACACAGGCGAATGCCACCACATGTAGCTGATTTTTAAATTTTTTGTAGAGACAGGTCTCCCTATGTTGCCCAGGCTGGTCTTGAACTTCTTAGCTCCAGCGATCTCCCTGCCTTGGCCTCCCAAAGTGTTGGGATCACCAGCATGAACCACTATGCCCGGCTTTAATTTTGCTTTTAAATCAGGTATTTCCAGTGGACAACAGTATACGGTACTTAGAAACATAATATGCATTTAAAAAGGTATCACAAGTAGAGTGATGAACTATTTTTTTTTTTGGAGATACAGTCTTACTCTGCCACCCAGGCTGGAGTGCAGTGGCACAATTTTGGCTCACCGCAACCTCCGCCTCCTGGGTTCAAGAGATTCTCCTGCCTCAGCCTCCCGAGTAGCTGGGACTACAGGTGCACACCACCACACCCAGCTAATTTTTTATATTTTTAGTAAAGATGGGGTTTCACTATGTTGGCCAGGCTGGTCTCGAACTCCTGACCTCAGGTGATCCGCCCGCCTCGGCCTCCCAAAGTGCTGGGATTACAGGTGTGAGCCACCATGTAAGGCTGTGATGAACTAATTTATGATCTGAATTGGGACTACTAATAATTACTGCAGGGCAACAGCATCAACTAGGACCGTCCTGGGTATCTAGACTCTAACCCTAGCTCAGAAGGGTAGCTTGCTTCTATAACATTCCTGAAAAGCATTCATACACCTCAGACATTTCTCCAACCAGCCCTCCCTGCAGGAAGCTCCTCTCTTCTTGAGCAGCTTGATGTAAGGCAAGTTCTTTGAGTGAAAATCTGATTCTCCATCATGTTCACTCACATTTCTGCTCTGCTGGGTTTGATTACATAGAACATCACTGGCATAAATGCCCTACTCCTAGTTGGACACAGTGGCTCACGCCTGTAATCCCAGCACTTTGGGAGGCTGAGGCAGGCGGATTACTTGAGATGAGGAGTTCCAGACCAGCCTGCCAACATGTGAAACCCTGTCTCTACAAAAATACATATATGTATATTTGTACATGTATATGTATATATATGGTTACAAGTGCACAAAATGTATTTTTAAATCATTTGCATAACTATCAAATATTACCTAGTATATAAAATTAGATACATCTGTATACAATGAACATATTATATACAATACACATTTTATCAAAGAGCAAACACAATTCATTTTTCTACATTCTCATCTGAAAGAGACCTCAGAGCAGTCAATGCAAGACAAGCCATCAACAAAGCAAGTCTGAGGTGACAGTAAAACACAAAACAATGGGACAAGATACTTAAGAAACATCAAATATTGGCTGGCGCGGTGGTTCACGCCATAATCCCAGCACTTTGGGAGGCTGAGGCAGGTAGATCACAAGGTCAAGAGATTGAGACCAACCTGGCCAACATGGTGAAACCCTGTCTCTACCAAAAGTACACAAATTAGCTGGGTGTGGTGGCGGGCACCTGTAGTCCCAGCTACTTGGGAGGCTGAGGCAGGAGAAACGCTTGAACCCGGGAGGTGGAGGTTGCAGTGAGTTGAGATTATGCCATTGCACTCCAGCCTGGGTGACAGAGCAAGACTCCGTCTCAAAGAAAAAAAAAAGAAACATCAAATATTTCATGACCATGGACTATCAGTGCAATCTTACCTACCACAGTGGCAGGCTGCGGGAGCAACGCTAACACTCAACTATACCAAAGATGGAGAAAGTAGACATTCCTTTGAAAATCCATTCTAGGGCCGAGGGTGGTGGTTCACGCCTGTAATCCCAGTGCTTTGGGAGGTCAAGGTGGGAGGATTGCTTCAGCCAAGGAGTTCGAGACCAGCCTGGGTAACAGCAAGACCTTGTCTCTACCAAAATAATTAGCCGGGCATGGTGGCATGTGCCTGTGGTCCCAGCTACTTGGGAGACTGAGGTGGGTCCTGATCCCGCCACCACTCCAGCGTGGGCAAAAGAGTGCAACCCTGCCCCAGAAAAAAAGAAAAGAAAAAGAAAAGAGATTCATTCTAGGCACTCCCGCTGGGACCAAATCACACAAAGTGAGCTTGATTATACCCTCATCCTGTTTCTTAAAGTGTTTCCTTTTCTGGAAGCACGTGGGAAATTCTCCTTTCTTTGCTGAAATACCATTTACTTAGAGGCCTTCTAAATAAGCAGAGATAGCTCAATTTTAATTCTGGGTTGGACTTTCAAACCTATTGTCTGGGCTCTTTTATTAGCACATTTATTCATAATTAAACATCATTATTACCTACGTCTTCAAATGGATGTCACTGGGTTTATTTAGCCTATAATAAATTTATAAATAATATCAAAATAAATACGATTTTTTTTTTTTTTTGAGATGGAGTCTCACTTTGTTGCTCAGGCTGGAGTGCAGTGGCATGATCTCGGCTCACTGCAAGCTCTGCCTCCTGAGTTCACGCCATTCTCCTGCCTCAGCCTCCCGAGTAGCTGGGACTACAGGCGCCCGCTACCACGCCCGGCTAATTTTTTTATTTTTAGTAGAGACGGGGTTTCACCAAGTTAGCCAGGATGGTCTCGATCTCCTGACCTTGTGATCCACTGGCCTCGGCCTCCCAAAGTGCTGGGATTACAGGCGTGAGCCACCGCGCCCGGCCAAGATCATTATTTACTCAAAGAGTTTTGCAAATTATTTCCTATGATGAAAAGTCCTTGATGTTTCTAATGTACTCAAACCCAGCAAAGTCTAATCCATCAAATAGAAAAAGTGAATACTATTGGCTGGAAGTGGTGGCTCCACCTGTAATCCCAGCACACTGGGAGGCAGAGCGGGTGGATTTCTCTCTCTCTCTCTCTTTTTTTTTTTTGAGAGGGTCTAGCTCTGTTGCCTAGGTTGGAGTATGGTGGTGTGATCTTGGCTGAAACCTTTGTCTCCTGGGCTCAAACCAGTCTCCCACCTCGGCCTCCCAAGTACTTGGGACCAACGGCGTGTGCCACCATGCCCAACTAATTTTTGTATTTTTGGTAGAGACAGGGTTTCGCCATGTTGCCCAGGCTGGCTTTGAACTCCTGGAATCGAGTGATCTGCCTGACTAGGCCTCTCAAATTGCTGAGATTACAGCGTGAGCCACTGTGCCCAGTCTGGGTGGATTTCTTGAGCTCAGGAGTTTGAGACCAGTCTGGGCAACATGCCAAAACCCTGTCTCTACAAAACACTAGCCGGGCGTGCTGGCACATGCCTGTAGTCCCAGCTACCTGGGAGGCTGAGGTGGGAGAATCACCTGAGCCCAGGAAGTCAAGACTGCAGTGAGCTGTGACTGCACCACTGGACTTCCGCCTGGGTGACGGAAGGAGATCTTGTTTCAAAACAAACAAAAAACAAACAAAAAGTGAACATTTTAAATTTAATCCAGTATCTTTAAGGAAAAGAGAGAGGTAAGAAAAAGGGAACAGAAAAGGTCAGGGAGACCTCAGCATGCGGCCCAGAGCTGAACACCTACTTGCCACCAATGGTCGTCATCTCCTTGAGGCGTCTTGGAAACAATGCCAGTTCTGAACCACAGGTTCCCATGGATGTCCAGGGCCCAGAGAGTCTGCTGATCCCCGAGCGTTATGCAGACAGGTTCTAAAGCTTGCCTTTCGCTGAAAATGAGGAGGAGAACAGGGGGTCAGCACCCACAGGCAGAGTGCCCAGCGTGTCTGGACTGCGGACATCCAGGGTCTCCCAGCAGGCATGGCTGGGAGAAGAGATGTGACCCTGGAGCGGATCATCAAGTACCAGGGAAGGAAGTCTAAGTCTGAGTTAAATTACTGTGCAAGATACACGGTTCAAGTGGGTGGCAGCCTTTGAAAGACACACTGATGACCCAGAATGGCCGGGAACACTCTTCAGAGAGAAAATAACCTAAGAAAAAAGTGAGTAGGCACAAAAGGAATCCAAGGCCCCTGAGCGCCTTCATCTCTCTACTCCCTCCCTCACCAAGGGAGTGACTGTCAACTTCCCCGATGTGCCAGGCTATTCTGTGCAGCGGGGCCTAGGCGGACACTGCCCTCTCTGCTGGGGACGCCCTCCCCCTCCTTCCACATAGTGAAGTCCTCATCAGCTTCAAGGCTTAGCAGTGGGTCCACTCTGCAGGCCGTCTTCCTAGCCTCTGCATGGAGTTCATGGTTCCCTCAGTGCTGCACGCTCCTGTTTAGGGCCATCTGTACTAATGGGTGTCCATTCATGCACGGGGCCCCCCATGAGACCTGCAAGTGGTGAGAGCAGGGCCAGTCTCAGCCCTCTTGGCGCACCCAGCCCCTAGCACCATTCTGGCTTTTTTGTTGTTGTTGTAGCTTTTTTTGTTTGTGTGTTTTTTGTTTTTTGAGATGGAGTCTTGCTCTGTTGCCCAAGCTGGAGTGCAATGGGGCGATCTCGGCTGTCTGCAACCCCCGCCTCCCGGGTTCAAGTGATTCTCCTGCCTCAGCCTCCTGAGTAGCTGGGATTACAGGGACACGTCACCATGCCTGGCTAATTTTTGTATTTTTAATAGAAACGGGGTTTCACTATGTTGGTCAGGCTGATCTTGAACTCCCGACCTCGCAATCTGCCCGCCTCGGCCTCCCAAAGTGCTGGGATTACAGGCATGAGCCACCACACCTGGACCATTCTGGTTCTTAACAGGTATTCACTGAAAGTTTATTGGTTTGCTAAATTCAAACCAAGAATATCCTAATCTAGTTTTTTGAAGGACTATTAATACTTCCATATTAGTAAAATGATCTGATGGCGGTTCTATAACATCTTGAATGGTAAAAAAAAAAAAATAGCTTAATAAATTATAGTTCAGAGATCGGGCCAGGCGCAGTGGCTTATGTCTGTAATCCCAGCACTTTGGGAGGCCGAGGCAGGAGAATTGCTTGAGCCCAAGAGTTCGAGATGAGTCTGGGCAACATGATGAAAACCCAAAACCCGTCTCTACAAAAAATACAAAAATTAGCTAGGCATGGTGGCACATGCCTGTAGTCCCAGCTACTTGGGAGGCTGAGGCAGGAGGATCACTGGAGGTTGAGGCTGCAGTGAGCGGTGATTGTGGCACTGTACCCCAGCCTGGGTGACAGAGTGAGAACCTGTATCCAAAAAAAAAAAAAAAAAGTTACAGTTCAGAGATCAACTTCAATTGATTAGCATGAAAATAAAGAAAAATATTTGGACCTAAGCCGTCACAGACACTAAACAGGAACTACCTGACGGTGGGCAATTCTGAGTAGAGACTGTCATGACAGACTCATGACGCTATGATGCTCAGGGCTGCACAGAGGGCAGCAGCATTTTAAAAAATTGAGCCCTGACTCAATGTCCAGTTTGCTGGTCAGAACTAGGCAGAGATTCAAGCTTAGCCTATAGCTATGGAGGCTGCAGGTACTGCCTCCCAGGAACAGCCTTGTGGTGCCTTGTGGTGTCAAGTGGACAAGAACGAACGGTAGGACAAGCACGACGTGGAAGGCATCTCCGGCCCGCCGGTACCTGACGATGTCACACTTCCACTGCTCGCCTTCTGGACAGAAGCTGCTCACGCCCTCCCGGTACAGGAGGGCCCTCTGCTCTGTCAGCGCCCACACCACATTGTTCCGGGCTGTGATCTGGGACAGCGGGTAGGGACAGTCCACCTTTACGGCTCTGGCACAAGGGCGATCCACACTCAGACCTGCCAGGAAGATGGGAAGAAGCCCCAAAGACACACAGTCAGAATTCCACACCTCATTTTGACTGGGTTATTGGCTTATTTTTCCTTTTTCGGTATTTTGCTATGTTCTTTCATGGTGAGTGCTTTAAAAAAAATTTAGTTAATTAGTTAAAAATATAGACAGGGCCTCTCTATGTGGCCCAGGCTGATCTCAAACTCCTGGGCTCAAGAGATCCTCCCACCTCAGCCTCCCAAAGTGCTGGGATTGCAGGCGGGAGCTGCCCTGTCCGGCTGCTTTTTCGTTGTCAAGTTTAGTCAACGTAAAATGGTTAAATTCTGCCTAAATGTAACATCTATCTCAAAGCAGCTTTAGACATTCTTTGAAAATTGAACAATTCAGAATTATCTGGTGTCCCAATGTAGCTTAAGAAGTTCTAAGAGAAGAACACAAAAGCCAAGAGCAGGAGAGTGGCCAGATGGAGGCCCAGAGGTTGCAAGGCAGAGCAGCTCTTCCAGGCAGAGGGCTGCAGAGCTGCTGCAGTCAGCAGGGACCTGAGGCCTGCAGCCATCCCTGCAGAGAGTTCCAGCACGGCGGCTCCCCTCTGCTCTGACTGGGTGCGAGGTTCCATTAATAAAATGAAACCCCAAACTTCCCAGATGAAATCTGAGGTCTGTTAAACTGCAAGGCAGTGGCAGGCCAAAACTCAGGGTCCCTGGCTCCCTGTTCAGGGCTCTTCCCTTGCCTCCTTGTGGCCTGTCAATAAAGTATGTCTAAATGAGCTCAAAGGCTATTCCCAGGGGAGCAGACAGACCAACTGTCGCCTACAACCCTGTATTCCTTGACCTTAGGCCTGCAATTAGGTCTCAGTACTCAAATATGCTCCGTGACTAATCACAGACGCACCTATGGTATTGCAGTCCTTGGGTGATCTTTCCTTCCACTCAACTAGGTGGGAATCACCTGCAGGACTTCTTACAGACACATTCCCGAGCAGTCCCCAGAGGGACTGGACCTAACCCAACAGGTCTGGGTGGGGCCGGCTATTGTGAAACCACTGTCCTGGTGATTCCTCTAGCACTACTGGTTAAGAGGTCACTCGCTCCTCACCCTCAGGCTAGAAGCACCTCCTGTCTCCCCCATGACCAAAGCTCAAATGTCCTGGCAGCTTAGATGTGCATGTGCCTTGCCAGAGCTACTTTCATTTAAAGAAAGACACAGGAACTAGGCTGGAGAGACCTGGGCCAGCATATGGCCTATGAAGCCAGTAGGGCTGCGCATCCAGGCTGGAGGTTCTTACACACCTAGGAGAGAGCCAGCTGTGCAAGCACTTCAACCTGAAGACTCATCCCTAGCTGACGACTCACAGCAGAGATTAAAACATCCTCCTGAGGCCAGGCGTGGTGGCTCACATCTGTAATGCCAGCACTTTGGGAGGCCGAGGAGGGCAGATCACAAGGTCAGGAGTTCAAGACCAGATTGGCCAACATAGTGAAACCCCGCCTCTACTAAAAATACAAAAATGAGCCAGGTATGGTAGCACATGCCTGTAGTCCCAGCTACGTGCGAGGCTGAGGTAGGAGAATCGCTTGAACCCAGGAGGTGGAGGTTGCAGGGAGCTGAAATTGTGCCACTATACTCCAGCCTGGGCGACACAGCAAGACCCCATCTCAAAACAACAACATTCTCCTGGAATCAGCAATATTCAATGCCTGGAAGACTGATCTTTACATAAATCCGACATGGCCTCTGGACAGCCGATGATAACTCCTGCCCCATGGTTCTTCCAGATACTGATAAATCACACTGCTGGTGGAAGATCCTCCCCCATTCTGCTGACAGTAAACACTAACTGTCATTACAGCTTATTTTTAATAAGCAAGTCCCACTGTGCCCTTCCATCAGCTAAAAACTTCCCTGAGGGCAGCTTCCTGTGACTTGCTGAACTGCTATTTTTATTTC
>NW_012104253.1:1584481-1587100 GCF_000951045.1 Mandrillus leucophaeus
CAGGATGGTCTCGATCTCCTGACCTCGTGATCCGCCCGTCTCGGCCTCCCAAAGTGCTGGGATTACAGGCTTGAGCCACCGCGCCCGGCAATTTTTTTTTTTTTTTTAGTAGAGATGGAGTTTTGCCATGTTGGCCAGGCTGATCTTGAACTCCTGACCTCAGGTGATTTGCTCGTCTTGGCCTCCCAAAGTGTTGGGATTATAGGCATAAGCCACCACACCCAGCCTGAACTGCTATTTAGAGCAAATTATGGCCTGGTGTGGTGGCTCATGCCTGTAATCCCAGCACTTTGGGAGGCTGAGGCAGGCAGATCACTTCAGGTTGGAAGTTCAAGACCAGCCTCGTCGACATGATGAAACTCCATCTCTACTAAAAATACAAAAATATTAGCTGGGCATGGTGGTGGGCACCTGTAATCAGGAAGCTGAGGCAGGAGGATCACTTGAACCCAGGAGGCAGAGGTTGCAGTGAGCCAAGATGGCACCACTGCACTCCAACCTGCACAAGAGAGTGAGACTCCGTCTCAAAATAAAAAAGAGCAAATTACTTCTTGTTTTTTCCTGGCACACAGGTAAATAAGTATATAGGAGCTGGGCTTTGATATGGCTGAAAAAAAAATGCAGCCACTTAAGCTTTAGCTTAAAGGGGGAAATGAATTTTATGTCCTTATTCTGTCTTCTTTCCTCTTAAGATCTGACATTGTAGGATACGTGATATGCGGTGGTTGGCCATAGGAGAATAAGATTCTGTTTCTGTATCTCACCAAATAATCCTATTCATTCTTGTCCTAAATTTGTCCCAGGTTGAGTTTGTGTCAATGCAGGAAACTGCTAATACATGCCAAATGGCAAATACTCTGTTCCCAGAAGTGTCTTAATTCAAATGGATTTAGCCTCTTAATCATAGTGATTGTTGTAAGCATGTTACTAGCAAAGCAGGGTGCAGCAGAGGCAGTGATGGCAGAGCTGGCAGGCCCCTGAGCGTGGCCCACGGTTACCTGTTTGCAAGTATAAGTCCCCACTGGTCCTGATGATCCAGGCGGTGTCATCGCTCAGGGCCACAAACACTGCCTGGGGCAGGGCTTCGTACCAGTGCCGCTTCCCCTTGATGGTGACTTTCCCACAAGCAAAAGCCCGGTTAGATTTCTGTTCAATCTTCCAGAGAAGGGCTCCTATGGAAATAAAAATTCTATTCACTATCCAATAAATATTAGAATATATTTCTATACAAAAGTCTTCATGCTGGGCATCGAAGGGAGAAAGACTGCTAAAAACACATCCTGTTCTGTCCCCCCAAGTGGGGAAAGAGGCCACCAGACCCAGGTTTGGGCCCTTGGCCACCACCCAGCTTCAGGCTCCATGTCACCGTCCATCTCCAAGCTTCACTTTCCTCCTGGGCAGTGGGTATCATCTCCACCTCACAGGGCTGCTCTAAAGACTGGAGGCGGGAGCAGATCAACCACATGGCCACAGAGCTGGGCACATGACAGGTGCTCCTCACATGGGATGAGGAACACTGATGACATTATTAGGTTTGAGAAGTCTCCAAATAAACATCCTGAGACACAACTAGTGCCCTAGGAGAGGCTGAAAAAGTCCTTTAGGGATTCAGAGAGAGGGATCAGTTCTGGATGAGCTGAATGGAAAAGATGCACAGAAGGAAGACACTTGCACTGAGTTGGCCCATTTTCACTGTGAAGGGGACTCTGATGAAGAGACGGAGGAGAGAGAGGAAAGGGAAGGCAGGACAGCGCTGCAGCTGGAGGCCTGGTGCAGGCCAACGCAGGCAAGGTGAGGGGCCACCAGTGATCACCGAATGTCAGATGGGCTGGACTAGAGGGCCTGTCAGGCATCTCTGCCTGTGGTACCCCTGGCACAAGGGCTCTGCTGCCCACCAAGGACATGGGCCTGGGCCCTGAAGGACACCTTAACTGAGCATGTGAATCTCATGGAGATGGAGAGTTCCCGCTAGCACAATGAGGGACCAAGGGGCCTGGGAATACAAGTAACTAATGTACTCAGGAATAGAACCAACGGTCTAAAAGGCCAAGGAGACAAACCTGAAGGTAAATGACAGCAACAAGAAATGCATTAAAACACACAACTGTGTAATGCCAGCTTGTGGAGTGGGTTGTTAGCCAGTCTCTAAAGAAAAATATTTTTCAAACAAACAGTGAAAGCAAGCAAGCAAAACAACGCTGAACAAACTAATATTTTAAACAGTGACAAAGACCATGGAGAATTAAGGGAAATTCATCCCGAAACACACTGAAGTTACAGAGGACAGACGGGTCCCAAGCCACAGACTCGGCTTCGGCTTTGTCTGACTTCTATTCCAGTGTCCTGACAATAAACCGGGCTGCTTCAAGGCAAAAGTGCCCCTGCTGGCGCAGGTATCAACGTGGCCAACACAACTTTAAGAAACACATGGATGAAGCTGGAAACCATCATTCTCAGCAAACTATCGCAAGAACAGAAAACCAAACACCCGATGTTCTCACTCATAGGTGGGAACTGAACAATGAGATCACTTGGACTCGGGAAGGGGAACATCACACACCGGGGCCTATTATGGGGAAGGGGGAGGGGGGAGGGATTGCATCGGGAGTTATACCTGAT
>NW_012104253.1:1587295-1600978 GCF_000951045.1 Mandrillus leucophaeus
AAAAAAAAAAAAAAAAAAGGAAACAACAAGCCAATGATTCCATGCAGATAAGGGAGGTCTTCCAGCCCAGGAGAACCTTGTTCAGGAAACACCAGCTCCAATTCACTAACAATGGCCTAACAGCAGCATGAAAGAATGAATGGACTTTCCTTTTAGAGTCAGGGAGTAGATTGTTCACCCATAGCAGAGAGCCCATTAAAATAGAATTCCTAAAGAGGAAGCCAAATAATTGGAATATATCCAACATACCCATGGGCCTGTCTTAGTTCGGCTGCTTTAAAGCAACACTAAGAAAGAGAAACACATATTATTTTTATAAACAGTTAGTATATTAATATCCCTAAAAAAGTCCCTCAAATTTCAAACTTTTTGTTTAGCTTACAAAAATATGATCAGGGGTTACCATTGCAATTAATAAAGAAAACAAAAACTCAAACTGAACACCATTTACACTATGAATTGACATCCAATGAAGCAATTCACGTTCTTTGGAGAAAACCCCCTTAAACGTTCCAGAAGAGGCAAACCTGGTGAACGCACCGCAGCCTGAGCCCAGAGCTGCTGCAGGGGAGCCCTGTGCTAAGATGTCTGCCCCCGGGGGCGGGGAGCAGGAGCAGGGAGCAGAAACAGGGAGCAGGAGCAGGGAGCGGGGAGGCGAACCTGAGGGTGAGACTGCCACCTGCTGGACAGCATCTTCAAACTTCTGCCAGCGCAGCCCGGCGCCCGGCAGCGCACTGCAGAACAGGCCGCCTTTGTAGTCCAGGCACCAGATATACTTCTCCGAGACCACCAAGCTGAGGATGCCATAGCCGGGACCCGAGTAGCCCATCCAGCTTTCTGCAAACTAACAAGGGCAGAGCCAGTGAGTTCTGTGGCAGAGGACACAGCCACACTCGGCTTACTGTTGTCAGTAAGAAAGGCGAAAGGATATCATTAACACGAGATAGTAAAAAAAGATCAGCAAGAAGCCAGGTCAACCCTCCCCCCAACCCCTACTACCTTTGGACACCCCTCTACTACAAATGTTCTGAGACGCATGCTGCTGTCTCCCTACAAAGACTCCCTGGCGTCCCTGGATGACATTTTCTCCTGTTCTAACGCCCCTGCAAATGTAACGCTTACAGCATCACATCATGAAGGAGCTGCTTTTATTCTGCAGGCATACCTCACCTTACACAAAGAGCCAGGTTCTTCAACATTTGGATGCAAGTAAATTTTTGGTAGTCGAATTATTACAGATGCACTGGATATATGGCACTACCACTGTCTTTTTTTTCCACCATATTTTCTTTGTTTTCTTTTTTGAGACAGAGTCTGGCTTTGTTGCCCAGGCTGGAGTACAGGGGCATAATCTCGGCTCACTGCAACCTCCGCCTCCTGGGTTCAAGTAATTTGCAATTCTCCTGCCTCAGCCTCCCGAGTACTTGGGATTACAGGTGTCCGCCACCACACCCAGCTAATTTTTGCATTTTTAGTAGAGATGGGGTTTTGCCATATTGGCCAGGCTGGTCTCGAACTCCTGACCTCAGGTAATTCACCCACCTTGGCTTTCCAAAGTGCTGGGATTACAGGCATGAGCCACCGTGCCTGACCTTACTAGAATTCTTTTAAAAATCAAAGCTAAATAAAGTCTTTGTACTTTAACACTTTCAATAAAGGCAAAGAAAATACATGTATCTGTACAGATACTCACATAGAAGTTAACTACTTCAAAGAAAATGGTGCCCAACTCTTCTCAATCCAGCCCTGCTCACCATGGCAAGCCTTACTTCTACCCCCAACCTCCAAATAAAAACACACCATAAAATTTCTTGGCTTTCCAGCTACCTGGAGTAGGATGAGGAAGGGAGGAAGTTAGAGGGTTGGGGGCTCAAAGGGCCAGGACCCCTGTCACCTAAGTAAGGGCTTTCCTAAATTTCTAGTCTAGAATTCCAATTCCCCACCCCACCGACAGTCTGCCTGGCTACTGCCCAGACATCAGGGGGCCATGCTGCTTGCACTTCTCACAGCCCTGCCCTTTGCTCAGTACCCTCATCTGAGTCCCACTCAACTGCAAGGATGTGAACATATACCTGGCTCCCCCTCAAGACTCTGAGGCTCAGGAAGATGGACTTCACAACTAGTGCCATTTGCAATGTGGTCCCCAGCACAATCACAGAGGCTGACAGTCAAGGCCACTCAAGAACCACTGGGTTGAAAAGATAAATACCGGATGACTGAATAAAAGGCCACCCTTGGCCGGGCACAGCAGCTCACGCCTGTAATCCCAGCACTTTGGGAGGCCGAGGCAGGCAGATTGCTTGAGCTCAGGAGTTGGAGACCAGCTTGGGCAATATGTCAAAACCCCTTCTCTACAAAAAAACACAAAAATTAGCTGGGCGTGGTGGCATGTGCTGGTAGTCCCAGTGATTCAGGAAGCTGAGGCAGGTGGATCACTGGAACCTGGGGAGGTTGAGGCGGCAATGAGCCATGATTATGCCACCGTGCTCCATCCTGGGTGACACAGTGAGACCCTGTCTCAAAAAAATAAATAAATAAAAAGCCAGCCTTATGGCATTTTGTCTCAAAACAAGTAAACAGCACGTTTCACTTCTGAGGCATGACAGCACATGGGGTGAGCAAGGGGGTCCTGGGGCCAGCCCTTCACTCGCTATGTGACCTTGTGCGAGCTGTCCAGCTGTTCTGTGCTTCAACTTTCTCCTCTGTAAAATGGGGACAAGGACAGTGCCTATTTTATAGTTCGTGTGTAGAGAAGTAAAAGAGTTAAACCTGTAAAGTGCTTCGCAGGATACCTGCACATGGTGAGCACTGACCGCGCGTCACACTGCTAGCACTGACAGAATCCAGTGTACACTGTGGAAAGCACATGTGGCTGTGAGTGCACAGCCATAATTCATACCTCACATCACCAGTTAGTAGGAGACACGACAATACACAGTTAGTTTTGAAACAAATACATCTAGTAGTAATTAGTTGCTAAGGGAAGCAGGCACTTTAAAAAAATCACTTTTAATATAAAATGCTCAAGGATAGTTAAAAGTCATCTCCTAGTTACATGTGCTGGGTGGACCTACAAAGACTGGTTACTCCAAACTGTTCCTGCACAGCTTGCAGGAGAGCCTTGGCGCCACTGTTTGGAGGTTGAGGAGACAGCAGTTCTGGAAATGGCCTCATGCTCTTGCAGATGGTTCCTTGGAGGGGTCTGAGGAGGAGGACAGGAGAGTCCCTGCCTCCAAACTGCTCAGAGCTTTCTCTACTCCACGGGTGGACAGTCCTCTACCCACTGTTTTTCTGAGATGGCCCCAGGCCAATTCAGCCCTGCCCTATGATGGCTAACAGTAAGTGCCTATGCCAGCCTGCACTTGTGGAGTCAGAGGAAACAGCAAGACGCTGCCTCGGTTGGGGAGGCAGGTTACTGAGCAGGGGAGAACAGGTCAGAAGTAGTTCAAGCCATCACAGTCCCTGTGCTGGAAACCCCCCGAAACCCAGACTTGAAAACAGAGTTGGCCTATGGATTGTGCAGTAGGAATAGATTTCTTTCTATGAGAAGGAAAATAATCAGTCTTGCCAATTATTCCCCTCAAGAAAGAAGCCTTAGCTACGTTTCCACCACGTGAACCCACGTACCTGATCTGGCTTGAGCAGCCCGGCATCATCTGCACCCAGCCGGCTCAGGTCCTGCTGGGAGCGACTAGGTCCGAGCTCTGTCACACTTGCCTCTGAGGATGAAGAAGGAAGCCCGTGGGCATAGATGTCCTCCTCATCGCTGGACGTCAATGCCTGATCCCGTGGAGGCTGCTCAAGCCAGGCCTTGGGAGTGCTGGCCGCCAAGGCAGAGACCGGAGTCAACTGTCCTCCCACACTCCCCAAGTCACGTTCAGAAAAGGGCGTTTCTTTCTGACCTGTGTCATCATCAGTGCCAACATGCCAGAGATTTGTGCTGAGGTGGCCAGAGGCCTCCATGCTGGTTAGGATGTCCTGCTCTTGGCTGGGCTCCACGGGGCTGCCTTCATCAGCTCCGGTCCCAGGTAGCCACTGCCCAGCACTTGGGGCCAAGCTGAGGCTGGAAGGCACGGTGAGTGAGTTCAGGAGGGGCGCTTCACAAAAAGTGCTTTGGGGGCCAATGGGTTGGACATCTTCCCCATTCTGCACCCCAGGAGAGCTGTCCTGTTCTTGGAAGGGTATCTGTGTGCTATGTGGTCCATCGTCTGCAGGACAAGGCTCATCTTCGAGTCCTGTGACATCACTGCCTCTCACATCTTTCCTCACTCCATTGAGCAGCTCCTGCCCATATGCATGGTGACAGTGTGGCATTTCAGTTCTAATGTCATCTTCCACAGCCAGAGAATCAGGCGCAGATCCTGGCACCTCCAGGACATTAAACGTTTCGGGGTCAGTATTTTCCTGTGGGACACCGTTCACTTCACCACTGAAGCCGCTTTCCAGGTCTGGAGACTCTGCACTTAACTGATCCATGCTACTGCCCAGGACACTTGAGGTCATTGACAGCAAATCTGTGTTCAACGACTGGGGACTGTCCCCAGGAAATTCGGAGCAGGGTGTAGATTCCAGGGAGCTGTGACAGGTGCTCCTGCTTCCACCTTCTAATTCAGAATAAGAACATTCAAAATAAGGCACGGTTCTATATGATTAGTAAGAGACTAATTCGCACACATATTTTTGGCTCAAGAAAAAATATTTTAAATAAACATTTATTTAGTGAATGAAGAATAAACCTCTTAAGTACAAATAATCCCAACAAAGAGATGCTTTCTATGCATGCAAGTACTGAACGAACCCATGGGTTTGAGGCCTTGCTCAAGAAATGCCAGCTAAGAAAAACCAGGGGACAGGCCGGGCGCAGTGGCTCATGCCTGTAATCTCAGCACTTTGGGAGGCCGAGGTTGGCGGATCACAATGTCAGGAGATCGAGACCACCCTGGCTAACACAGTGAAATCCCCTCTCTACTAAAAATACAAAAAATTAGCCAGGCACGGTGGTGGGCACCTGTAGTCCCAGCTACTCGGGAGGCTGAGGCAGGAGAATGGTGTGAACCCGGGAGGCGGAGCTTGCAGTGAGCCGAGATTGCATCACTGCACTCCAGCCTGGGTGACAGAACGAGACTCCGTCTCAAAAACAACAAAAAAAGAAAAACCAGGGGACAAACTGAGATGTTCACCTGGGTCACAAACCAATTCCTTATAATTATTAAAATGCTTAGAAATCTAATAAAATTTCCTTCAGTGCTGCAGTCATCTTAGCTAGAGAGGATTAACAGAAACCAAGGAGTAAAAGGTTTAAAAAATTCAGTGTTACACAGCCATAACAAAGAATGACATCCAGGCTGGGCACGGTGGCTCTCGCTTGTGAGCCATCTGAGCACTTTGGGAGGCCGAGGCGGGTGGGCCACCTGAGGTCAGGAGTTCAAGACCAGCCTGGCCAACATGGTAAACCTCTACAGCTACTCGGGAGGCTGAGGCAAGAGAATTGCTTGAACCTGGGAGGCGGAGGTTGCAGTGAGTCGAGATCGCGCCACTGCACTCTAGCCTGGGCGACAACAGTGAAACTCTGTCTTCAATAAATAAATAAATAAATAAATAAATAAAAATAAAGAATGAAATCTTGTCCTTTACAGCAACATGGATGAAACTGCAGGCCATAATCCTAACCAAATTAATGCAGGAACAGAAAATCAACTGCATGTTCTGACTTGTAAGTGGGAGCCAAACATTGAGCAGGTACGGACATAAACATGGGAAGGACAGACACTGTGAACCACCAGAGCGGGAGAGGAGGAGGCATGGGTCAAAAACCACCTACTGCATACTGCACTCACTACCTGGCTGCTATATACCCATGTAACAAACCTGCGCATGGACCCCCTGTATTTAAAAGTTGGAAAAAAAAAAAGAAAAAAATTCAATGTTAAATCCCGTATTTGGTAGCATATTCAACACTAAACATAAAATGTCCCATGTATTTACCAGCATAGATCTTCCGGTTTCCAATACTTTCCACCCAGGCTCACAGAATCTCTGGTTTAATCAATGGTATACATGGATAAACCAACCGTTTTTTTTTTTTTTTTTTGAGACAGAGTCTCGCTCTTGCCAGGCTGGAGTGCAGTGGCACGATCTCGGCTCACTGCATCCTCTGCCTCCCGGGTTCAAGTGATTCTCCTGCCTCAGCCTCCCGAGTGGCTGGGATTACAGGCACGCGCCACCACACCCAGCTAATTTGTGTGTTTTCAGTAGAGACAGGGTTTCACCATGTTGGCCAGGATGGTCCCGATCTCTTGACCTCGTGATCCGCCCGTCTGGGCCTCCTAAAGTGTTGGGATTACAGGTGTGAGCCACCGCGCCCAGCCCCGACATTTTAATGTAAATATCGAAAAGTACGCCAGGCACAGTGGCTCATGCCTGTAATCCTAGTGCTTTGAGAGGCTGAGGCGGGTGGATCACCTGAGGTTGGGAGTTCGAGACTAGCCTGACTAAGATGGATAAACCCCGTCTCTACTAAAAATACAAAACTCGCTGGGCATGGTGGCGCACGCCTGTAATCCCAGCTACTCAGGAGGCTGAGGCAGGAGAACTGCTTGAACGCGGGAGGTGAAGTTGCGGTGAGCCGAGATCGTGCCATTGCACTCCAGCCTGGGCGATGAGCGAAACTGTCGTCAAAATAAATAACTAAATAAATAAAATAATAATAAACAAACATTGAAAAGTACAAAACCGAGACCCTTTAAGCAGGGTGGTGCGTACACAGGTGGTCTGTCATCATTTAGACCTTTGTGTGTGTGTGTGTGTGTATGTGTATGTGTGTGTGTGTATTTTCCGTTAATGTGAAGTATTTTGCCGTAAAACTCCTTTGGGGAAGAAATGTAGGTGTTCTCTTTTGGATGAATGGGCCAGTGCTCACTCAGTGAGCAGTGGGATTCCCAGAGAATTGGGAAAGCCTGTCACCCCAGGTGGGCGTATGCTAGCTACAGAGGGTACCTGTCTTCTTCTTCTTCTTCTTCCTTTTCACTTTGATAGGCTTCACGACAAGCTCCTGGTCAAAGTCCTCTGAGCTGATGGCGTTGAATCTCTGTGAGGGGGGCTGGTTGCCTTTGCCCAGCTCAGGGGCGGCCTGGAGCCCAGGGGGCAGGAGCCCGGAGCTGCTGTCGGTGGAGTTGAGCGAGCTGCTCCTGCTTCTTGGCTCACTGGCCACGGAGCTAGCCACAGAAGAGCCTCTGAGCCTCGTCTCAGAAACTGTGGTCCCTGGTAACTTCTCTGCTTGCTGCACGTGGACTCGTTCTGAGCATCCAGATATCTCCAGACCATCTCTCACTAGGAAAGAAGAGTCTGGTTTTACCACTAGTGATCCAAGAGAGAGCTGATGTGCACTTATCCAGGTTTGCTAGCCCTAAATACCAGTTGTCACATAGGCGCCAGCCGGCTAAAGAACTGAAAGATTCTAAATTCATAGAAACCAGCAAAACTAAAAGAATCACACAAATGAGTCTCAGAAATAGTTTTTGTTCTTCAAGAAGCTCATATATTAAAATCAGTAAAATAATTTGCCATAGCTGTCTTTTTAAAGCAACTCAATAGTAAGGAAAGGTTAGGAGTGGGGGCTCACACCTATAATCTCAGCACTTTGGGAGGCTGAGGTGGGGAGATCACTTGAGCTCAGGAGTTCAAGACCAGCCTGGGCGACATGGCGAAAACCCATCTCTACCGCAATACAAAAAATTAGCAGGGTGTGGTGGTGCATGCCTGTAGTTCCAGCCACTTGGGAGGCTGAGGTGGGAGAATCATTTGAGCCTGGGACGTGGAGGTTGGAGTGAGCTGAGATCATGCCACTGTACTCCAGCCTGCATGACGGAGTGAAACCTGTCTCAAAAAAAAACAAAAAAAAAAGTGAAAAAATACTAAGAATACAGCATTTCTCACTTTAATTTACAAAGTATTTATAAATGAGAGATGCCTGTGTATAACAAAACAGCTTAGTTATACTATGCCTTGAATATACTTTAAGATTACTCAAAGGGCACTTGAAAATATATGTGTAGCTGTAATTAAATTTTCTGAAAGAGGTAAAGGTAATTTTCCATTAGAACAAACTCAAGACAGAGAAGTCCATTACCACACAGCATCAAGGCAAGTAGACAGCAGAGTGAGAGTAGGCAAGTGAGTCCCTGTCCCCTGTCCCCGAGACCAAGGGCCAGTGAGCTTACTACTGCAGTGCACTCATCCTTCCTGCAACATGACACCACAGGGCATCAGGCCAGAGCAGTTCCAGCTACAGTACCCTCAACACAAGACCACAGCCCACTTTGATCCCTTCGCCATCCTCTCTTTATCAGGGATCCTCTGTGTGCCAGACATAGGGCTAGCTGCTGGGACATGGCACTCCATGAGATATAGGAATTCCTGCCCTTGAAGCACCGACATTCTATTGAGGGCATGTGTTAGGGGGAGACTGTAGGCAATGGAGTGTACGCTGGAGACTGGAGGGGCAGGACTCTCCTCTGAAGAGACTTGTTGAAGATTACATAAGTTAATGGCGGATCTTGCCTAGAGCTGCCCTGTCCAACAGGCAGCCACCAGCTACTTGTAACTATTGAAACTCAAATTGATCAAAATTGGGCCGGGCTCAGTGGCTCATGCCTGTAATCCCAGCACTTTGGGAGGCCGAGTCGGCAGATCACAAGGTCAGGAGATTGAGACCATCCTGGCTAACATGGTGAAACCCCATCTCTACTAAAAATACAAAAAAATTAGCTGGGCGTGGTGGCGGGCACCACTTAAGCTGGGCATGGTGGCTCATGCCTGTAATCCCATCACTTCGGGAGGCTAAGGTGGGAGGACTGCCTGAGCTCAGGAGTTCGAGACCAGCCTGGGCAACATGGTGCATGGTGAAACCCCATTTCTACTAAAATACAAAAAATTAGCCTGGTGCGGTGGTGCGCACCTGTAATACCAGCTACTCAGGAGGCTGAGGCAGGAGAATCGCTTGAACCCAGGAGGTGGAGGTTGCAGTGAGCAGAGATTGCGCCACACTGCACTCCAGCCTGGTGGACAGAGCAAGACTCCGTTTCAAAAAAAATTAAAAATGTAAAATTCATCCCTCAGCTGCATTTGCCACATTGCAAGTACTCAGCAGCCACCCATGGACAGTGACTGCCTACCAGACGGCGCAGATGAGAGCATCTTCATCACTGCAGAAAGCTCTATGGGCAGCAGAGGTCCAGAGCTTAGCCTGGTGGCTCCAAGTCACCACCCTTCCTGAAAGCCATACTACCCCTCTGATGACACTGTCCGAGGGGCTCATAAACTCAAGAGTCAGAGCTTATTCGCTTCTTATACAAATTATGTTTTGGAATCTTCATCCCAATTTGCCCTCTCTGACTTCAGAGGTAATGGCAGTGAGGAGGAGGGTGATGGGGCCCACATGGCTGTTGCTGCCACCATTAGGAACAAGTTCCCTGAGGAACCCAAATATATAAAGTGCGTGGATGTCCGCACGAGGACACATATTAGGATTCTTTGCTCATTAAAATTTGGGCTTGTATGAATTACCAAAAAGTGTCAAAAGCACAGAGAAAAATCAATCCTACAAGGAAGAACTGAGTTAAGGGTAAACGGTATGTCCCAGATAACGGATTTAAATCTTCTAAAACCTCATGCAAATCTATGTCTTTTGGAGCATTAATCCCACATACTGTCTCAGAAGGAGATCAGGGATCAGTAAAGTGGTTTCTGATTTTTCCTTCCTCCTTTCTCAATCTCCCCATCTTCCACAACCATGAAAGCAACTCCACTAAATGTGAGACTATCTGATGTAAGCCCTAAAGTAGGTGACTTTCAAGAAATGTAGTGTAAACACTATTTTTAACAATCAGAGGAGTGGCCGGGCGCGGTGGCTCACTCCTGTAATCCCAGTACTTTGGGAGGCTGAGGTAGGCGGATTACCTGAGGTCAGGAGTTCAAGACCTGCCTGACCAACATGGAGAAACACTGTCTCTACTAAAAACACAAAATTAGTCTGGCATAGTGGTGCATGCCTGTAATCCCAGCTACTCAGGAGGCTGAGGCAGGAGAATAGCTTGAAACTGGGAGGCAGAGGTTGTGGTGAGCCAAGATCGCGCCATTACACTCCAGCCTGGGCAAGAAGAGTAAAACTCCGTCTCAAAAAAAAAAAAAAAGAATCAGAGGAAACCCTCCAAATCCTCCATGTTCAAATAAAGTTGCAATAGTTTAGCAAAATCATGGTAAGTTTTTGGTTTTGTTTTTGAGACGGAGTCTCACTCTGTCACCCAGGCTGGAGTGCAGTGGTACGATCTTAGCTCACAGCAACATTCGCCTCCCAGGCTCAAGTGATCCTCCCACCTCAGCCTACCGAGTAGCTGGGACCACAGGCACACGTCACCCCACCTGGCTAGTTTTTTGTATTTTTGGTAGACAGGGTTTCACCATATTGCCCAGGCTGGTCTTGAACTCCTGAGCTTAAGTGATTCACCCACCTCGGCCTCCCAAAGTGCTGGGATTACAGGTGTGAGCCACCATACCTGGCTCAATGGTAAGTCTGATCAATTATTAACTGCGATTACAAACAACAGAGTATAGTACTTCCCATCATACACACGGTACATTTTATAATAAATACAAACCTATTGATGTTAATCCTTCAGGCCTGCTTGAAATTCTTATAATGTTCCTATCTCCTTTCAAGAAAAATATTTCATTTTCTGTGCACGAAACAGACACAATATCACCGGATCCTTCCAAACCAGCAATTGTGGCCTATCAAAAAAAAAAAAAAATGCATGTGTGAGAGTCCAAATCAGTCAAATGATAACTGCACTTTACTACGGCAACTTTCTGAAAATTCCAATTCAATCCAAAGTTAGGTAACATCTGACAGATTGGTAAGCAGGATCTGAGGGGTCCCCTGGCAGGGTGGGGCCTTGGTCATCTGCGACCCATGTGCCACCCTGCCCTTGTCCCTGCTGCAGGTGCACTGGCCCTGACAACCCAGTCCCAGCCCTGTTCCTCCATGGTGCATGCATGTGCTTCTCTTTCTGCTCCAATTCCTTTCCTGTCCATGTTTGCTGGGGGAGTTCCAGTTCTCTCCAGATGCCACCTCCCTGAGAAGCAGCCTCTGACAAGCTCGCCCTCTGCTGCAAACCCCAGGGCTCTCAGGGCTCGCAGCACCTCATCCAAACCTCTGCTTGGCACCCCACTCCTGTGGCTGAAATAGTGTGCAGACAGGTCTAGTTCTCCTACTGTGTGCATTCCTGCAGGAGAGGCCAGTGTACACTGCAACTCAAGGGTTTTGAATGAATACATGAAGGGAGGCGAGGTTCCTTTAGCATTATCTGAAAGGGGTGGAAACAAAACACAGGACATCCCGAGCCCACACAGACTTAAAGCAAGTCCTTGCTTTGCTGTCAACAGTGCAAATAAGAGACTGTAATTTTAAATAACTGACGGACAGCTGCAAACATAACATTTGTTTCTGAAAGCTGCCAGTCATGCTGCCACTGGGTGGTCCAGACTCTGAGGGTGACTGTGACATCTGTCCCAGACACCTGCCTATAAAATGAAGTTAATTATACCTACTGGGTAAAGCACTGGGTAAGTGCTCAGATGAAAAAACCAATGCACAGTTACAAAGCATCTTGATGCTACTAATTAACAAGTGCACATAAGTCCAAAAGGTATCCAGGGCAAGAAGTTCTCTGTAACTGAGGAAAGGGTGCAAAAATATCTTTCAGAATATCCCTTAGAAAATGAACAAACTCAAGGCACCTTAGTGATTCCCCTAAATCGAAGCTTCTTACACCCCCACCCCATTTTACAGGAAGGAAAACCAGGCTCAGGCCAGTAAGAGACTCTTGGTTAAAGGTGGAACCGAGCTAGAAGAGTCGAGTCTAGTTCTGCCCCTCCACCCCGGGTCAGTTTTCTTTCTGCCAAGCCAGTATTACCAGGCACGGCTGATAATAATTCAGAAGGCTTCAATGAGGAGAGGATGAACTTCACGTCCTGCTGACACACACCAAAGAAGAAAACTCTTTCTTTTATTTTTATTTTTTTGGAAATGGAAGTCTCACTCTATCGCCCAGGCTGGAGTGCAGTGGTGTGATCTTGGCTCACTGCAACCTCCACCTCCCAGGTTCAAGTAATTCTCCCTGCCTCGGCCTCCCGAGTAGCCAGGACTACAGGCACCTGCCACCATGCCTGGCTAGCTTTTGTATTTTTAGTAGAGACGGGGTTCTGCCATGGTGGCCAGGCTGGTCTTGAACTCCTGACCTCAGGTGATCCGCCTGCCTCGGCCTCCCAAACTGCTGGGATTATAGGTGTGAGCCACTGCGCCTGACCAAAAACCATTGATTTTCTATAGTGAGGCTCTGCTTATAAGAGAAAGGGGTGCCTGGCAGAGGCCTGCTGAGCTCAGAATGGAAGAATGTGAACAGGACAGGGCCTGGTCTGGAATCTGGGGGTGAGGAGTTGGGAGGGTGAGGCAGAGAGATTATTTTAAAAAGAGCAAAAGCTCTGCTCTTAAGACAACGAGAAACTGAAACTAAACAGCTGTGTTTAAAGTTCCTAAATCTGTCTCTAACGATAATCTGTTATCATCTTGGTTTAAGCAGAAATTGTTTCCTACCATGATTTTAATGATGTTGGAAATTTGCCCAAGATATGTTGCTAAGTAAAGAAAACCGAAAATAAAAAACAAAAAAACAAAAACAAAAAAAAACAAGTGGCGGCCGGGCGCAGTGGCTCATATCTGTAATCCCAGCACTTTGGGAGGCCAAGGCGGGCAGATCACGAGGTCAGGAGATCGAGACCATCCTGGCTAACACGGTGAAACACCACCTTTACTAAAAATACAAAAAATTAGCCGGGCGAGGTGGCGGGCGCCTGTAGTCCCAGCTACTAGGGAGGCTGAGGCAGGAGAATGGCATGAACCCGGAAGGCGGAGTTTGCAGTGAGCCAAGATCGCACCATTGCACTCCAGCCTGGGCGACAGAGCCAGACTCCACCTCAAAAACAAAATCAAAAACAAAAACAAAACAAAAAACCAAGTGGCAAAATGATGTGGCTCCATTTGAGTAAGAAGACAAGGGCAAAATAACAGAGAAAGCATGCTGAGGGAAGGGCCCCTCCTCAGGAACTAAAACTCTCTGCTACTGTTTCTTTTTTTTTTGAGATGGAGTTTCGCTCTGTAGCCCAGACTATGACACAACGGTGAAATCTCAGCTCACAGCAACCTCCGCCTCCCGAATTCAAGCAATTCTTCTGCTTCAGCCTCCTAAGTAGCTGGGATTACAGGAGTGTGCCACAATGCCTTGCTAATTTTTTTATTTTTAGTAGAGACACGGTTTCACCATGTTGTCCAGGCTGGTCTCGAACTCCTGAGCTCAGGTGATTTGCCCACTTCGGCCTCCCAAAAGTACTGGGATTACAGGCGTGAGCCACGGGGTGCCCAGCCTCTGCTACTGTTTCTGTCGTATTTGAGTTATCACTGTATGTGCTCATAGTAATTGGATAGTCAGAAAAAACATGACCCAAATAGATTATAAAGAACAAGGTTGGGCATTGTGGCTCACGCCTGTAATCCCAGCACTTTGGGAGGCTGAGGCGGGTGGATCACCTGAGGTCAGGAGTTCGAGACCAGCCTGGCCAACATGGTGA
>NW_012104253.1:1601150-1616089 GCF_000951045.1 Mandrillus leucophaeus
GTGAAACCCCGTCTCTACTAAAAAATACAAAAAACTAGCCGGGTGAGGTGGCGGGTGTTTGTAGTTCCAGCTACTGGGGAGGCTGAGGCAGGAGAATGGCGTGAACCCGGGAGGCGGAGACTCCATCTCAAAAAAAAAAAAAGGCCAGGCATGGTGGCTCATGCCTGTAATCCCAACACTTTGGGAGGCCAAGGCGGGTAGATCACGAGGTCAGGAGTTCAAGACCAGCCTGACCAACATTGTGAAACCCTGTCTTTACCAAAAATACAAAAATTAGCTGGGTATGCTGGCATGCGTCTGTAATCCCAGCTACTCAGGAGGCTGAGGCAGGAGACTTGCTTGAACCTGGGAGGTGAAGGTTGCAGTGAGCCGAGATCATGCCACTGCACTCCAGCCTGGGCAACAGGGTGAGATTCTTTCTCAACAACAACAACAACAACAACAACAAAAGAACAAGTTTAATGTGTTTACATACAAAAAACATACATAATTTCTTGACAGCGAATTGGACCTAAATGTCAAAACCAAATTTTTTTTTTTTCAAATCTATAAAAATAACCAAACCTTCATTTAATTTCCTTGACTGGCCCAAAGGAAAAAGTAAAGTGTAAATCAATACTGCTCCTGGTAGCATTCTGAGGGCGCTGAGCAGAACAGTTTGTAGAGAAACATTCCCTTGCCTACAGACACCGAAGATAGGGCAGCGTCCCTTCGCTTACCTGGTTGACTGTGTCTAAGAGATAGATACTATATTCATTCCAACTCAGCACCCAGCCTTCTTGAAAGAAACACGAAACAAGCCCCAGGTGCCTCTCGGGTAAGCTGCAACTTCCCCTGTTGGGGGATTCCAGACGTGGGTGCAGTTCAAAAGGCTTGACTCCCCCGGCAAAAGCATCTTTTAAGATAAATGTGGCTTGAACAGTCCCGTGGACATCAGCCTTCCACAGCCGGAGCCCGGGTCGTGATGCATACAACGTTAGATCACTTTGCTTACAGAGTCCTGGTATAAAACAAGCACCAAATTTCCCAGTACTAAAATTAGAAGGAAGAAAGAAAGAACAAAAAACAGACATGGACCGATTTAAAGTAATGCAGTTGTCAACCCTCAATATTAAGTACAAGAATTTTCTGGCTAAGACAATAATTGATTTTTCACCCTTTCTACTGTTTGTTTTTTTGTCAGTTAAACCACACTGTCACCCCTTACTGACAGAAGCCCACCACACCCTCACAGGTGTGTGCCCCATTAGCACACAGGGAACCATTCACTGAGTACCCACACAGCTTGCACTGCGCCTGGGGCTTGATCCCACTCTCGTGTCTAATCCTTACAACAACCATGTGTGGCAGATACAGTCACACACCATGTAACATTTTAGTCAGGCTGGGTGCAACGGCTCATGCCTGCAATCCCAGCACTTTGGGACGCTAAGGGGGCAGATCATCTGAGGTCAGGAGTTCTAGACCAGCCTGGCCAACATGGTGAAACCATGCCTCTACTAAAAATACAAAAATTAGCTGGGTGTGGTGGCGCATGCCTGTAGTCCCAGCTACTCGGGAGGCTGAGGCAGGAGAATCACTTGAACCTGGGAGGCAGAGGTTGCAGTGAGCTAAGATCATGCCACTGTACTCCAACCTGGGTGACAGAGCAAGACTCTGCTTCAAAAACAACAATAAGCCATTTTAGTCAATGATGGACCGCAAATACAACAGTGGTCCCATAAGATCATAATACCATATTTTTATGGCACCTTTTCTATGTTTAGACATACTAATACTTACCTTGGTGCTACAGCGGCCTAAAGTATTCAGTGCAGTCACAAGTGGTGCAGGTCTGTAGCCCAGGAGCAATTTGCTGTACCATTTAGCCCAGGTGTGAAGTAGGTTGTACCTACCTCCTACGTTTGTCAGTACACTCTATGCTGTTCACGCAACAAAGATGTCACCTAACAATGCATTTCTCAGAATATATCCCTGTCGTTAATTGACACATGACTGTATTACAACTCTCGTTTTGGAGGAGAGGAAAGTGAGGCAGAAGGTGAAGAATCCAGGTCTGCTCATCCTTTCCTGCTCTGATTCTGTTGCTCTGACATCTGATTGCTGTGCTCACTCCACATCCTGAATGAATGAGCTTCACGCAACCCATCTATAGTGTCGCCCTTTGAAAATTTCTCTAAACCCATCAGAGGCACCAATGTCCCTTTCTGTCCCCAAGCTTGATATTTTATCTTTCTGAAATTATGAAATATCTGACACAAACAAAAGAATATGCTATATAGAGAGTCACGGGTCACTTAGTGACGGGGATGTTTGAGAGATCTGTCATTAGGCAATGTCTCCGTTGTGTGAACATCATAGAGTGTACTTACACAAACCTAGATGGCACGGCCTATGACGCACCCAGATAGTCTAGCCCAGCGACGTTCAATCTTTTGGCTTCCCTGGGCCATATTGGAAGAGGAACTGTCTTGGGCCACACATAAAATACACTAACGATAGCTGATGAGCTAAAAATAATAATAATCACAAAAAAACCCTCTTTTTGTTTTGAGACAGAGCTTTGATCTTGTTGGCCAGGCCGGAGTACAATGGTGCACTCTGGGCTCAATGCAATGGAACCTCTGCCTCTTGGGTTCAAGTGATTCTCCTGCCTCAGCCTCCCAAGTAGCTGGCATTACAGGTGTGCACCACCATGCCCAGATAATTCTGTATTTTTAGTAGAGATGGGTTTTTACCATGTTGGCGAGGCTGGTCTTGAACCCCTAACCTCAAGTGATCCACCTGCTTTGGCCTCCTAAAGTGCTGGGATTACAGGCATGAGCTACCACGCTCGGCCAAAAAATCTTTTTTTTTTTGAGACGGAGTCTTGCTATGTTGCCCAGGCTGGAGTGCAGTGGCGCCATCTCGGCTCACTGCAAGCTCTGCCTCCCGGGTTCACGCCATTCTCCTGCCTCAGCTTCCTGAGTAGCTGGGACTACAGGCGTCCGCCACCACGCCTGTCTAATTTTTTGTATTTTTAGTAGAGATGGGGTTTTACCGTGTTAGCCAGGATGGTCTCGATCTCCTGACCTTGTGATCCATCCGCCTCGGCCTCCCAAAGTGTTGGGATTACAGGCATGAGCCACTACGCCCGGCCAAAATCTCATGTTTCAAGAAAGTTTACAAATTTGTGTTGGGCCATGGGTTGGACAAATTTAGTCTAGCCTATTGCCCCTGGACTCCAAACCTGTACTCCATGTGACTATACTTAACACTGTAGGCACCTGTAACATAATGAGTGTTTGTACACCTAAACATAGGAAACGTAATGTGTGGTGCTAAGACACCAGCTGATGGGAAGTTTTTCAGCTCCATTATAATCTTCTGTGACCACTGTCATACATGCAGTCCGTCAGTGACTGAAATGTTGTTATGCAGTGCACAACTGTGTATATGTACATATATCCATGCAGTTATAAAGCCTAGCAAGGAAAGGTACGCCTGGGAACCCATCCCCAAACTTAGGAAAGAAATCATCAGTCATCCAACCGATGGTCTCTTGTGTTCCTAACACTTCCTGCCCCCTTGTGCCCCAGATGGAACCATTGGATTGCATTTTGCCTTTATCATTTCCTCACTTTTTTTTTGGTTTAATCACATACCTATGTATCTCTAAAGACAACATAATTTAGAATTGTTTATCTTTCATTTTTATTAAAATGTATGATGCTAATTGTACACTTTCGCAACTTGCTTTTTTTTACTTAACACTATGTTTCTCAGATTTATCCTTGTTGATAAAAAGAAGCTGTCACGCTAATTCGTTTCTACTGCTGTATGGTACAGTACATCCTACTCAGCGCCCACAGGTTCTTGGAAACTACAACTGTAAGCGAAATGACATACAGCAGGTCCTCAGATAAACATCATTTCCTTCAACAACATTGGTGAGGGAAAAACACTGGTTTTGTTATACGTTGCTCTGCTAAAGTCGCAGCTTCCAAGAACCTATCAATGACATTAAATGAGGACTTACTGTATTCCACAATTTATTCACTTTCTTGTTGATGGATATTTCAATTATTATTATTATTTTATTTTATTTTTTTTGTGAGACGGAGTCTCGCTCTGTCGCCCAGGCTGGAGTGCAGTGGTGCGTTCTTGACTCACTGCAAGCTCCACCTCCCGGGTTCACGCCATTCTCCTGCCTCAGCCTCCCGAGTAGCTGGGACTACAGGCTCCCGCCACCACGCCCAGCTAATTTTTTGTATTTTTAGTAGAGATGAGGTTTCACCATGGTCTCGATCTCCTGACCTCGTGATCCACCTGCCTCGGCCTCCCAAAGTGTTGGGATTACAGGCGTGAGCCACTGCACCCGGCTTCAATTATTATTTTTAAACCTATTTGAACAATTGTGCTATGAGCATTTCTGTGCATTAGCCCCTAGCCCACAGGTGTCAGAGTCTGTCAAGGACACTCAGGATGGAGTTGGTGGGCTGTTGGGTTATCGCTGGGTTGCTGAGAGCATATTCAAGTTTAGAAGACAACTTCAAGCTTTTTAAACGTGATTATAACAATCCACACTCCCACTGGCAATCTGAGTTCTCATTATTTCTCAGGCTGCTACCAGAGTTCACATGTAAGCATTCCAGTTCAGTCCTACGCCTGGCTGATTCCTTCTCCCAAATACTTCTTGGATTGTGAACCGCAGAAACAGCACTGGTTTTAGAGCAAGTCCTGGGCTCGATGTCCAGCCCTGATACTTAGTGGGTACATGATATGTGCAGTTATTGAACTTTTCTGGCCCTGTTTCCCATTCTGTAAACCAGGCAGAGTAACTCCCATCTCAAAGGCTGAAGTGAGGAATGAATGAGATAACCTGCATGCAGCACAAAAGCAATGCTTGTGACACCAAGTCCCCAGAAGTGCCCGACTGTCCTGAACGAGGCTACAGGCATCTCACAGTTGAGAGCCGCCTCCGTGCCACTGCTTCCCCACCAGACCTCGGCCAACTTGTGCTGTGCCTGTCCCCACGCTCCCTGTACACAGCAGCACACCCAACCCCAGAGGCCGCCCCCAGGGCCCACCCACATAGGCACACAGATAGTTATTTGCGGGGTTCCTTCGCACACCAGAATCTCACTAGGTCCTTCTGGCACCTCAGTAACTAAATCCCTTTGGATAGGGTCCGAGGAGGATATCATATATCAAATTCAGCTTTGAAACAATGATCGTCAGGACGAACCAAGGGTGTTTTGATGCTGTGGGTCTTTCATGGACAATTCTATAAACAGCATCGTATCTGATTACTGCCTTTGGTGGGTTTGTTCTGGAGAGGTCCTCTAAATAGAGTGACCCAGAGGAATTCCAGCAAGGGAGCCCATAACCTCTTCCTCTTGCCTTTCCTTTCCTGACAATCAATTTCTCTTGGCGATCCAATTTTTAAATGTTTTCCTTCTATTTGTAGGACCCCTGAAAAATCTCTTGTCATTTCCATTTTGACTGGTTCATCTTACGTAACTAAAGCACTCATGTTAACAAACATTTAGTGATTCCTACGTTCTGTAAGACACCGTGTTTGATGCTCTGGGTAAAATAAAAAATAAATGAGATGAGGTCCTCAGCCTGTCTCATATCACCGTGCTGACCTGTGCAAACAATTACAGCAGCATCTGGAAGCGCCACATCTGAGGCTCAAAGAGCTGCTCAAAGAGCTCAGATCAAGGTGGTGCATCTGAGTGGGCATGAGAAGGCGAGGTCCTGACCACCGGGTGGACTCTTCCCCTGGAGGAAGGGGAAAGCAGCCCTGCTGAGCACAGTCCTGGGAGTGGCTGCCTCGAAAACTGCTGAATGGCTGAATGGCATGGTGGCTCACACCTGTAATCCCAGCACTTTTGGAGGCCGAGGAGGGAGGACTGCTTGAGCCCAGGAGTTTGACAGCAACCTGGGTGACACACAGAGAGAGACTCCATCTCTATAAATTAAAAAATTTAGACAGGCATGGTGGTGCGTCCCTGTAGTCCTAGTTACTCAGGAGGCTGAGGGAGGAGGATCGCCTGAACCCAGGTGTTCAAGGCTGCAGTGAGCTGTGACCACACCACTGCACTCCAGCCTTGGTAACAGAGCCAGACCCTGTCTCTAAAGAAAAGAGAATGGAAATGTCTGACGAGTGGGTTGGTCAGAGGCAGTGAAGTTGTGAAGAACCAGCTAGAGAAACTGTCCTAAGCCCCCGACTCAGCCACCGTCACTTGCAGTGCGATTCTCCAGTACTTGCTGGTGCTTTCTGAATTTGACACCAAAACTCCAACTTTTATGGTCTAAGTATTGCAGGATTCTAAAATCATAAAGAAATTAACAAAATTTCTTAATTTCTGTAGAGATGATTTCCAAAAACTCATTGATTACCTAAACAAATTTTAATTCCCTTTATAGACCACGTTGATATATAAGGAGTGTTTTCTGGCTAACAAATTCTAGCTACAAAATAATTGTGTTTTTTGATTTTGTGCATAATGTATGGTGCCACAGACCTGATATGCTGAAAGCTGACAGCACCCAAAATGGGAGCCTGAAAGTCTAAGCTGGGAGAGAAGAAGGATCCACAGAAGCCCTGCCAGAGATCTCAACAGCTAAACACCCACCAGCCATCCAAACAGATGTGCTGGTGGCGGGGTTCCAGAACCGGCTGCTGGCTCTTACCCAGATGCGGGCGCCACACCTACAGATTGCTTCATCTCCTCCTCCCTCCCCAGGGCAAAGTGCTACTGCCAGGGAGGGCTTCCCTGAGCACTAGACTCACAGGAGACACAGTAACAGGTCTGCAGAGGGCTCTGACACATGAAACAGTGCAACATACACAGGACAGCAAACCCACAGCTGCGGGTGGCCGGGGTCTCTGAGGTTTTCTGGATGTAACACACACATCGTCCGGTCTGAAGAGGTCCACAGACTCGAAGGGAAGAGGACCCCTCATCTTCTACCTCTGAGTCCCCTGACCTGCCTGCACCTGCCCTGGGCTCAGTGCCCTGCCCTTCCTCTGGAAGAGCATCTCTGGCCTGGTTTCTGGTCAACCCTACACTGCTGCCCATAAGCGAGCCAACTGAGGCCACCGCCTGCACTCTGTCCCCACCAGCACTGTGTTCCCTCCACAGGCACCCACGTCACACACCTATGTGCTGCCACATGGCCCCCTCCCAAAATTCTCAGCAGGCCACACAGTCCCCCGGGCACCACTTATTTCTCTTTCTTTGTTCTCTTCTGCAAAAACACTCCTCCCAAAAGCTCTCCATACTCGGTGTCCACTCCTCTTTCAGCCCTTCCAATCCCTTGGCCCTGCTGACGAGGAGGGCTGTGCACAGCCTCCGTGCTACAGACTCAGGCCGTCACAGCTGTCTCAGCCCTTGGTCTCACAGCAGCTGCTATGTCCCTCCACGTGGCCTCTGACTCCTCTGACCCCCCAACTCCTGTTCTCTCCTGATGCCATTTCCTCTTCAGAACACAAGGCCTCCCCAAATCTCCCTAGGCGAGCTCCTGTCTGCACGCCAGCGGCGGCCGGTGCACAGCTCCCTGAGAGGCACACCTGCCACCCACCTCCCACGCCAGTTCTCTACTGTGGCGAGAGGACAGGGCAGGGCCACAGCAGACTGTTTCATCTCCTCCTTCTCCCCGTGCCTCCAGGATTCTCTGCATCAATCCACAGCATGTCCACTCACCCAGCTGCATAGACCACAGACCTAGGAATCATCTCCAACTCATCCCTGTCACACCCCAGAACCAACATGGCAGCAAATCTGCCAGCTCTGCCTTGGAAGCAGTCCCACCACTGACCCCGCCCCATCCTATCATCTCCCACCTGGATCACCCAGAACCCTGGCTGGCCCTGCTGAGCTGCCACACCTGCCCCTCCAATATATTCCAAGCAGCAGCCAGAGTGACCTCCCCGGCTTGGCCACAGTCCTCTGTGACTGGCCACAGCACGGGACTGAAAGAGCCCCATGGGCAGGGCCCACAAAGACGATGGGCAGGGGCTCCCCGCACCCTGCTCCACACAGCTGGCCTGGCTGCTCAGATCCTCGGTGTGCAGGGGCCTCCTGCCTCCAGGGACTCTCTCCAAGGTCTTCTCGCACTAGTTGCCTCCTTGCTTCGGGAATCAGCCCAGGCTACCTCCTCAGAGAAGCCTTCCCTGTCATCCTATTAAAGAGACACTTGTGTCTCCTGCGCCTCCCTCTCTGGCTCTGCACCCTCTGACATGTTTATCTGTTCACCACTCTGCACACAGCTCCCTGAGATTACAGATCTGTTCTGCCTTGTTCACAGATATCCCCAGATGAGGAGTACCTGGAGCAGGGCAGAGGTTTGGGGCAAAGCTCCAGCACCGAATGAACAGACACTCCCTGCGTGGATTCATCCAATGTCAGGTGCCAATGTCACCTGTATCTGGTGACCTCATTTTCCCCTCTGGTTAAGACTTCTTCCCTGGGCTCCAGACTGGTCCACAGAACTCTCTTCTGCGACTCCCACACGGCAACGTGACAGACCCGTCAAACCCCTTATGTCCACAGCAGAGGTCCTGATGTCCTGACCTCTGGCCCAGGCTTCCCCAGTCTCCATCTCAGTCAATGGTTTCCCTGGACTCCCGCGGCAGCCTCCCCGCGGCTCCCCTGGACTCCTGCAGCAGCCTCTCCATGGCTCCCCTGGACCCCTGTGCCAGCCAACCTGCGGCTCCCCTGGACCCCTGTGCCAGCCTCCCCGCGGCTCCCCTGGACTCCTGCCATAGCCAGTGCCCTAGTCACTTCTGGCTTCTTGAACATCTAAGCCCTGGCCCAACTGAGGTCTTGGCATATGCTGTTCCCTGAGCCTGGAATGCTCTTCTAGCAGCTCTTCCCAGGCTTCAGCTCAAAGATCACTGCCCTTATAGAGGCCTTTCCTGACCATTCTATCCAAATGCAACATCCTGCCCCAGGCCTAGCGCTCCCTAATGCTTCACCCTGCCCGCTCCTTTACAGCATTGACAGCCTCTAATCTTCTGCTGACCCACAGTCTCTCCCATTGTGTTTGAGGGCAGAGGCCTTGTCTCCTTGGATGCCTCCTTACTTGCTGCCACACCTCCACGTGTACATGCCCAGCTAAACAACTGTGAGGGAAGCACTGCTTCCAGGGAGAGACACACACAATAGTCTACAGCAGAAAGCAAGTCTTTAAGACACAGATGTTAAGAACATTTCCTTTTATTCTGTTAGCCCCCATTTCCCCACGGCTCCATAAAATCTCTCTCCTTCTGAGAAGGGGACACATTTATTTGTTTCTGCATCCTAAAACAGTTCCTGGTGCAGAGGACGCTTTCAATCAATGTTCCCTGAAGACTGCACTGCACAGATGCACTAGGAGAGGTTTACAGAAACTGCTTGGGTCTCCACACAAGAGGTTAAAGGGCCAGGTTTGTTTTTTGGTTTTGATTTTTTTGAGATGGAGTCTCGCTGTCACCCAGGCTGGAGTATAGTGGTGCGGTCTCAACTCACTGCAACCTTTGTCTCCCGGGTTCAAGCGATTCTCCTGCCTCAGCCTCCTGAGTAGCTGAGATTACAGGCGCCCGCCACCACGCCCGGCTAACTTTCGTGTTTTTAGTAGGGAGGAAGTTTCACCATGTTGGCCAGGCTGTTCTTGAACTCCTGACCTCAAGTGATCCGCCCACCTTGGCCTCCCAAAGTGCTGGGATTACAGCCGTGAGCCACTGCACCCGGCCGAGGGCCAGGTTTTAAGAGAGATTGGTGGGAACAGGACCCACAAGATAATTGGTTTTCAATCCCTGTCTTTACACCCTGCCGTCCTTCCAAGACACAGTGCAGTAAGACATTGACAGATGAACCAGGATAAAATGCCAGAGGAGTAAGATACTGGCAGAGGGAACAGAAGAACTAAGATCTGCAGGACCATAAATTCCACTGAGTTCTCCAGGGGCCAATAGGGAGACTGCAGATATAAAAAGGCCAGATTGTTGATGGAATTAAGAAGGTGTTCAGCAGGCTGGGCCTGGTGATTCACATCTGTAATCCCAGCACTTCGGGAGGCCGAGGCAGGTGGATCACCTGAGGTCGGGAGTTTGAGACCAGCCTGACCAACATGGTGAAACCCCATCTCTACTAAAAATACAAAATTAGCTGGGTGTGGTGGCACATGCCTGTAATCCCAGCTAGAACCTGGAACCTGGAACCCATGCCTTCAGGATGTCTTCCCTGACCCTTCAGCTGGAGAAGTGTGTCTACACTTACACAGCATCCTGTGTATTTTGGTCCACAGCGGCTGCCGCAATGGTCAACAAGCGTTTTATCTGCGTTTCCATTTCCACAACGGAAGGCTCAGATCTGCCGTGTTTACCATGTCACTGCTGAGCCTGCCACAGTGCACAGGGGTGCATGGTAAACACGTGCTGAATAACGAGTGAGCCCCACGACCCTGAGCCCTCACCCGGCTGTGTGGAGGAGGTGCCTACACAAGAATGGATGGACCAGGCCACCCCTGAGGCTTCTCCGGGCCGACCGTGGCACTTTGAGAAGCAGAGTGGCTGTGCGTGCAGGCTCCTACAGCTCTGCAACAAGAGGAACCCATTCTTCTTGTCCGCCTCTGGGAGGAGAAATCCTAAGCAGGCACAGGGCGCCACCAGGACCCCCAGGCTTAGAGCCGCTGTGGGCTCGCGTCCGGCAAAGAGGAGACCTAGGAAACCCTAAAGCACCCTCTACAACAAGGCCCAGCATTTAGGCCAAACAGGAAAACTTATGGAACTTACCTTTTCCTTGGTTGTGTTCCAATTTGCCTTACAGACTTCTCTTCAGTGTAAAAGAGCAGACTTCTTTGCAGAGTAGAGACCAGCAGCACTTTCTGGCTATAATCCAGCTGCACAATGGAAGACGGCTCCTCCAACACCAGCTGGGAGTTACAGAGCCCCTGGCAGAGAAAGTCCGGTTACGCCTCACATCAGCGCCAGGCTAAAGAATGGACCTCCCTTAGGACAAGTCAGTGTCCTTCCTGCGAACTGTGCTTAGGTCAGCTTGCACCCTACCTAATGTATGCTTTCTCTCTCTGCAGATTCACTCTCAACCCACCACAGAGAGATTATCTGATGGATGGGAAAATAGTCCATACTAACATCTCCCTCATGCTACATCCAGTTTGACAAGAAACATTTTAAAATCTCCATAATTTTTAAAAACATGTCCTCAGTAGATACATTCTTTTTTTTTTTTTTTTTTTTTAGACGGAGTCTCGCTCTGT
Source organism: Mandrillus leucophaeus (assembly GCF_000951045.1). NCBI lineage: Eukaryota > Metazoa > Chordata > Mammalia > Primates > Cercopithecidae > Mandrillus > Mandrillus leucophaeus. The sequence goes on from NW_012104253.1 coordinate 1,612,401, forward strand.
CACCCAGGCTGGAGTGCAGTGGCCGGATCTCGGCTCACTGCAAGCTCCGCCTCCCGGGTTTACGCGATTCTCCTGCCTTAGCCTCCTGAGTAGCTGGGACTACAGGCGCCTGCCACCTCGCCCGGCTAGGTTTTTGTATTTTTTAGTAGAGACGGGGTTTCACCAGGTTAGCCAGGATGGTCTCGATCTGCTGACCTCGTGATCCGCCCGTCTCGGCCTCCCAAAGTGCTGGGATTACAGGCTTGAGCCACCGCGCCCGGCCAGTAGATACATTCTTTACTGTGCACCACAGCAGGCTCAGGGGTGACACAGTAAACATGTAGAGAGTTCAAAGAAGCATCCATAAAGATCTAAACAGAAATCTGTTGCACTGTGTGTATTGCTTATTCTATTATAAAACAATGGAATGGAACCTTCTATAAAATTATTGTGACAATAATCAGCTCTGTAAGTTCATATTATAGTCTCCCCTCACAAAGTGCTCAAAGCAGTTTTGAGGACATTATATACTTGTCAACCAAAAGGGTCATAGAAAACAGGAGGTCAGAAGAAATTAAATGATATTAAATATATAAAATGCTATTAACATAAAATGAGATTTTACAAGACCAGCCTAGGCAACATTGTGAGATCCTGTCTCTACAAAAAAAACCATTTTATTAGCTATGTGTATTGGCATGTGTCTGTGATCCCCGCTACTTGGGAGGCTGAGACAGAAGGATCATTTGAGCCCAGAAGTTCAGATTACAGTGAGCTGTGATCATACCACCGCACTCTAGCCCTGGTAACAGAGTGAGACTCTGTCTTTACAAAAACAAACAAACAAAAACAAAAAACATATTTTATATATAAACACAAAATAAAATTCTAGAAGGCATCTGACTGCTAACACAGAGCATATTTCATTGTATTAAAAATCTGATTCTGTAAGTTACTCGTATAGAAAAGTGTCATCAGGCTGGGTGCAGTGGCTCACACTTGTAATCCCTATATTTTGGGAGGCTGAGGTGGGTGGATCATTTGAGGTCAGGAGTTCGAGACCAGCCTGGCCAACATTGTGAAACCTCGTCTCTACTAAAAATACAAAATTTAGCTGGGTGAGGTGGCACATGCCTATAATCCCAGCTACTTGGGAGGCTGAGGCAAGAAAATCACTTGAACCCAGTGGCAAGGGTTGCAGTGAGCCGAGATCACGCCACTGCACTCCAGCCTGGGCAACAGAGCGAGACTCCATCTCAAAAAATATACATATATGAAATACATATATATATATTTTTCGTATATATATATGAAATCCAGTATATTTGAAAAGTTTCATCAATTATTTCAGAAATATTGCTGTAACATCACTGACATTTTGTGAGGGAAGCAGGGGGCAGTGATCAGATTTGTTGGTAAAACTTAGAGTAAATTTTATCCTTTTTTAGGTATATGATTCTATGAATTTTGACAAATTTATAGTCATGTAACCAACACCAAAATCAAGATAAAGAAATTTCCATTACATGAAAAGGTTGCAAACTTTTTTTTTAGACAGGTTCTGGTTCTTGGCCTAGGCTGGAGTGCAGTGGTGCTATCTCAGCTCACTGCAATATCCACCTCCAAGGCTCAAGTGATCCTCCAACCTCAGCCTCCAGAGTAGCTGGGATTACAGGTGTGCGCCACCATGCCTGGCTAATTTTTATATGTTTTTTGGTAGAAATGGGGTTTTGCCATGTTGCCCATACTGGTCTCAAACTCCTAGGCTCAAGTGATCATCCTGCCTTGGCCTCCCAAAGTGCTGGAATTAGAGGTGTGAGACACCGTGCCTGGCCAGAGGATAGGCAGTTTTCTATTCTCCCTTCTGCTGCACACTGAAACACACTCAGAGGTTCTCTCAAGAAAAGCACTTGTGCAACTGTTGCAGCTACGAGCTGAGCCAGCTGCTTTCTTCACAAAACACCATTTTTATTTGAAATGCTGTAATTATTCAAATTTGGGTATTTAGCAGACATTTTCTCAAAAAACAAAAGCCTGTCACTTCAAGGAAAACAAGTAATGGTATTTGTTGCTCTCATGTGAAGATTAGCCATACGAAAACTTGTACCTGTCCCTGTGAACTTGACATGATTCCTTATAGCTAGACTTTCCTGATTACAATGATGTTGATGTTAACAAAGGTTTTTTTTTTTTTGATATTGTATTAGAAAACGTACCAGCCGGCACAGTGGCTCACACCTGTAATCCCAGAACTTTGGAAGGCTGCGGTGGGCAGACTGCTTGAGCCCAGATGTTCAAGACCAGCCTGTGCAACATGGCAAAGCCCTGTCTCTATAAAAATACAAAAAATCAGCTGGGCATGGTGGCGTGCACCTGTAGTCCCAGCTATTCGGGAGGCCAAGGTGGGAGAATCACCTGAACCTGGGAAGTCGAAGCTCCAGTGAGCCATGATTGCACTACTGCACACCAGCCTGGGTGAGAGGAGTAAGACCATGTCTCAAAAAAAAAAAAAAAAAAAAACAAGTGTCAACATTTGGAAGATCTACACCACTCTGTGAATAGTATTTTCTAAGTGACCAATACATAATGTTACAAAATCCAACATGTGTAAAGTAGATTTTAATGTAACAGAGTAGGAAAAATTCATCCATGTGGTTTCAGATTCCAATTTTTACTAACCTTTAAAGAAACTACCGTTTGTCATTTGTCACTGTAACCCTTAAAGCAACTACCATTTGTCAATATGAGGATATTATTAAAGAATGTCCACAATTATCTGAAAAGGCTATCAAAATACTCCTCCCATTTCCAACTACATGTCTGTGTAAGGCCAGTTTTTCTTTATATACTTCAATCAAAACAATGTATGGCAACAGATTGAATGCAGAAGCCAGTCATCTTCTATTAAGCCAGATAATAAAGAGATTTGTAAAAATACAACTCAATGCCACTCACTCTTGTCACCTGTTTTGAAAACAGAGATATAGAGATATTTTCACAAAATATGTCACTTATGTTCAGATATTATGGATTTATTATTTCAAAGTAAAAATATTTTTAAATGTCAGCCAGGTGCAGTGGCTCACGCCTGTAATCCCAGCACTTTGGGAGGCTGAGATGGGAGGATCACAAGGTCAGGAGAGCGAGACCATCCGGTGAAGCACCGTTTCTACAAAAAATACAAAAAATTAGACGGGCATGGTGGTGGTTGCCTGTAGTCCCAGCTACTCAGGAGGCTGAGGCGTGAGAATCGCTTGAACCCGGGAGGCGGAGGTTGCAGTGAGCTGAGATTGTGCCACTGCACTCCAGCCTGGGCAACACAGCGAGACTCCATCTCAAAAAAATATATACATTTTAAAATTTATCAGTTTTAACTTCTAACACGGTGTACTTGGTAGAGATAACCTATATAAACAAAAATGCTTTAGGGTCCTCTTTCTAAGAGTATAAAGGGATCCTATGACTACAAAGCTTGAAAACTACTACTAGAGAATATTTGTAATAGGTCAGTCTTGGATCAGAGGGACTGAAAGTCATGCAGCTAATAATTGCTGAATTCTTGGCCGGGCATGGTGACTCACAGCTGTAATCCCAGCACTTTGGGAGGCCAAGGTGGGCAGATCACCTGAGGTCAGGAGTTCAAGACCAGCCTGACCAACATGGTGAAACCCCATCTCTACACAAATAGAAAAATTAGTCAGGCATGATAG
>NW_012104253.1:1616139-1616890 GCF_000951045.1 Mandrillus leucophaeus
GCAGAGTGGCTGTGCGTGCAGGCTCCTACAGCTCTGCAACAAGAGGAACCCATTCTTCTTGTCCGCCTCTGGGAGGAGAAATCCTAAGCAGGCACAGGGCGCCACCAGGACCCCCAGGCTTAGAGCCGCTGTGGGCTCGCGTCCGGCAAAGAGGAGACCTAGGAAACCCTAAAGCACCCTCTACAACAAGGCCCAGCATTTAGGCCAAACAGGAAAACTTATGGAACTTACCTTTTCCTTGGTTGTGTTCCAATTTGCCTTACAGACTTCTCTTCAGTGTAAAAGAGCAGACTTCTTTGCAGAGTAGAGACCAGCAGCACTTTCTGGCTATAATCCAGCTGCACAATGGAAGACGGCTCCTCCAACACCAGCTGGGAGTTACAGAGCCCCTGGCAGAGAAAGTCCGGTTACGCCTCACATCAGCGCCAGGCTAAAGAATGGACCTCCCTTAGGACAAGTCAGTGTCCTTCCTGCGAACTGTGCTTAGGTCAGCTTGCACCCTACCTAATGTATGCTTTCTCTCTCTGCAGATTCACTCTCAACCCACCACAGAGAGATTATCTGATGGATGGGAAAATAGTCCATACTAACATCTCCCTCATGCTACATCCAGTTTGACAAGAAACATTTTAAAATCTCCATAATTTTTAAAAACATGTCCTCAGTAGATACATTCTTTTTTTTTTTTTTTTTTTTTTTTTAGACGGAGTCTCGCTCTGTCACCCAGGCTGGAGTATAGTGGTGCGGTCTC
>NW_012104253.1:1618545-1634044 GCF_000951045.1 Mandrillus leucophaeus
GGCTCAAGTGATCATCCTGCCTTGGCCTCCCAAAGTGCTGGAATTAGAGGTGTGAGACACCGTGCCTGGCCAGAGGATAGGCAGTTTTCTATTCTCCCTTCTGCTGCACACTGAAACACACTCAGAGGTTCTCTCAAGAAAAGCACTTGTGCAACTGTTGCAGCTACGAGCTGAGCCAGCTGCTTTCTTCACAAAACACCATTTTTATTTGAAATGCTGTAATTATTCAAATTTGGGTATTTAGCAGACATTTTCTCAAAAAACAAAAGCCTGTCACTTCAAGGAAAACAAGTAATGGTATTTGTTGCTCTCATGTGAAGATTAGCCATACGAAAACTTGTACCTGTCCCTGTGAACTTGACATGATTCCTTATAGCTAGACTTTCCTGATTACAATGATGTTGATGTTAACAAAGGTTTTTTTTTTTTTGATATTGTATTAGAAAACGTACCAGCCGGCACAGTGGCTCACACCTGTAATCCCAGAACTTTGGAAGGCTGCGGTGGGCAGACTGCTTGAGCCCAGATGTTCAAGACCAGCCTGTGCAACATGGCAAAGCCCTGTCTCTATAAAAATACAAAAAATCAGCTGGGCATGGTGGCGTGCACCTGTAGTCCCAGCTATTCGGGAGGCCAAGGTGGGAGAATCACCTGAACCTGGGAAGTCGAAGCTCCAGTGAGCCATGATTGCACTACTGCACACCAGCCTGGGTGAGAGGAGTAAGACCATGTCTCAAAAAAAAAAAAAAAAAAAAACAAGTGTCAACATTTGGAAGATCTACACCACTCTGTGAATAGTATTTTCTAAGTGACCAATACATAATGTTACAAAATCCAACATGTGTAAAGTAGATTTTAATGTAACAGAGTAGGAAAAATTCATCCATGTGGTTTCAGATTCCAATTTTTACTAACCTTTAAAGAAACTACCGTTTGTCATTTGTCACTGTAACCCTTAAAGCAACTACCATTTGTCAATATGAGGATATTATTAAAGAATGTCCACAATTATCTGAAAAGGCTATCAAAATACTCCTCCCATTTCCAACTACATGTCTGTGTAAGGCCAGTTTTTCTTTATATACTTCAATCAAAACAATGTATGGCAACAGATTGAATGCAGAAGCCAGTCATCTTCTATTAAGCCAGATAATAAAGAGATTTGTAAAAATACAACTCAATGCCACTCACTCTTGTCACCTGTTTTGAAAACAGAGATATAGAGATATTTTCACAAAATATGTCACTTATGTTCAGATATTATGGATTTATTATTTCAAAGTAAAAATATTTTTAAATGTCAGCCAGGTGCAGTGGCTCACGCCTGTAATCCCAGCACTTTGGGAGGCTGAGATGGGAGGATCACAAGGTCAGGAGAGCGAGACCATCCGGTGAAGCACCGTTTCTACAAAAAATACAAAAAATTAGACGGGCATGGTGGTGGTTGCCTGTAGTCCCAGCTACTCAGGAGGCTGAGGCGTGAGAATCGCTTGAACCCGGGAGGCGGAGGTTGCAGTGAGCTGAGATTGTGCCACTGCACTCCAGCCTGGGCAACACAGCGAGACTCCATCTCAAAAAAATATATACATTTTAAAATTTATCAGTTTTAACTTCTAACACGGTGTACTTGGTAGAGATAACCTATATAAACAAAAATGCTTTAGGGTCCTCTTTCTAAGAGTATAAAGGGATCCTATGACTACAAAGCTTGAAAACTACTACTAGAGAATATTTGTAATAGGTCAGTCTTGGATCAGAGGGACTGAAAGTCATGCAGCTAATAATTGCTGAATTCTTGGCCGGGCATGGTGACTCACAGCTGTAATCCCAGCACTTTGGGAGGCCAAGGTGGGCAGATCACCTGAGGTCAGGAGTTCAAGACCAGCCTGACCAACATGGTGAAACCCCATCTCTACACAAATAGAAAAATTAGTCAGGCATGATAGCAGGTCCCTGTAATCCCAGCTACTCGGGAGGCTGAGGCAGGAGAATTGCTTGAACCCAGGAGGCAGAGGTTGTAACGAGCCAAGATCGCGCCACTGTACTCCAGCCTGGGAGACAAGAGCGAGACTCCGTCTCAAGAAAAAAAAAAAAAAATTGCTGAATTCTAACAGTGTTCTAGGAATGAAGGTTACAAATAAGAAAAAGAAAGGACTGTGCCACCAAGGAGTTCAGTTTGGTTGCAGACACATGACAAAACAAATAAAACCCAGCAGATCATAAAGCCACACATGCAGTGGAAAAGGCACGGGCGTCGAAGCAGAACCTGGGTTTGAAAGCAAGCCCTGTGAGGTGCAAGCCTGCAACCCTGGGCTAGTTCCTGGATCTCTTGGAGCTCCAGCTTCTTCATCTTCACCGTACTGCCACCTAACCTTCTCCTCTGCCACTTCCTGTCACATGAGGTCATCTCACACAGGCCAGGTGGCTGGCAGAGAGTCCTCCATCCATTGAAATCACTGACTTGTCCACAGTTAGGATTCAGAAGTGCTCGGCATCACTCCTACTAACCTTTCAGGAAGTAGGAATGATAATAGCTTCTTTTCCAAGTAGGAGTAATACACAACAGTGGAATGAAAAAAGTGAATGTTCCAGTAGGCCAACTCCTTAGTCTTGGAAGTGGAAGCTTATAAAACATAAGTCTATAAAAGTAAATGTTACAAATAACAATTGAGATTATAAAGGGACAATGTTCAAGAATACAAACTGAATAAAAATACAATTATAAATATAGTTTTTCCAAATGTAAGAAGGCAAGAGCCAACAGGATTTCTGAAAATAATTTTACCTGGTCTAGATCCAGAGAGGAATAAACAATTTTGCCTTTGTCATCTCCAGAGAACAGTTTCATTCCATTGGGGCTCCAAGCCAGAGCTGTAATGCTGTTTTTGTGAATACCAGTGACATCAAATCTCCGAAGCTATGAACAAGGGATAAAAATAAACACAAGAAAAAGAAAAGGATAAATGCTGTGAGCTGGGGCTACATGGAAAAGGTCTACAATCGCTCCTAGTTACGGAAGAGCTGGTTTTCCCAATCTCCTTTTCCAAGCAGAACCCTGCACAAGGTTCCATCCCTCTAGTCACCCTGAAAACCCACAGAGAGCACACCTTGAGGATACTAAGCAAACATGAAATGACCCACCTGCACTTTATGCCAAGTGTTCAATTCGGCACAAAAATGTTCTCCAATTATAAACAGCACTGTGTTAAGCTTCTCTGAGCATAATTTTTTTTTTTTTGTTTGAGACGGAGTCTCACTCCATCAGGCTGGAGTGCAGTAGCGTGTTGCAATCTCGGCTCACTGCGACCTCTGCCTCCCGGGTTCAAGTAATTCTCCTGCCTCAGCCTCCCGAGTAACTGGGACTACAGGCACACACCACCACGCCAAGCTAATTTTTGTATTTCTTTTCTTTTTTTTTTTTTTTGAGACGGAGCCTTGCTTGTCGCCCAGGCTGGAGTGCAGTGGCGCGATCTCAGCTCACTACAAGCTCCGTCTCCCAGGTTCACGCCATTCTCCCACCTCAGCCTCCCAAGTAGCTGGAACTACAGGTGCCTGCCACCACACCTGGCTAGTTTTTTGTATTTTTTAGTAGAGATGGGGTTTCACCGTGTTAGCCAGGATAGTCTCAATCTCCTGACCTTGTGATCCACCCACCTCAGCCTCCCAAAGTGCTGGGATTACAGGCGTGAGCCACCGCACCTGGCCAAGTTTTGTATTTTTAGTAGAGACGGGGTTTCACCATGTTAGACAGGATGGTCTTGATCTCTTGACCTCATGAGCAGCCCGCCTTGGCCTTCCAAATTACTGGGATTACAGGTGTGAGCCACTGTGCCCGGCTTTCTCTGAGCATAAACTTTCTAAGCAGATGAGGATTTCTCATTTTAAAAATCCATGAGGAATTTACCAAGAAGTTAACACGTGTTCAGATCATGAGTACTCACCTGTTTATTTCTTCCTGGCAATGAAGACACAAGTTGAAAAACTGCAACCCTGCCAGAGGCTGTGCCTGCTGCCACCAGGTCATCAAAGCAGCTCAACAGCTTCACCACAGTGATAGATTCCGTCTTCCCCTGGGGAAACGTTGAAAACAAATGAATCTGTAACTATGCAGGCTTTGAAAATGTAAAACAAGGAGGACATTACCAACAAGTGAAAAACTTCATCAGGCTGCAGACCATACATATTCTTGATTAAAAAGGTATGCAAGTCAGAAATTACGTCTGTTGAAAAAAAACACAAACAGGGCTGGGCACGGTGGATCACACCTGTAATCCCAGCACTTTGGGAGGCCAAGGCAAGCAGATCACCTGAGGTCAGCACTTCGAGACGTCTGGCCAACATGGTGAAACCCTCTCTCTACTAAAAACACAACAATTAGCTGGGCATGGTGGCAGATGCCTGTAATCCCAGCTATTTGGGAGGCTGAGGCAGGGAGAATCACTTGAACCCAGGAGGTGAAGGTTGCAGTGAGCCAAGATCATGCCATTGCATCCAGCCTGGGCGACAGAGCAAGACTCTGTCTCAAAAAAACAATAAACAACAACAAAAAACCAGAAAACAAATATACCTCGGCAGGACGGCAGTGGTGCAATCACAGTTCACTGCAGCCTTGACCTCCCAGGCTCAAGCGATCCTCCCGCCTCAGCCTCCCAAGTAGCTGGGACTACAGACGTGTGCCCCACACCCAGCTAATTTTTAAATTTTTTTGTAGAGACAAGGTCTCACTATATTGCCCAGGCTGGTCTCGATCTCCTGGGCACAAGGAATCCTCCTGCCTTGGACTCCCAAAGTGCTGGGATTACAGACATGAGCCACTGTACCCTGCCCTCATCCCCCAATTTTTATTTTTATTTTTGAGATGGAATCTCACTCTGTTGCCCAGGCTGGAGTACAGTGGCACAATCTTGGCTCACTGCAACCTCCACCTCCTGGGTTCAAGTGATTCTCCTGCCTCAGCCTCCCGAGTAGCTGGACCACAGGCGCCCACCACCAAGTCCCGCTATTTTTTTTTTTTTTTTTTTTATTTTTAGTAGAGATGGGGTTTCACCTTGTTGGCCAGGATGCTCTTGATCTCCTGACCTCGTGATCTGCCCACCTCAGCTTCCCAAAGTGCTGGGATTACAGGCGTGGGCCACTGTACCCAGCGCTCATCCCCCAATTTTTTAATGTTAAAATACACCTAATATAAAATTACCAGTATCCCTTTTTAAAGTATACATTTCAGTGGTGTTCAATACATTCATAATGCTCTGCAATCACCACCATCATCCATCTCCAGGACTACTGAATCTTGTAAAACTGAAACCGACCCTATTAAACAATAATTCCCCATTCATCCCTCTCCCCAGCCCCTGGCAACTACCATTCTACTTTCTGTCTTTATGATTTTTACTACCCTTTTTTAAAAAAAAAAAAACTCAAATTCCTTTTACCGTGATTTTGACTACTCTAAATACCTCATATAAATGGAACCATACAGTATTTGTCTTTTTTCTGATTGGCTTATCTCCTTCATACAGTATCTTCAAGGTTCATCCGTGTTATAGCACATATCAGAACTCCTTCCTTTTTAAGACTTAGTAATATTCTCTTGTATGTACATACTACATTTTGTTTATCCATTCATCCGTTGATGGACAAACAAGGGTTGCTTCTCCACTTTAACTGTGAATAAGGCTTCTAGGAATATGAGCGTACAAACATCTCTTTGGGATACTGCTTTGAATTATCTTGGGTACACACCCTACCCAGGACTGAATTTTGGTATCATATGGTAATTCTATTTTTAGTTTTTTGAGCAACCAACATACTGTTTTCCAGTAGTGGCTGCATCATCTCCTATTTCTACGAACAATGCACCAGGGTTCTGATTTCTCACATCCTTACCAAGCCTTGTTATTTCCATTTTTTTTGACAGTAGCCATCCTAATGGGTGTGGGGTATAGTTTTGACATGCATTGCCCTGATAATTAGTGATGTTCATTCTTCATGTGCTTATTGGCCATTTGTTTACCTTCTCTGGGGAAACATCTATTCAAGTCCTTTGTCCATTTTTGAATTGGGTTTTTTCATTGTTGAATTTTTTGTTTGTCTGTTTTTGAGATGGAGCCTCACTCTGTAGCCCAGGCTGGTGTGCAATGGCACGATCTTGGCTCACTGCAACCTCCACCTCCCAGGTTCAAGCAATTCTCGTGCCTCAGCCTCCCAAGTAGCTGGGATTACAGGTGTGAGCCACCACGCCTGGTCTCATTGTTGAGTTTTAAGAGTTCCCTATATATCCTGAATATTAATCCCTTAACAGATACACGATTTCCAAATATTTTCTCCCATTCGGTGGGCTGCCTTTTTACTCTGTTGATAGTGTTTTCGATGTATAAAAATGTTTAAATTTTCATGAAGTACAATTTGTCTATTTTTCCATGTTGCTTATGCCTTGATGTTATATCCAATAAATCATTGTCAAATCCAATGTTGTGAAGATTTTGTCCTATGTTTTCTTCTAAAAGTTTCATAGTTTTAGTTCTTACATTTAGGTCTTTAATTCATTTTGAGTTTTTTTTTTTTTTAAAGACAGGGTCCCCCTCTCTTGCCCAGGCTGGAGTACAGTGACACAATCTTGGCTCACTGCAACCTCCAGCTCCCGGGTTCAAGTGATTCTCATGCCTCAGCCTCCAGAGTAGCTGGGACTATAGGCATGCATCACCACACCTGGCTAATTTTTTGTATTTTTAGTAGAGACAGAGTTTCCCCATGTTGGCCAGGCTGATCTCAAACTCCTGGCCTCAAGTGATCCGCCTGCCTCAGCCTCCCAAGTGCTGGGATTACAGGTGTGAGCCACCAGGCCCAGCCATTTTGAGTTAATTTTTGAATGTGGTATTAGATAAGGGTCCAACTTCATTCTTTTGCATGTTAATATCCAGTTTCCCCTATACCATTTGTTGAAAAGACTGTCCCTGTGGAACAATCTTCATGTCCTTATTAAAAATCACTTGACTGGGCCAGGTACGGTGGCTCACACCTGTAATCCCAGCACTTTGGGAGGCTGATGCAGGCCAATCACTTGAGGTCAGGAGTTCAAGACCAGCCTGTTAACAGGAAATCCTGTCTCTACTAAAAATATACAAATTAGCCGGGTGTGATGCCACACGCCTGTAGTCCCAGCTACTCGGGAGGCTGAGGCAGGAGAATCATTTGAACCCAGGAGGTGGAGGCTGCAGTGAGTGGAGATCATGCCACTGCACTGCAGCCTGGGCAACAGAGTAAGAGTCCGTCTCAAAAAAAAAAAAAAAAAATTCACTTGACTATATAAGAGGATTTATTTCTGGGCTATTGATTTCATTGGTCTCTATGTCTATTTTTATGTATCACTCTGTTTTCTTCTTTTTTTTCTTATGTCTTCATACCACAGCCAAGTCCAATATACTGTTTTAATGACTGCTTTTTTGTAGTAAGTTTTAAGTTCAGGAAGTATGAGATCTCCAGCTTTGTTCTTTTTCAGGTTTGCTGGGGCTTTTCAGGGTCTCCTGAGATCCCGTATGAATCTCAGAATAAATTTTTGTATTCTAAAACTCCCAAGTCAAAAAACGTCCTTGGGAGTTTGATAGAAATTGTATTGAATTAACTTATAAATCACTTTGGGTGGTATGGACAGCTTAACAATGTTAAGTCAGGCTAGGCGGGGTGGCTCATGCCTGTAATCCCACAATTTTGGGAGGCCAAGGCAGGAGGATCACTTGAGCCCAGGCGTTCAAGACCAGCCTGAGCAACATAGTGAGATCCCATCTCTACAAAAAATTTAAAAAAAAAAAAAAAAAGCCAGGCATAGTGGTGCATGCCTGTAGTCCTAGGTACTTGGGAGTCTGAGGTGGGAGGATCACTTGAGCCTAGGAGATTGAGGCTGCAGTGAGCCATGATTGTGCCACTGCACTCCAGCCTAGGTGACAGAGCAAGACCTTGTCTCAAAAAACAAACACACAATGTTAAAGTCTTCCAATCTCTCAACATATAATGTTTCTATTTATCTATGTCTTTAATTTCTTTCAGCAATGTTTCATGTTTCATTGTACGAGTCTTTCACCTCTTTATTCTTTTTAATGTCATTTTAAGTGGAATTTTCCTCTTCTTTTTCATATTATTCACTGTTGGTGTTTAGAAATGCAACTGATTTTTGTGCATTGACTTTGTATGCTGCTACTATGCCAGTTTCATGCATTAGTTCAAACAATTTTTTGTGGAATCTTTAGGGTTTCTACATACAAGATCATGTCATCTGCAAACAGAGATACTTTTACTTCTTCCTTCCTGATTTTGAAGCCTCTTAATTTCTTTTTCTTGGCTAATGACTCTGGCTAAAATTTCCAGCACTGTGTTGAATTGAAGTGACAAAAGCATGCATTTTGTCTTGTTTCTGATCTTAGAGGAAAAGCTTTCCGTTTTTTACCATTAAGTATAATTGTTCACTGTTTTTCATATACAGCTTTTATTATGTTGGGGTAGTTTCTATCCCAGTTTGTTGAGTGTTTTTACCATAAAAGGGTGTTGAATTTTGTCAAACGCTGTTTATGCACCAGTGGAGGTGACCATGTGGTTTTGTCCCTCATTTTGTTAAAACAGTGTATTCGGTTTTATAAGGTTCAAAAGACTTTCATATGTTGAACCGTCTTTGCATTCCAGGAATATATCCCACTTTGGTCATGGTGTATAATCCTTTTAATATGCTGCTGAATTTGATTTGCTAGCATTTTCTTGAAGATTTTTCCATCAGTGTTCATGAGGGATACTGATGTGTACTTTTCTTGTGGTATCTTTTCTAGTTTTGGTATCAGCATAATTCTAGCCTCACAGAGTGAATTCAGAAGTATTCCCTCCTCTTCAACTGTTTGGAAAAATTTGAGAAGAAATAGTGTTAGTTCCTTAAATGCTTGGTTAAATTCACTGCTGAAGCCATCGTGTCTAAGGCTTTTCTTTACAAGGAGATAATTGATTCTGATTCTATCCTCTTACTAGTTACAGATCTACTCAGGTTTTCTATTTTTTCATGGTTTAGTCTCAGTAGGTTTTGTGTTTCTAGGGGTTTGTCCATTTCATCTAGGTTATCCAATTTGTTGGTATTCAACAGATCACTATCCTGTCATAATCCTTTTTGTTTGTTGAATCAATAGTAAGGGTCTACTTTGTTTCTGGTTTTAATCATTTGTGTCTTCTCTCATTTCTTCTTGATCAATCTGGCTAAAGGTTTGTCAATTTTGTTGAACTTTACAAAAATTCAACTTTTGGTTTCACTGATTTTTTCCATTGTTTTCTAGTCTCTATTTCCTTTCTGTCTGTTCTAAGCTTATTATTTCCTTCCTTCTGCTAGTTTTGGGTTTAGTTTTTCTTCCTTTCTAGTTCCTTAAATTGTAAAGTTTAAGGTTTAAACTTTGATTTGAGATTTTTCTTATTTTTTAATGTATGTATTTAAAGCTATAAATTTCCCCCTCAGCATTATTTTCACTGTCTCATAAATTTTGGTATGTGTGTTTTTGTTGTAATTCGTCTTTAAGTATTTTTAAATTTCCCTTGTAATTTCTTTATTTACCCATTGGTTGACTGAGAGTATATGGTTAATTTGCACAAATTTGTGGATTCTCCAATTTTCCTTTTGCTATTGATTTCTAACTTTATCCTGTTGTGGTTGCAATAAGAAGATACTTTGTATATCTTTTAAAATCTACTGATACTTAATCTGTGGCTTAACATATGGTCTATCCTGGAAAACATCCCATGTACATTTGAGACAATGTATGCTATTGTCATTGGGTAGAGTGTTCTATAAATGTCTGTTATATCTAGTTGATTTATCATGTATAGTTTCTTTATTTTTTTATCCATTATTGATAGTGGGATATTACAGTTTCCAGCTTTTATTGTAGAACTGTCTATTTCTTCCTGCAATTCTGTAACTCTTTTTGTCTGACAGTAGAATAGCCACCCGATCTCTTTTCATTACTATTTGCATGGAATATCTTTTTCTATTCTTTCACCAGCAACATTTGGATCTAAAGTGAGTTTTTTTTTTTTTTTGAGATGGAGTCTCGCTCTGTCACCCAGGCTGGAGTGGAGTGCACTGGCACGATCTCGGCTCACTGAAAGCTCCGCCTCCTGGGTTCATGCCATTCTCCTGCCTCAACCTCCTGAGTAGCTGGGACTGACTACAGGCACCCGCCACCAAGCGTGGCTAATTTTTTTTTGTATTTTTTAGTAGAGACGAGGTTCCACCGTGTTAACCAGGATGGTCTCGATATCCTGACCTTGTGATCCGCTGGCCTCAGCCTCCCAAAGTGCTGGGATTACAGGCGTGAGCCACCGTGCCTGGCCGTGAGTCTCTTATATATAGCACATAGTAGGATTTTTTGTTTTGTTTTTTTTGAGATGGAGTTTTGCTCTTGTTGCCCAGGCTGGAGTGCAATGGTTCTATCTCAGCTCACTACAACCTCTGTCTCCCAGGTTCAAGTGATTCTCCTGCCTCAGCCTCCTGGGTAGCTGTGATTACAGGCATGCACCACCACGCCCAGCTAATTTTTGTATTTTTAGTAGAGAAGGGGTTTCACCATGTTACCCAGGCTGGTCTCAAACTCCTCACCTCAGGTGATCCACCTGCCTTGGCCTCCCAAAGTGCTGGGATTACAGGTATGAGCCACCATGCCCAGCCTGGATTGATTTTAAAATCCATTTTGACAACCTTTGTCTTTTGATTGGAGAGTTTAATTCATTTACATTTAAGGTAATTAACCGAAAAAGAGGGACTTATTTCTATCATTTTGTTCCTTTTATTTATTTATTTTTTTGAGACGAGTCTCACTCTGTCACCCAGGCTGGAGTGCAGCAGCATGACCTTGGCTCACTGCAACCTCTGTCTCCTGGGTTCAAGCAATTCTCTGCTTCAGCCTCCTGGGTGGCTAGGATTACAGGTGGCTGCCACTACACCTGGCTAATTTTTCTGTTTTTTTAGTAGAGATGGGGTTTCACCATCTTGGCCAGGCTGGTCTTGAACTCCTGACCTCGTGATCCACCCGCTTCAGCCTCCCAAAGTGCTGGGGTTACAGGCATGAGTCACTGTGCCCGGCCTGTCATTTTGTTGCTTTGTATATGCCTTAAGGTTTTTGTCCCTAGTTTCCTGCATTAGTGTCTACTCCTGTGTTTAGTTGATTTTTGGGGGAACATTAAAATATTTAAATTCCTTTCTCATGTCCTTTTGTGTATATTCTACAGTGATTTTCTCTGTCATTACCATGGGGACTACATTTAACATCCTAAAGTTATAACACTAATTTAAATTTCTATCAGCTTAATTTCAGTAACACAGAAAAACTCCACTCCATTACAGCTTGGTCCTCAACCTTTTTGTTTACTAATACCACAAAATTATACCTTTACAAACTGTGTGCCCCAAACCATAAAGTAAATAATTATTTTAAATTCTTTAGAAATTCTTTTACCAAAAAAATTACTTTAAATTATGTAGAAAACAAAATGTGGGCTGGGCACAGTGGCTCACGCCTTTAATCCCAGCACTTTGGGAGGCCAAGGCGGGTGGATCAACTGAGGTCGGGAGTTTGACACCAGCCCAACCAAAATGGAGAAACCCCATCTCTACTAAAAATACAAAAATTAGCCGGGAGTGGTGGCACACACCTGTAATCCCAGCTACCTGGCAGGCTGAGGCACAAGAATCACTTGAACCTGGGAGGTGGAGGTGGCAGTGAGACAGTATCGCACCACTGTACTCAGCCTGGGTGACGGAGTGAGACTCCATCTCAAAAAAAAAAAAAAAAAGAAAAGAAAAAAGAAAAGAAAATGTAGATTTACAAACCAACATTACAATACTAGCTTTTAGACTAATTTAAAAAAAATTTTAGTCTCTTAAATCATGTAGAAAACAAAAATGCAATTATAAACCACTGTCACAGTAATATTAGCTTTTATAATTGCACATATCCTTCACTTTTGAGATCTTCAGATCTTCATTTCTTTTTCTTTTCGTTTCCTTTTTTTTTTTTTTTTTTTGAGACAGAGTCTTGCTCTGTTGCCAGGCTGGAGCGCAATGGCCGGATCTCAGTTCACTGCAACCTCCACCTCCCGGGTTCAAGTGATTCTCCTGCCTCAGCCTCCTGAGTAGCTGGGACTACAGGCACAAACCACCACACTTAGGTACTTTTTGTATTTTTAGTAGAGATGGGGTTTCACCATATTGGCCAAGATGGTCTCGATCTCTTGATCTCATGATCCACCCGCCTCAGCCTCCCAAAGTGATGGGATTACAGGTGTGAGCCACCACACCCGGCCGAGATCTTCATTTCTTTATACGGCTTTGAGTAACTGTTTAATATCCTTTAATTTCCCTCTGCAGGACTCACTTGAGTATTTCTTGCGGGGCAGGTCTTGTGGCTAATGAACTCCCTCCGTTTTTGTTCACCTGGTAATATCTTAATTTCTTTCTCACTTCTGAAGGACAGTTTTGCTGGATATTAGATGCTTAGTTGACAGGTTCTTTTTTTTTTTTAACACTCTGAATATATCAGCCCACTGTATTCTGACCTCCAAACTTTTTTTATTTGTTTGTTTTTTGAGACAGATTTTTGCTCTGTCATCCAGGCTGGAGTGCAGTGGCCTGATCTCAGCTCACTGCAACCTCTGCCTCCCAGGTTCACACGATTCTTGTGCCTCAGGCACCCAGATGGCTAGGATTACAGGCACATGCGCCACCATGCCTGGCTAATTTTTGTATTTTTAGAGACAGAGTTTCACCATGTTGGCCAGGCTAGTCTCAAACTCCTGGCCTCAAGAGATCCACCTGCCTCGGCCTCCCAAAGTGCTGGGATTATGGATGTGAGCCACTGCACCTGGCCCCTCCAAAGTTTTTGATGAGAAATCTGCTTATAATCTTACTGGGTATCCCTTGTATATGATGAGGCATTTCTCTCTTCTCTGAAGTTTTTTTAGTCAGCTTCCCCAGGTTGAATCCTTTCTTGAGACAGGGTCTCATGCTGCAGGCCAGGCTGGAGTACAGGGCCTCAATCATATCTCACTGCAGCCTCAACCTTCCAGGCTCAAGCAGTTTTCCCACCGTAGCCTCCCGAGGACCTGAGACTACAGGCACATGCCACCTCGCCCGACTAATTTTTTTGATTTTTAGCAGAGATGAGGTCTTACTACATTGCCCAGGCTGAGCTCGAACTCAAGTGATCCTCCTGCCTTGTCCTCCCAAAGTGCTGGGATTCCAGGTGTGAGCCACTGAACCCAGCCCAAAGGTTCTTTGATTTTCACTTTTGGGAGTTTGACTGTAATGTATCTTGCTGTGGGTGTCCTTGAATTCATCTTACTTGGAGTTCATTTAACTTCCTGGATGTTTATATCCATGTCTCTTGTCAAATCAGGGAAGCTTCCAGATACTTTCATTTCTTTCTATAACTCCCAGAAAACATGTTAGTCTGTTTGATGATGTCCCACAGGTCCCTTAGGCTCTGTTTATGTTTCTTCAAACATTTTTCTGTTTCTCAGATTTGATAATTTTAATATCTTATCTTCAAATTCACTGATTCTTTCTTCTGCTTGCTCAAATCTGCCTTTGAATCCCTCCAGTGAATTTCTCATTTCAGTTATTGTATTTTTCAGTTCCAGAATTATTTTCAGTTTCTTTTTAGGGTTTCTATCTCTTTATTTATATTTACATTTTATTCATACACTGTTTTCCTTTTTCTTTTCTTTCCTTTTTTTTTTTTGGAGACAGAATCTCTCTCTGTTGCCCAGGCTGGAGTGCAGTGGCATGATCTTGGCTCACTGCAACCTCCATCTCCCAAGTACAAGTGATTCTCCTGCCTCAGCCTCCCGAGTAGCTGGGACTACAGGCTTGTGCCACCACGCCCAGCTAATTTTTGTCTTTTTTACTAGAGATGACCCAGGTTTCAACATGTTGGTCAGGCTGGTCTTGAACTCCTGCCCTCAAGTGATCTGCCTGCCTCAGCCTTCCAAAATGCTGGGATTACAGGCGTAAGCCACCACATCCAGCCTTCATACACTGTTTTACCTTTCTCCACATCTTATTTATTTATTTATTTATTTATTTAGAGAAGGAGTCTCACTCTGTTGCCCAGGCTAGAGTTCAATGGCACAATCTTGGCTCACTGCAACCTCCACCTCCCAGGTTCAAGAGATTCCCCTGCCTCAGCCTCCCAAGTAGCTGAGATTACCAGTGAGCGCCACCACACCTGGCTAGTTTTTGATTTTTAGTAGAGACAGGGTTTCACCATCTTGGCCAGGTTGGTCTCATCTTGGCAAGACTGGTCTCAAACTCCTGACCTCGGCCTCCCAAATGCTGGGTTTACAGGCATGAGCCACCACGCCCAGCCCTACATCTTCTTTAGTTGTTTGACTACCTTTAAGACAGTAGTTTTAAAATCTTTTTCTAGTAGGTCTACTATGTGGTCTCAGGAACAGTTTCAGTTGGTTTATTTTTTTCCTTGGAAGAGTAAACTTTCCTGTTTCTTTGTGTGCCTCGTGATTTCTTTTGTTGAAAACTGAACATGTGAATCTAATAATGTGGTAATTCAGAAAATCAGATCCTCCCCTTTCCAAGTTTACTGGGTTTTGTTATTCTGTGTGTGCGTGTGTGCGTGTGATTCTTTCTGAGTACTCTAGGCCGTCTGTGCCAAAGATCAGTCTCAGGTATAAACTTAGGTCTTTTCTCAGGCCTTTTCTGTGCCTATACCTTTTCCTAGGCATGCACAGTCACTTCTTAATTCTCCCCCTTAATGCAGTTGCTTTTCAATGTCGTATTCTCTAATATCTAGCTCCCAAATGGGGGGAAAAAAAAAGTGAAGCAAGGGAGCAGGACCATTAGCTCTTTAAATCCCTTGGAAGTCTTGTTAATTGGAGGGGGGAGAACTTGCAATAACGAGGGAGGTGTAATGACAGTGGCCACCCATCTCTTTGTCTGCACCTCTATGATCAGAAGTAGCAATCAGCAGTCAGAGCACAGACCCCAAATATTTAGAGGACAGGATGCTTTTTGCCTATTCTGGCTCCCACAAGCTATGTGCAAGCTCTAGGAACATCCGCAGAGCTGCCTTCCACAGAACTGGGGTTGGGGAGTGCGTATCTGCTACTGTGCTAAGAGTTGAAACTGACCAAAATTAACCACAATTTGCCATCCAGGCAAGAAGCTGTAAGCCTCAATAGACTTCGGAGTTCCAGAATAGTTACATCAGACAGATCCTGCCAGTACAACTGATGTCTAGGTGTGGAGACATATTACTGGTGCTTCCTCTTCCACCATTTTCCCAAATACTCTCCTTCCTTTCTAGGTTTTTAACCTTTGAAATGAAAACACAAAAACAAAAACAGAAACAAAAGCATCCCACCTCATTTCTTTTTTTTTTTTTTTGAGACGGAGTCTCGCTCTGTCGCCCAGGCTGGAGTGCAGTGGCGCGATCTCGGCTCACTGCAAGCTCCACCTCCCGGG
>NW_012104253.1:1635664-1641728 GCF_000951045.1 Mandrillus leucophaeus
AAAAAAAAAAAAAAGAAAAAGATATATGGCGATATCTTCAGTAAACCATTTTAATCTTCAACATAGTAATTTATATAGTAATCAATCTGCCATATATGTAAGAAACAAATATACCTCCTTGCTCTGGGTACCAAGTGAGCTGCTATAGAAATACAAAATAAAGTAGGTCACAGTCCCAGGCCTCTTAAAGCTTAGCTGTTGCACCGAGACAGGCACATGAAAAGCCGCCTACAGTGAGTGGAGGTGGTAATGAAGGAGCTCACTTTCATCTAGTACTTTAAAGCTTTCAGGGTATTTTCATGGACTATAAATATATCTAGTGTCAGATCGTGATCTAGGTTAAGAGATTTGGATCTTAAGCTACAGTAAGAAAAAGGGAGATCCCTTGAAGATTTCTGATTTTGCCAGTGTATCAGTCAGAGGCATTTCTGACAAACACGATTAGGAGTAAGACGGAGGAAGGAGGGAGTGGGGCAAGTCAGGAAGCTGCTGGGAGTGTTTCACAATAGCCCAGGCTGAGGTAAGTAAGGGCCCAGTCTAGAAAAGTGGTAAACAGAACAGGCATGAGGGCAGTGAAACCTTGATGAAGACAGACTCCATCGAGACTTTGAGAAGGATGACAGCAACAAAGAAAACAGGACAGCAGCTTGTCTTTGTTTTTCTGTGCCAGGTAATGTGTTAAGCACTTTAAACGTATAACTGGATCCTCAAACAACTTTCTATAAGGGAAGGTGCTGTAGTTATTCACATTTTACAAATATGGGACTGAGCTCCAGATAAGTTATTTGTTTTTTTGTTTGTTTGTTTTGAGACAGGGTCTCGCTCTGTCACCCAGGCTGAGTGCAGTGGCCTGATCATGACTCACTGCAGCCTTGACCTCTCAGGCTCAAGTGATCCTCCCACCTCAGCCCCCACAAGTAGCTGGGAATACAAGTGTGTGCCACCACACCCAGCTAATTTTTTTATTTGTTGTAGAGACAGGGTCTTGCTATGTTGCCCAGGCTGGTCTCAAAGTCCCTCAGGTCCCAAAGTGCTGGGATTATACGTGTGAGCCACCGTGCCTGGCAGTAATTTGTCTAAGGTTACAAAGCTAGTGAAAATCAAGAGTCGGCCGGGCGCGGTGGCTCACGCCTGTAATCCCAGCACTTTGGGAGGCCGAGGCGGGTGGATCATTTGATGTCAGGAGTTCGAGACCAACCTGTCCCACATGGTGAAACCCCATCTCTACTAAAAATACAAAAATTAGCCAGGTGGTAGTGGTGTACGCCTGTAATCTCAGCTACTCGGGAGGCTGAGGCAGGAGAATCGCTTGAGGCTGGGAGGCAGAGGTTGCAGTGAGCCGAGATCATGCCATTGCACTCCAGTCTGGGCAACAGAGTGAGACTCTGTCTCAAAAATAAATAAATAAATAAATGATCATGTAGAGGCGGCTGGAAGCCTCAATATTGGTGTGCAGTGCTTGTACGTGTGCTTTGTAATGTATCAATGTCCTTTGTAATGTAACCAATGAGCTTGAGTTAATGTTATTTAATATGATTATTAATAAATGTCATGGTTGTTGATGTAAGAACCAAAACATCCCAGACATCAGATTATCAATACTTAACTACAGTTCATATAGAAATAGAATATGAGGCTTCAACTTTGCACAATACAATAGCCTAGCTATTCCAAAACACCCCCTCCAAACACCTGGCAATGCTGAGTGAAATATATAACAGCCTTTCAAATGCATAGCTGAGTTTTCGAGAAAGTATGCAAAATCCACGGGACCCAAAACCAAAAACAATGCTCCCAAACTAGAAGAGAAGCCAGCCCTGAAGCTACAGGCTACCTGTAACTAATGGGCACACCCGTGGAGCCTTGGTTTTCAGAGCTGAGTAGATGGTGAGGAGCTGGAACTGATATTCTCTGCCAAGCCAGAATCCCAAGGACCTAACCCTAAGTGAAAGAGTAAGCTAGGGAAAAATCAATCTGCTGGCAAATGGAGCTGACAAGGAAATCTGTCTTATCTCAAGCATTGACTGGAATGAATAAAAAAGAGTCTTTCCTAAGAATCTGTCATCATAAGCCTGCCCCATTCAGCATCAGAGTTTGAAGTTATTCTCTTTCCAAGCAAAGTTCTACACAGACGGTGAATCTGAAGTGCTTCTATGTTGGTGGCACTCCAACGTGCCTGGCATTGGTAAACATAAACCCCATCTGTGGGGCTGTCCTGATCCAGGTCCCCCAGGGTTCTCATACATTAGGATGAGCCACATCGCTCGCAATTAGAAATTACCATAGGGAAGTAGGCCCACGAGTGAGTCAAGTAAAACAAACCATAACAGCATTGAACAACCCTAAGTATTTCATTTAGATTGAACAACACAAAACATAAAAGAAAAATGATTAAAATGTTTTAAAAATAAAACAGGAAACTGAAATGTAAGCAAAGAACTACTACTATTGGAAATAGAAATGAAAAAATCCAAGAGAGTTTAAAATGTCACTGGGTGGAATGAAGAGCAAATTAGTCACAGTTGGAAAAAAAAAGTATTGAACTAGATGATAGATCTGAGGAAATTACCTACCATGCAACAAAGAGATGAAAAGATTAAAAATATGAAAGACAAGTTTAGAGACATAGAAGAGAGAACATAAAGGTCCAAGCTACACATAATTGGGTTTTCAGCTGGGGGCGGTGGCTCACACCTGTAATCCCAGCACTTTGGGAGGCTGAGGTGGGTGGCTCACCTGAGGTCAGGAGTTCATGACCAGCCTGGCCAACACAGTGAAACCCCGTCTCTACTAAAAATACAAAAAAATTAGCTGGGTGTGATGGTGCGCGCCTGTAATCCCAGCTACTCAGGAGGCTGAGGCAGGAGAATTGCTTGAGCCCGGGAGGCAGAGGTTGCAGTGAGCCGAGATCACACCATTGCACTCCAGCCTGGGCAACAAGAGCGAAACTCCGTCTAACACAAAACAAAACAAAAAGACAAACAAAAAAAGGGGTTTCAGTAGGAAATGAAAAGAGAGGATAACGTAAGTGGTATCTTCAGAAATAAAGGCTAAACAGTTTCCAAAATTCAACAAAGACATATCCTCAGAAGCTCAACCTTTTCAAAAGACAAGGGTGCTGCCTTCAGGAGGCCTCAGAATCTAGGAAAAGGAGCAAGACTTCATCAATAATACAAGAGCAACGCACTATTGGCACTGACAGCCGTGTACAGGTGGGTAATGGGGAGAATGCGATCAACTTTGCCAAGTGCAGAGAGGGGAGGGCAGGAAAGGTGCTTAG
Organism: Mandrillus leucophaeus; assembly: GCF_000951045.1. Lineage (NCBI taxonomy): Eukaryota > Metazoa > Chordata > Mammalia > Primates > Cercopithecidae > Mandrillus > Mandrillus leucophaeus. The sequence goes on from NW_012104253.1 coordinate 1,638,945, forward strand.
GATGCCAGCTGGTTAAATATGAAGTAACTCATTTTATGGTATGCTCCTTGCCTTCATTTTTAAAATAATGATTATCTGTCCATGACTATATATAACATGTTCAGCTTAAAGAACAATTAAAAAATGAGCACCCATGAAATCCCCATGTAGCTTGGGAAAGGGACCATTAACAGCACCTTTGAAGCTCTTGTGTGCCTCTCCCTGACTACATACCCCACCCCACCAAAACCACTCTCCTAACATTGAGATGAAATATTCTCTTGCTTTGATTCATAGCTTTACCACACGTACATATATCTTTAAAAACCATAGTTTTAGGCCTGGCACAGTGGCTCATGCCTGTAATCCCAGCACTTTTGGAGGCCAAAGTGGGTGGATCACTTGAGGTCAGGAGTTCAAGACCAGCCTAGCCAACATGGTGAAACTCTGGTCTCTACTAAAAATATAAAATATTGGCCGGGCGTGGTGGTGCACACCTGTAATCCCAGCTATTTGGGAGGCTGAGGCAGGAGAATCTCTTGAACCCAGAGGCAAAGGTTGCAGTGAGCCGAGATCATGCCACTGCACTCCAGCCTGGGCAACAGGGCGAGAATCTGTCTCAAAAAACAAAACACAAACCCATAGTTTTACCTAACATGCAGATTTACAATGGTGAATTAGCACATGTAGGGTCTGGCCCTCTACCTTCCTGACCCAGATACTCAATCTTTTTAGCGTCCTGCTGTTAATCAGCCCAGGGAGGTTGTCTCATGATCATATAATATTCAAGAAATTGAAGTTTAAGCTGGAAAGCCAATTTATTATTTTACATTGAAGTAACGGTCATACAAATTAGATGTTAAGATAGGTTCTCTCTCTCTCTCTCTCTCTCTCTATATATATATATATGTTCCTCCCCTGATATACATGGGCAGCAACTTTTAGTCCAAAAGTTGCTTGGCAAGCGTGGTGTAATTTCTGATCAAACCACTGTAAGTGTTAGATCTCAGGAAGGGTCCCACAGCATGAGTCATTTCAGATACAAATATCTGCCCACAGCCAGCCACACCAGCAGGATCACAGCTCTCAAAAGCTATCTATCCCACTAAACAGGTAATTTGGCCCAATTTCTGGTTTTCCTAACTGACACAGTGTAGAGTCTACTTTCTTCCTTCTGCCACATACATTCTCCTTTTTTGATCTAGGGACAATTCAGTCTTATTCTAGCCAGGGAGCCATTCTGTCTCTTTAAGACAACTTTGCCCATTTCCGATCTCATCTATTGTGTTTAACTCTCCTTTTCCTTCATTTCCAACTTCCCAGGGGGCATTTATTGCTACCCTCATTGTAGCAACATAAATTCCTCAAACAGAAATCCAGCAATCAAAAAGCTTAAGGAAAAAAAAAAAGTTTTTGATTTGAAAGGTGTCAGGAATGGTTTTCTGGACAAACACCTCACCATTACAACAGCATTCAGCTAACCTTCTTGGCCTCCTTGGCAGGCAGTTTTCTTTTCATACACAAGACAAAACTACATTGGGAAAAAGTGTTCTTTGTGAGCAGGTTCATGGGAACCGAAGTCTGACAAAGCTTTCTTTATGAGCTTCCTTTAGTAGGTCAAAGCTTAACCTTCAGTAGAAACCACTAGCATACCAAATAATTGATCTGAAATATTTTGAAATATTTAAGAAGACCAAATATGAATTCATTCAATTCTTAAGAATGGTTTCACTATTTTCCTCCTTTTACTAACAAAGAACAACTGTTTAATGTTTGAATACTAATACAACTTTTTAATGATCTGGAAGTTAAACAAAGACATCTGCTTTTCTGGAATAATTTTCTTAACTCCGTAGAACAAAACCAAGTAGGGAATATCCACTGGAGTTGAAGGAAGAAGCCTAAAGCCGGGGACTCTATCATTAGAGAAGACTTGAAGGAGAAAGAGACAAGGCAAATTCCCAGTAAAGGAAACGATTACACTGCCAGCAGAAACTCAGCAGTCAAGAGACAGTGGCATTAACACTTTAAAGTGCTCAGACAAAATAACCATATGAAGTGAGGTAGGGATCCAGTTTCATTTTTCTCCACATTCATAACCAACTGTTCCGCACTATTTACTGAAAAAGACTTCGTCGTATCACCTTTGCAGTGACTCAAATATCCATATATGTGGGTCTTCTGACTTCTCTAATCTGTTCCAATGATGTACGTATCTTTTCGTGTGCTAATACCACACTCCCTTAATTACTAAAGCTTTAGAAGTCTGGTTACCCAATAGCAACTTCTCCCATTTGCTTCCTCTTTTCCACTAGTATGACTATTCCTAGTATCACTAGTATCACTACAATTTCATATACATTTTTAAATCAGCTTATCTTATTTATTTATTTGTTAAGACGGAGACGCTCTGTCACCCAGGCTGGAGTGCCATAATCTCGGCTCGCTGCAACCTCTGCCTCCCAGGTTCAAATGATTCTCCTGCCTCAGCCTCCTAAGTAGCTGGGACGACAGGTGTGTGCCACCACACCAGCTAATTTTTGTATTTTTATTTTTTTTTTAATTTTTATTTATTTTTTTGAGATGGAGTTTCACTCTTGTCACCCAGGCTGGAGTGCAGTGGCGTGATCTCGGCTCACTGCAGCCTCCACCTCCCGGGTTCAAGTGATTCTCCGGCCTCAGCCTCCTGAGTAGCTGGGACTATAGGCACCCACCACCATGCCCAGCTAATTTTTGTATTTTTAGTAGAGATGGGGTTTTACTACACTGGCCAGGCTGCTCTCAAACTCCTGACCCCAAGTGATC
>NW_012104253.1:1642380-1647403 GCF_000951045.1 Mandrillus leucophaeus
AAAAAAAAAAAAAAACAAAAAACTGTTGGAATTAAGTTGAACTTAGGTAAATTTAGGGAGAATGGACATCTAATAAAATGTATTTTTTTTCCTAAGAGTCACTGTTAGAAACATTTGAAAGCAAATTTTCCAGCAACCAATGAATGGAAGCAATCCATGCTAAGAAGGACACCAGTGAAGCCCTGTATGGTAATGTTACCAACAAACCAGAACACAGACATCACAGGCTCCTCATCACTGGACCGAAGAGTTACTCCCACAGGGAAAGGCAATGGGAGGCACTGGGCAAATGCACCTTGGCTGCTACGGTGAGACAAAAACTCTCTTTTCTGCACCTCTTTAAAATATGTCTAGAAAATATTAGTCAATGAAATATTTGTAACATTCTGAAGCATGACTTTCCTGAACGCAAAATATCCAAGACGTGTTTCAGGCTCAGGGCCTTTCCCTTCTGTCTTCTTGGAATACAGACAGTCAGCATGGTGTGCTCGTCATGCTCTTTAGGTCTTTGTTCCAACTGTCACCTTCTCCCTGGAATTCTATTTAAAACTGCAACAACCTGGCCGGGGACGGTGGCTCATGCCTAGTAATCCCAGCACTTTGGGAGGCCAAGGCAGGATCACCTGAAGTCAGGAGTTTGAGACCAGCTTGGCCAACATGGAGAAACCCCGTTTCTACTAAAAATTAGCCAGGTGTGGTGGTAGGCACCTGTAATGCCAGCCACTCGGGAGGCTTAGGCAGGAGAATTGCTTGAACCCTGGAGGTGGGGGTTGCAGTGAGCCGAGATGGGCCATTGCCCTCCAGCCTAGGTGACAGAGCGGGACTCCATGTAAAAAAACAAAACAAACAAAAAAAAAAAACAAAAAAACTGCAACCACCTTACTTGGCACTTCTTATCCTCTTCTCTGGTTTATTTTCCCCTTGGCACTTCCCCTCATCTTGTTTATTTGTTTATATATCTGGCCGACTTCTCTTACTTTTCTGCTTCTTCCTGTTAGACTGTAAGCTCCAAGAGGGCAGAGACTGCTTATTGTGTTCTTTACCGCAGCTCCACGACCTTTGGGACGGGCACATACTGAGCACTCAGTAAATACTTGCTGAATTAATTCACGGAAGAGGTGCAGAAATGCAAACTATTATAGCATTCCACCACCAGGTATCATGCTGTGGTTTGTGCAAAGACAGCTCAGAAGGCAAATCCATGAAATCTCATTAGCTTGTTGAATACTAAGGAAAAGGGATCATATGTTTAACTTCAAAACAGAACATTAGAAACTCAGGTCAAGTAGTCTTTTTGGTCTATGCTTACACATGTCAGACCCATATATTTAACACATTTTTAACATTTTTGTACTTGTTATTAGCTCCTTGCAACATTTTCTCAGTGCTTTTGGCACTAGGTAGGAAGAATCTGTGTTTCCATCTGCCCTCTCCCACTAACTTCTGTAGAAAAAAACGGTTTCCAAAGCACTATTCTTGAAAACACATGCAAGGCTATATTTACCACAGAGAAGGTCTGCTTTCCTCTTTAGGAAACATAACTTCATTTAAAAACACAATCTTTCAATCATGCCATACATGGATTTGAGCATAAACTTTTAATTTCTCTTCCCGTAAAATCTTAGATTTTCCCTAGTTAATCCATCTTTATCTTTTCACGTGGACATTCCAAAGAGACCATGAATCTGTATTCCATTACCCTTGAAATTCACAGACTGCACAGAGGGCCTGCCTCCTCTCACAGGAAGCGAGCACAATGGTTAGGTAATCAGAGATATGTGCCTGGAAGCAGGAATCTTAGAATTTCTTTATCTATAAAAAGCGGGGATTATACCAAATGATTCTAAGACCCAGCCAGCTCTCATGATGAAAATGACAACAACATCATAAATGTTTAATTCACCCTGGGGTTAAACCACTAATAACTGGCAGCCAAAGCTCAAAACAAATCTTTGTGTTGTTGTGTTTATGTGTGTAATATGTACCAAAAATTTCTAGTAATTCCACAGTAAAGTTTTAAAAATATGTAATTCCCTTTCACTCTTCCTCCCTCAGCCCATCCCTTCTTTCTCAATCCCTATCTAGAGTCAAGTAATCATTGTGAAAATTCCTTCATACCTTTTCCTATGTGTTTATATACAGGTATACAGCTTTGTTTCCAAGCTCTAATCTTCTAACTCTAAATTCTACATTCTTGCCAAAAAAAAATTTTATTTCATTTTATTTTTGAGACAGAGCCTCGCTCTGTGGTCCAGGCTGGAGTGCAGTGGCACAATCTCTACTCACTGCAACCTCCGCCTCCTGGGTTCAAGCGATTCTCCAGCCTCAGTCTCCTGAGTAGCTGGGATTACAGGCGTGTGTCACCACGTGCTGCTAATTTTTATATTTTTAGTAGAGATGGGGTTTTGCCATGTTGCTCAGGCTGGTCTCGAACTCCTGAGCTCAAAATGATCTGCCTGCCTCGGACTACCAAAGTGCTGGGATTATAGGCGTGAGCCACCGTGCCTGGACAAGAAGTTTTATTTTATACCTCCCTTGTGATTCTCCACAATTTTAAGTTTGATATTCAATATACAATGGGTATTCAAAACATGCTGTTGATACTCAGGGCCACCAAGTATGGATTTTGGCCCCAGCAAAGTACATTTATTTCCAAATGTTAATACTGTAGATTTTAAAAGTTTTTGTAGGTACACAGCAGGCATATACATTCATGGGTGAAATACATTTAAAGGATAACCAGCAAAAATATTTTTTTGTTGTCATTGAGGCAGGGCCTCATTGTTGCCCAGGCTAGAGTGCAGTGGCTTGATCTCGGCTCACTACGATCTCGACCTCCTGGGCTCAAGTGATCCTCCCACCTCAGTCTCCTGAGCAGCTGGGACTACAGGCGCACACCATCACACCTGAATAATTTTTGTATTGTTTCATAGAGATGGGGGTCTTGCTGTATTGCCAAGGCTAGTCCCAAACTCCTGAGCTCAAGCTGTCTGTCTGCCTCGGCCTCCCAAAGTGCTGGGATTACAGGTGTGTGCCACTATGCCTGGACTAGCTAAAATCTTTACATGGGATTCTCCCAGAGTCCCCTTCTATGTTGCTGGATCCAGTAATTTGTACCAGCTTCCCTCAATCTCCGGTAGAGCCTGTGGATGCTGTTCCACCACATCACATTCCTTCAGAGCTCACGCGACTCACCATATCTGCTATGGTTTAGATGTGGTTTGTCCTTGCCAAAATTTATGTTGAAGTTTAATCCCCAAAGTGGCAGTGCTGGGAGGTGGGGCCTAGTGGAAGGTGTTTGGGCCATGGGGATAGATCCCTCACGGATAGATTAATGCCCTCCTCGTGGGTGAATGAGTACTCACTCTCCAAGGACTGGATTAGTTTCCAAGACAGCAGGTGGTTAAAAAGAGTCTGGTTTCCTTGCACAAGGATGGCACACAAATTTGTGAAGCACTCCATACTAAAAGAAAAAGAGCCAGGTGCAGTGGCTCATGCCTGTAATCCCAGCACTTCGGGAAGCTGAGGCAGGCGATCACCTGAGGTCAGGAGTTTGAGATCAGCCTGGCCAACACGGTGAAACCCTGTCTCTACTAAAACTACAAAAATTAGCTAGAGGTGGTGGCGCACACCTGTAATCCCAGCCACTCAGAAGGCTGAGGCAGGAGAATTGCTGGAACCCAGGAGGCAGAGATTGCAGTGAGCCGAGACTGCACCATTGCACTCCAGTCAGGGCAACAAGAGTAAAACTCTGTCTCAAAAAAAAAAAGGAAAGGAAAAGAAAACGAGTCTGGCATCCTTGGTTCCCGTCTTGCTTCCTCTCTTGCCATGTGATCTTTTTTTTTTTTTTTTGAGACAGAGTCTTGCTCTGTTACCCAGGCTGGAATGCAGTGGTGCAATCTCGGCTCACTGCAACCTCTGCCTTCTGGATTCAAGCGATTCTCCTGCCTCAGCCTCCTGAGTAGCTGGGATTACAGGCGCCCGCCACCATGCCTGGCTAATTTTTCTATTCTGGGGAGTAATAAACTTCAACTTTAGTATTTTCTTTTTAATTTGGTGGCTGAAAATATTTAAATACTTATACAGTTTCTCTAAAAGACAATACGGGGCCGGGAGCAGTGACTCACGCCTGTAATCCCAGCACTTTAGGACGCTGAGGCGGGTGGATCACTTGAGATCAGGAGTTTGAATCCAGCCTGGCCAACATGGTAAAACCCTATCTCTACTAAAAATACAAAAATTAGCCAGGCATGGTGGCAGGCGCCTGTAATTTCAGCTACTCAGGAGGCTGAGGCAGGAGAATCATTTGAACCCAGGAGGTGGAGACTGTAGTGAGCCAAGATCACTCCACTGCACTCCAGCCTGGGTGACAAAGTGAGACTCTGCCTCAAAAAAAAGGACAATACAATGGTGATCAATGAGACACATGTGCTTTATGAAAAACTGGGTTGTAACTGCAACCTGAGTAAGGAGTCCAAATTCCACTAAAGCATATAAACCTTACTGCCAGAGGTTACTTAATATTGAATTAAAACCCAAGGAGCTAGCAAAACTACTCTGTACAAGTCAAAACCACTCTGTGTTAGAAGTCAGAATAGTCACCTCGGGGAGGGTTAACGATTGGGAGGTAGCACAAGAGAATCTTCTGGGGTGCTGGAAATGTTCTGTATCTTGAACTGGGTGATTAAACAGGCATACACATATAAACTTATCACATTGTACAATTAAGATTTGCAGGCTGGGCACAGTGGCTCACGCCTGTAATCCCAGCACTTTGGGAGGCCGAGTTGAGTGGATCATCTGAGGTCTGGTGTTTGAGACCAGCCTGGCCAACATGGTGAAACCCCATCTCTACTAAAAATACAAAAAATTAGCCGGGCGTGGTGGCAGGCGCCTGTAATCCCGGCTACTTGGGAGGCTGAGGCAGAAGAATCACTTGAACCCGGCAGGTAGAGGTTGCAGTGAGCCGAGATCGTGCCATTGCACTCCAGCCTGGGAAACAAGAGCAAAAGTCCGTCTCAAA
>NW_012104253.1:1647453-1689677 GCF_000951045.1 Mandrillus leucophaeus
AAAAAAAAAAAAAAAAAAAGGAAACTTTGTGTAAATTATATTTTAATAAAAAAATGAAAAAACAAAGTAAAACACAAGGGCCTGGAAAGCCTAGTCTAGTCTAAATGTGTTGAGGTATGTTTTCTAACTCAGGACATGGTCCATATTGATGAATGTTCCACATGCACTTGTAAAGAATGTATATTCAGCTGCTGTTGGGCAGTGTTCTATAAATGTGAATTAGACCAAGCTGGCTGATGGTGTTGCTCAGTTCTTCTGTATCCTGTTGGTTCTCTGTCTACTACTTCCATTATTGAGAGAGGAATATTGAAGTCTCCACATGTAATTGCAGATCAGTCCATTTCTGCCTCATGTATTGTGTGAAGCTCTGTTGTTAAGGGACATAATACATGTAGGATGGCTGTGTCTTCTTTGTGAACTAACCTGTTATTATGTAATGTCTTTTTTATCCCTGATTATTTCTTTGCACAGAAGAAAACCTTGATATTAATACAGCCACTTCAACTTTCTTTTTTTTTTGAAACGGAGTTTCACTCTTATTGCCCAGGCTGGAGTGCAATGGCACGATCTTGGCTCACTGCAACCTCTGCCTCCCAGGTTCAAGCAATTCTCCGCCTCAGCCTCCTGAGTAGCTGGGATTACATGAGTCTGCCACCATGCCTGGCTAATTTTTGTATTTTGAGTAGAGGTGGCGTTTCACCATGTTGGCCAGGCTGGTCTCGAACTCTTGACGTCACATGATCCACCCGCCTCAGCCTCCCAAAGTGCTGGTATTACAGGCATGAGCCACTGTGCCAGGCTGCCACTCCAATTTTCCATTGATTAGTGTTAACATGAGGTATCTTCTTCCATCTTTTTACTTTCAGCCTACCTGTATCATTATATCTGAATTGAATTTCTTACAGACAACATACAGTTGGTTCATCATTTTATACCTATCCTGACAATTTCTGTCTTTTAATAGACGTATTTAGATCATTTGCATCTAACGGAACTATTGGTATATTTTGATTTAGGTTATCGTTTTATTTGTTTTGTCTGTTCTTTCTGTTTTACCTTCCTGCTTCCCCTTTCCTGCTCTCCTCTGAGTTGTTTCAACGTTTTTTGGAATTTCATTTTGATACATCTACCTCATCGTAGAGTAGTTGCTCTAGGGATTACAACACATAAATACGTAATTTTTCAAAATCTACTTAGAATCAACATTGTACCTCTTCAAGAAGAATGTACAAATGTGTAGGGTACCTTACTCTCCCTTACTTATGTTCTACTTGTCTTAGATATTACTACATCTACAACCGTTAAAACTTGATCAGTTATAATTTTTGTTTTCAACTGTCAAATATATTTTAAAGAACTCAACGGGAAAAATCATCTATTGTATTTATTCCCCAGGTATTTACTATTCTTCATTCTTGATGTACAGAGTTCCCTTCTGTCTAAAGAACTTCATTTAGCAATGACTTTAGAGCAGGTCGGCTGGCAACGAACCCTCTTAAGTTTTCCTTCATCTGATAATACTTTCACTTCACCTTCTTTCTTGATAGGTATGTTCACTGAGTAAAGAATTCTGGGTTGACAATTCTCTCAGAACTTTATTTTATTTTTCAGATGGAGTCTCACTCTGTCGCCCAGGCTGGAGTGCAGTGGCATGATCTTAGCTCACTGCAGCCTCTGCCTCCCGGATTCAAGCGATTCTCATGCCTCAGCCTTCTGAGTAGCTGGGATTACAGGCATGAGCCACCACACCCAGCTAATTTTTGTATTTTTAGTGGAGATGGGGCTCTCACCATGTTGGCCAGGTTGGTCTCGAACTCCCGACCTCAAGTGATCCACCTGCCTCAGCCTCCCAAAGTTCTGGAATTACAGGTGTGAGCCACCATGCCTGGCCTCTCAGCACTTTAAAAATGCGCTACTACCGGCTGGGCGCGATGGCTCATAGCTGTAATCCCAGCATCTTGGGAGGCCGAGGGGAGTGGATCACCTGACATCAGGAGTTTGAGACCAGCCTGAACAACATGGTGAAACCCCATCTCTACTAAAACTAGAAAAATTAGCTGAGCATGGTGGCATGTGCCTGTAATCCCAGCTACTACGGAGGGTGAGGCAGGAGAATTGTTTGAACCCAGGAGGCGGAGGTTGCAGTGAGCCGAAATCGTGTCACTGCGCTCCAGCCTAGGCAACAAGAGCAAAACTCTTCCAAAAACAAACAAACAAACAAAAGCCAGATGCGGTGGCTCACGCCTGTAATCCCAGCATTTTGGGAGGCTGAGGCAGGTGGATCATGAGGTTAGGAGATCGAGACCATCCTGGCGAACACGGTGAAACCCCCTCTCCACTTAAAATACAAAAAAATTAGCCAGGTGTGGTGGCAAGCGCTTGTATTCCCAGCTACTTGGGAGACTGAGGCATGAGAATTGCTTGAACTCGGGAGGTGGAGGTTGCAGTGAGCCGAGATCGCACCACTGCACTCCAGCCTGGGCAACAGAGCGAGACTCCATCTCAAAACAAAACAAAAACAAAAAACCAAAAAAATGCTACTGTCTTCCAGCTTCCGTGGTTTCTGATACGGTTTGGCTGTGTCCTCACCCAAATTTCACCTTGAACTGTAGTTCCCATAACCCCCACATGTCGTAGGAGGGACCACGTAGAGATAATTGAATAATGGGTACGGTTTCCCCCATCCTGTTCTCATGACAGTGAGCCCTGTGAAGAGGTGCCTTCCACCATGACTGTACGTTTCCTGAGGCCTCCCCAGGCATGCGCAACTGTGAGTCAATAAAACCTCTTTCCTTTACAAATTATAGAGGCTTGGGTATTTCTTCATAGCAGCGTGAGAACGGGCTAATACAGCTTCTGATGAGAAATCCACAGTCATTTAAATCATTGTTCCTCTACGGGTAATAAGTCATTTTTCTCTGGCTATTTTTAAGATTTTTATATTTAGCAGTTTGACTATGATGCCTCTGGGCATGGATTTCTTTGATTTATCTTGTTGGGATTCATCGCTGGATTCACAAGTCTTCCTTATAAGTGTTTGAAGCATTTGAGAGATTTCAGACATATTAAACTCATAACTACAGTTTGAAAGATTATGTAATGGTTTTAAATGTTTGGGGAAATTGATCAGTCAAATCCGTGAGCTATTACTCAAAGAGAAGAAATAGCAGTAGTTCTAATTTTTATACAAAAAATATTAATACACAGCCAGGTGTGGTGGCTCACGCCTATAATCGCAGCACTTTGGGAAGCTGAGGCAGATGGATCACCTGACGTCAGGAGTTCGAGACCAGCCTGGCCAACATGGTGAAACACCGTCTCTACTAAAAATACAAAAATTAGCTGGGTGCGATAGCGGGTGCCTGTAATCTCAGCCGCTCTGGAGGCTGAGGCAGGAAAATTGCTCGAACCTGGGAGGTGGAAGTTGCAGTGAGCCGAGATCATGCCATTGCACTCCAGCCTGGGCAACAAGAGTGAAACTGTCTCAACAACAACAAAAAAAACACCAAAAAAACCCCCCAAAATTAATACAGACCCTAGAGACAGTCTGCCCAAGTTCACATGACGGTGCTGCCATTTACTACCAGCCAACCTCAGGCAAGTCACCTACCCTCTCTCCACCAGCTGTCTCCTTAGTAAATGAGGAAGATAATAATAACATCTGCCTCAGAGAGTTTTTGTGAGGATAAAATGAGTTAATATACGTCTGTCCAAGAAACAGCAAGAAGGAAAAAATAATTTTTTAAAAAATTTAAAAAAGATATTTTTAAAGAATAATGTCTGACACATAGAAAGGGCTGTACGTGTACCAACCATTTTTATTATTTTAAAATGAGCACAGAAGCTTAAGTTAATTAAGTTTTAAAACTTTAATATATTGAATATTGATTAAAACACAAGTATCTGTAAACATTTCTCTCAGACACGAAAGCTGTATCTTGGTCCATAAAAGCCCCCTAACCACAGACAGAATAGAGTCCCACGTGGTAGAAGCCACAACTCAGTCAACTTTGAGTCTCTCACAAAAGTGATGTACTCAATAAACTACAGATACTGACTAAACGGGTGAATTACATTACAGTTCACCAATAGTTGGTGCCAGCCACAACACGGTCAAATAACATCTCCACCAATATCTACAATACACAGAAATGCCTGAGTCCACAGCACTGCAGAAACAGATTGGTCAGGATCCCAGCGCTATAGAAGAGACCTCCGCTAAGAGGTGCATATTCTGGCAATGAGCCAATATTCATATAAATACTTTTCTCATAATAATTTCAAGAGAAGAACTAGAGATTATTCAAAACTTTGAAAAACAGGCATGTGCCTGCTCCTGTAAACACTCAGGAAAAAAAATGTCTGCTTTCAAAGTGTTATAGTAAGTTTTAAATACTAAAATGTTCTCTTTTTTTTTTTAAGATGGAGTCTCACAGTGTCATCCAGGCTGGAGTGCAGTGGTGTGATCTTGGCTCACTGCAACCTCCACCTCCCAGGTTCAAGCAATTCTCCTGTTTCAGCCTCCTGAGTAGCTGGGACTACAGGTGCATGCCATCACACCCAGCTAATTTTTATATTTTTAGTAGAGATGGGGTTTCACCATATTGGTCAAGGCTGGTCTTGAACTCCTGACCTCAGGTGGTGTTCTCCTTTAAAGTGATGTTAGGCCAGGTGTGGTGGCTCATACCTGTAATCCGAGCATTTTGGGAGGCCAAGGTGGGAGGACTGCTTGAGCCGAGGAGTTCAAGACCAGCCTGGGCAACATAGTGAAACCATGTCTCTACAGACAAAACAAAAATTAGCTGGCTGTGGCAGTCATTCCTGTGGTCCTAGCTACTCAGGAAGCTGAAGCAAAAGGATCACCTGAATCCAGGAGTTTGAGACTACAATGAGCTGTGACTGTCCCACTGCACTCCAGGCCGGACAACAGAGCGAGACTCTGTCTCAAATAAACAAATAAAGTGATGTTAGATTTTTGGAGGCAGGAAAAAGTTAAAAACACCAATGTTTTTAGTTATATTCCACTTCAGCTAAAGATAGTTTTAAAGTATTGTTTGAGTGAGGTATTACGGCCATATTCTGGCAAATCAGAAGTAAATTATCTCATCCTAGAACACAAGCATGTTAAGCGTCAGCTATAGCTCGTGCCTCCTCGGGTGAAAAGCAAAGCAAGGCTCACCTCGAAGTTGTACTTCCTCATCTGGTTGAGGTGCCGGCAGTACAGATAGAGCATGCCGATGCTGCTGCCCACTGCGATGTAGTCCCCGTTGGTGTCGAGGGCCGTGAGATAGACCACGATAGAGCGGAAACCCTTCTGGATCTTTGTCGGAATGGCATTGAGGAGATAGTACAACGGGCAGAACTCTCTGAATGTAACAGGCTCTGATATCGATGCCATGGCCAAGGTTTCCACAGACGATCTTCACGCAGGAAAAGAAATGTTTATTTGTCATCTAGGGAAACCTGGGGGCTACAGAACAAAGCATTACAATCCTTTCAATACCTAGTCATGGCAAAAGAGAAGTATGTTTAATAATGGGAACATGGAACTTTTAGGCAGGTAAACATTATAGCTGGAGATTAAGTAAATAGAGAAAGTAAACGGGTGTCATGAAGATCACTTTTGAGCATTTGAACTCAATATGCACTTCAGTATGTTCTGACCTCTATGATTTATGTTGTAGTGAATGCCACGGAGGAGTGGCAAGAATACAAAAAACAAAACAGTTCTTACTCCCGAGTAGCTTATGATCTAGACAGGGAGGCAGATGAAACAGTGAAAAGACACAAATCCACAAGTAATGAGGTGATAATTTGTGGGTCTCCACGAGAAGAGAGAGAGATCAGTGGGCATTAGAGTGAATGTAGACAGGGCTTCACCCAACACATCCTGAACTATGGCGCCCACCAGGTTGGACAGGATATGGAAAAGAGAAACAGGAAAGACACTCTAGTAGGAGAACAGTGGGCCAATCTCAGACGCAGATATGCTGGCTGTGTTAATGAGGTGGTGAAGAACAGGCGCCCTGGCCTGGCTAGATGCCCACAGCCTCCCCAGCACTCAGAGTCCAGCCACACAGCATCTCACTCTGTTCCACATGGAGACCCACCCACCTGGCACTTTGGCTTCAAAGCTTCCCTTACTAAAGATATGCAACCCTTCCATGCACGCCATCTTTCACAAAGTGCTCACTCACTCATTTAATCCTCACCCTACCTTATAAGGCAGGTAGCAACATCCCCAACTTTTAGAAGAAGGGACTGAGGGCCAGAGGGTCATGAGCCTCACTCAAGATCAAACAGCCGAGACTCGACTCTCGGTCTTTTCCCTGCAGTCCTAGGCTCTTGCCAACAGCACAGTCATAGCTCTGACAGGCAGGTTGTAACAGCCCAGGTAGATGCTCTGTACCTGATTACACCTGGAGGGATATTTTAGCTCTTCAGGTTCTAAGGAGACTCCCAAGCTTCTCTCATAGAAACTTCTTGCATCATGGATTTATGGTCTCTTTGAACTGTGCGTTTTCTATTTCTACAGAGTGGACTGACCAACTTCCAATCCCTCTTCTGATCAAATTCATCCAGCTCGTTCTCACCCCGGGGCCCTTGCATTGGCTGTTCCGTCCACTTGGAATATTCTGTCTCTACTGAGTTTTTCCTCCTTCTCAACTGTGCCCTCTTTCATGAGCCATACTTGACTGCTCCTCCCTCCACTGAGTTCTCTCTCTGTCATCTCCCCCTGTTTTACTTTCTCTACACAGTCCCTTTCTTCTTCTTCTTCTTCCTTTTTTTTTTTTTTTTTTTTTTTTGAGACACAGCCTCGCTGTGACCCAGGCTGGAGAGCAATAGCAAGATAATGGCTCACTGAAGCCTCAAACTCCTGGGCTCAAGTGAACCTCCTGCCTCCACCTCCCACGTAGCGGGGACTACAGGAATATGCCACCACGCCTGGCTAATTTTTTAACTTTTTTTGTAGAGATGAGGTCTTGCTATGTTGCCCAGGCTGGTATCAATCAGCCTCAAGCTCCTGGGCTCAAGGGATCCTCTCGTCTCAGCCTCCCAACGTGCTTGGACTACAGGGTGCCCATAGTCCTGTGCCCAGCCTATCCACACATCTCCTTTCTTTTCTCTGACTGGGTATCTGCCTGCCTGCCACCGCAACACACACACACTAGTCTGTAAGGCCCATAATAGCAGAGCCCATATCTGCCTCACTCACCCTTCTTCCCCCCGCAGAGAAAAGGGCTAGGCACATCACAGGCATTCAGCAAGCATTTGTTGAATAAATGAATTAATGATGAAATAGGAAAATTTGGCCCAGGAACAGTGGCTTATGCCTGTAATCCTAGTGCTTTAGGGGGCCAAGGTGGGAGAACTGCTTGAGACCAGGAGTTCACAAGCAGCCTGGGCAACATAGCAAGACTCCCACCTCAACAAAAAATATTTTAAAAAATTAGTCAGGCATGGTGCTGCATGCCTTTAGTCCTAACTACTCATGAGGCTGAAGTGGGAAGATCACGTTTTTAAAACAAATATTTCATTTTATAAAAGAGGGTTTCACTATGTTGCCTAGGCTGGTCTCCAACTCCTGGGCTCAAGTGATCCTTCCTCCTTGGCTTCCCCAAGTGCTGGGATTACAGGTATGAGCCACTGCACTCAGCCAGGAAGATCACTTGAGCCTAGGAATTTGAGGCTGCAGTGAGCTATGACTGTGTCACTGCACTCTAGCCTGAGTGACAGAGTGAAACACTGTCTCTTAAATGAATAAATAAATAAAAGGAAAATTTGCAAGGAAGGAATGAATGACAAGAACGGAAGAACAAAGGCTGTGCTTTCTGGGGTCACTTCTAGTTCATTACTAGAGAAGTTTCTCTGAAAGTGTAGAGCAAAAGAAAAAACATTAAATATAAAATTCTACAACATGGAATGGAAGAGCAGCAAAACATCATCTTGTCTTCAATGTGGCCCTGATTCAATGCTGGGATAATAATTCCCTAAACCTGTACAGCATATCCAGTTTTCCAAGCATTTTCAGATTCTATTTCTTTCTTTCTTTCTTTTTTTTTGAGACGGAGTCTTGCTCTGTCTCCCAGGCTGGAGTGCAGTGGCATCATCTTGGCTCACTGCAACATTTGCCTCCTGGGTTCAAGCAATTCTTCTGCCTCAGTCTCCCAAGTAGCTGGGATTACAGGCGTGTGCCACCACGCCTGGCTAATTTTTGTATTTTTTAGTAGAGACGGGGGTTTCACCACATTGGCCAGGCTGGTCTCAAACTCCTGACGCCATGATCTGCCCACTGGAGCCTCCCAAAGTGCTGGGATTACAGGCGTGAGCCACTGCGCCCGGCCTTAGATTCCTATATTTCATCTGATAGTCATAATAGCCAATACAGTGAAGTAGGAAGACAGAATATATCCATGTATGAGAACTTTCTTAAAGGTAAATTAATAATAATAATAATAATAATAATTGCATTCCTCTGTGATACTTATGAACCCAATCTACCCTCTTTTGCAGTAATAATAATGGGAATAGCTAATGTTTTTACAGATGCTTCTCAACTTACAATGGGGTTATGTCCCAATAAAACCATCCTAAGCTGAAAATATAAGTAAAAATACATTTAATGCACCTAACCTGCCAAACATCTTAGCTTAGTCTAGCCTAACTTAAATGTGATTAGAATACTTACGGTAGCCTAGAGCTGGGCAAAATCACGTAACCAAAGCCTATTTTATCATAAAGTGTTGAATATCTCATGTAATTTATTTAATACCATATTGAAAGTGAAAAACAGAATGGTTGTATGGTTACTTGAAATACAGTTTCTACTGAATGGTATCGTTTTCGTTCAATCTTAAAGTCAAAAAATAGTAAGTTGAAACCTTGTAAGTTGAAAACTGTCTGCACTTAATACAAACTGTTCTTAGCACATGAACCCATTAAATCCTCACCAAAAAGAGAGGAAAAAAAAAAAAAAAAAGACCAAGAAGTAGGTATCATAGTTACTTCCATTTTTTTTTTCCTGCAATCCCCAAACATTAGACATGAATGTTCCTCCACTTCATGGGTGTGGAAATTTCTCATTCTTCTTTCCAAGGCACAGAAATAGTAAAGGCTTTGTTTCCTTAAAGAGTGCATACATACACACTCATACACACATTGATGTGCCATAATTTATTTAACTTTTTATAACAGTTATAAATGCTCACTATCAAAAATTTGCTTTTTTTCCCCTGAGACTCACTCTGTCGCCCAGGCTGGAGTGCAGTGGCATGATCTTGGCCCACTGCAACCTCCGCCTCCCAGGTTCAAGCGATTCTTGTGCCTCAGCCTCCCAAGTAGCTGGGATTATAGGTGCCCGCCACTACGCCTGGCTAATTTTTGTATTTTTAGTAGAGATAGGGTTTCACCATGTTGATCATACTGGTCTTGAACTCCCGACCTCAGGTGATCCACCCACCTTGGCCTCCCAAAGTGCTGGGATTACAGGTGTGAACCACCATGCCCGGTCTCAAAAATTTGTTAATACAGAAAAGCACAAAGAAGGCCGGGCACGGTGGCTCACACCTGTGAACCCCAGCACTTTGGGAGGCTGAGGGGGGAGGATCACCTGAGGTTGAGAGTTCAAGACCAGCCTGACCAACAAGGAGAAACCCCGTCTCTACTAAAAATACAAAATTAGCCGGGCGCGGTGGCGCATGCCTGTAATCCCAGCTACTCGGGAGGCTGA
This sequence comes from Mandrillus leucophaeus, assembly GCF_000951045.1. Taxonomy (NCBI): domain Eukaryota; kingdom Metazoa; phylum Chordata; class Mammalia; order Primates; family Cercopithecidae; genus Mandrillus; species Mandrillus leucophaeus. The sequence goes on from NW_012104253.1 coordinate 1,657,184, forward strand.
GGCAGGAGAATCACTTGAACCCAGAAGACAGAGTTTGCGGTAAGCCGAGATCGTGCCACTGCACTCCAGCCTGGTCAACAAGAGTGAAACTCCATCTCAAAAAAAAAAGAAAAGAAGAAGAGAGGAGAAGAGAGGAGAGGAGAGGAGAGAAGGCTGGGTGCGGTGGGTCACACCTGTAATAATGCCAGCACTTTGGGAGGCCAAGACGGGTAGATCACTTGAAGCCAGAAATTTGAGACCAGCCTGGGAAACATAGCAAGACCCTGACTCTACAAAAAATACAAAAATTAGCCAGGTATGGTGGTACACAGAGAATCGCTTGAGCCCAGGAGATCAAGGCTGCAGTGAGCTGATTATACCACTGTACTTCAGCCTAGGTGACAGAGTGAGACCCTGTCTCAAAATAAAAGGACAAAGAAGTAAAGAAAAGTCACAATCTCATCATACTGAGATATGCCATATACATAGATAGCTACACATACACATATATATAAACATATATGAACACTCGCAGACTTTTTCACTTAATAAATCCTAAGTATCTTCCATGTCATTAAACATTCCCCTAGAATGTGATTTTTAGTGACTATACTACACAGAAAAACTGCAGAGGATACACTGTATGGATAAACCAAAATTTTCTCAACCAAAAGATTTTAATTTCACCATCATAAACGACAGACACATATCCAAGCATATTCTTGGAGTACACTTCAGGAGGTGAAAATGTTGAATTTTAAAAAAAATGTATTGCCAAACTGCCTTGAAGAATGTTCATATCAATTTATGCCTCACGTATGCTTTTCCAAAGGACATCTAGAGGCCTGTAAGCCACAGCACCCAGATGAGTCAGGACAGCCACATCTGGGGGCCAGTTGCCCAGGAAGACCCCAGCAGGCACAAGAGAATTCAAGCTATTTCCCTATCTGGGGGCCTCTGGATGGGCTTAGCACCAGGCTTGCCTGTCCTTCACCCACCATTCAGATAGGAGGAGCAGGCTGAGGCCAGTTCCCAGCAAAACTGTCCTCCTGGCAGAAAGAGTGTCTAGGATGGGCTGAGGAAGAGCCACTGTCTCACCGTCCTGTGCTAGGTTTGGGAAAAACAATGCAGACTCAACAAACATTTCTGCTAAGACTTTCTGCTCCTCCTCCTTATCCAATTTTCATCCAAGTCCATGTTCCACCCCGCCCAACCCCCAGGTCTCAGACCCACAGCCACAGAACTGACCCTCTTTCCACTGGGGAAGAACTGTACAATGAGTGGCTAATGATACTGAAGTGAAAAAGACCTGAGTTCAAATCCCAGTACTCCTAAAATTACCTGAGGCACCCTGGAAAAATTGCTTAACCTCTCTAGATCTCCATTTACCATCTGAAATGGGATTAGTAAACATACATCCTAGCTATAAACACAGAGTAAATGAACAATGTCAAAAACACTTACCTACCTTGTATCTTCTACCAGCTGCTTGGGCCATGCTGTCCACGCCAGAAAAGGGGCATCATCCCTAATCCCTCCTCCTCTCCTCTCCATGCCCCCAATTCTCAATTCGGTACATCTCCCGCACACTCCAGTGTGTCACCCCTAACTCGGGCCACCACTGCCTTTCACCTACAGCTCTGTCTGGTGCCTAGCTCGTCTGCCCGCCTCTCCCTTCCCCCATCCACATGGCAAACAGAGGGATTTTCCTGATGTGCAAAGCTGATGTCATCACTCCCTTATTTAACACTCTGCAGTGGTCCCCATCCTCCTCCTGCTAAAGCCCAAGTGTCGCTGGCTTACAAGAACCTTGGTGATCTGGCCTCTGCCACCCCAGGATCTCTCACCTGTCCTCCAGCCACACTGAACTGCTTCTAATTACAACAGGCCTGACCTCTCACGTCCTGGCCTTCACATCTTCTACTCCCTATCTCTAGAAGGCACTTTCGTATCTGCTTTAGCTGATGAGATCTCCTAGCAAGCAAGCGGAAGTGCTGAGCTCTTCACCAATAAGTATTGCCTAATGTTATTTCCTCCTTTAAAAATCTCATTACCGGCCGGGTGTGGTGGTTTATGCCTGTAATCCCAGCACTTTGGGAGGCCAAGGTAGGTGGATCATCTGAAGTCAGGAGTTTGAGACCAGCATGACCAACTTGGTGAAACCCCGTCTCTACTAAAACACAAAAATTAGTTGGGTGTGGTGGCAGGTGCCTGTAATCCCAACTTCTCAGGAGACTGAGGCAGGAGAATCGCTTGAACCCAGAAGGCAGAGGCTCCAGTGAACCGAGATTGCACCATTGCACTCCAGTCTCAGCAACAAGAACGAAACTCCATCTCAAAAAAAAAGGTGGGCAGATCACTTGAGCCCAGGGGTTGGTTTGTTTGTTTATTTATTTATTTTTGAGATGGAGTCTCGCTCTGTCACCCAGGCTGGAGCGCAGTGGTGCGATCTCAGCTCACTGCAAGCTCCGCCTCCAGGTTTCAAGCCATTCTCCTGCCTCAGCCCCTAGAGCAGCTGGGACTACAGGCGCCCACCCCCACGCCCAGCTAATTTTTGTATTTTTTTTTTTTTTTTAGTAGAGCTGGGGTTTCACTGTGTTAGCCAGGATGGTCTCGATCTCCTGACCTTGTGATCTGCCCACCTTGGCCTCCCAAAGTGCTGGGATTACAGGCGTGAGCCACTGTGCTGGGCCGAGCCCAGAGGTTTGACACCAGCCTGGGCAACATGACGAAACTCTGTCTCTACAAAAAATACAAAAAATTAGCCAGGTGTGGTGGTGCATGCCCGTAGTCCCATCTACTCAGGAGGCTGAGGCACGAGAATCGATTGAGTCCGGAGAATCGACTGAACCTGGAGGATCCACTGAGCCCGGGAGTTCGAGGCTGCCGTGAGCCATGATCGAGCCACTGCACTCCAGCCTGGGCGAAAGAGCAAGACTCTACCTCAAATCAATCAATCAATAAAAATTTTTTAACATAAAAATAATTTTCCTTATAGTAGCTCTGTCAAAATTATGACATTTAACTTTCAAGAATCCATCCGCTTGATTTGATGCTATCCACTGACCGCTCGCAGTCTCTACACAGCAAGGGCTTGGAGACTGTGGTCTAGCTAGAATGGAGTCAAGGGATTTACCTCAAAAGTGCATTTGCAGAGCAGGTGCACTATTCTACTCCGATAATACGTTTATTTGTGGTGGCTTAGGAAGTCTTAGTGGGTATTACAAAAGGTCAGAATCCCTGGCCATCTCCTTGGCACACTCAGTGATAATCCTACCAAAAGCAACTTCAGAACCCAGGGAGGGAGCGCACGGCTGCCCTTACTAGGCTCCAGTGGGTACTAGAAACTGTCACAATTGTCTGGCAGGTAACAGCATAACCACATTTTGAATCAAAAGTGTTGTTCAAGCTGAAATCCCAGTATTCACCCTCAATTCCTCTGTTTCCCTCACCCGTACAACAATCTCTCAACTCAGTCCATCAGCCCTATCTCCAAGCCTCCCTCAAGCCTGGCGCCTCCTCACCAACTCTGTGGCCATGCCACAGTAGAAGCTATCATATCCCTCGCCTACACTGCTGCCATGGTCTTCCATGCCTGCCCCCAGAAGCCAGGCTCATTCAGCTGTCAAAATTAGCTGTTTGACTTCACTGAAATGAAAAGCGCTTGTGTTCCAAAGGGCACCATCAAGAAAGTAAAAATACATCTAATCCACAACACTGACTGAAATTAAAAAAAAAAAAAAGACAACCCACAAAATGGAAGAAAATATCTGCTGGTTATATATCTGATAAGAGGTTTTACCCAGAATATATAAAGAGCTCTTAAAACTCAATAATAAAAGACAATTTTAAAAGCTGGGTGCAGTGTCATGTGGCTAGTCTCAGCTACTTGGGAAGCTGGGTGGGAAGATCGCTTGAACCCAGGAATTTGAGACCAGCCTGATCAACACAGCAAGACTTCATCTCAAAACAACAACTAAAGACAATTTTACAATGGGCAAGGTCTAAGAAACATTTCTCCGAAGAAGACACACAAATGCCCAGTAAGGCTGGGCGCAGTGGCTCACATCTATAATCCCAGCACTTTGGGAGGCCAAGGCAGGTGGATCACCTGAGGTTGAGAGTTCGAGACCAGCATGGCCAATATGGTGAAACCCCGTCTCTACTAAAAACACAAAAATTAGGCTGGCATAGTGGCGCATGTCTGTAATCCCAGCTACTCAGGAGGCCGAAGAAACGAGAATCACTTGAATCCAGGAGGTGGAGGTCGTAGTGAGCCAAGATCACACCACTGCACTCCAGCCTGGGCGACAGAGCGAGACTCTATTTCAAAAAAAAAAAAAAAAAAAAAAGGGCCAATAAGCACACGAAAATATGCTCAGCATCATTAATCATTAGGGAAATGTAAATCAAAACCACAAGGAGATACCACTTCACACCTACTAGGATGGCTACTAAAAAAACACAGAACATGTGTTAGCAAGGATGTGGAGAAAACTGTATACATTGCTGGTGAAAAATAAAATGGTGCAGCCACCAGTCAGTGGTTCTTCAAAAGGTTAAACACAGAGTTATCATACGACCTAGAAATTATATTCTTAGGTTTATGCTCAATAGAAATGATAACACGTCTACAAAGGATTTGTAGATAAATGTTCATAATATCACCACTCATAATAGCCAAAATGTCAAAACAACCTAACTGTCCATCAGCTGATGAATAGACAAACAAAATGTGGTCTATCCACACAATGGAAGCCTGTTCAGCAATAAAAAGGAGTGAAGTACTGATTCATGCTACAACATGGAGGAATCCTGAGAACATTATGCTAAATGAAAGCAACCAGACACAAAACACCACATAGTATATGATTCCACGTATACGAAACGTCCAGAATAGGCAAGCTATAGATAGAAAGTAAGTCAGTGGTTGCCCAGGGCTGGGAGAAGAATGGGTTAGGGTGTACTGCTGAGGGGTACGGAGTTTCCTTTTAGGGTGATGAGAAAGTTCTAAAATTGACATAGTGATGGCTGCATAGCTGTGAATACAGTAAAAACCATGGAATTGTATACAAATGTGTGAACTGTGTGGCATGTAAATTATATCTCAATAAAGCTGTTACCCCCCAAAAAACAAAGGAAAAAATCAGTTCCTTCAAAGAGAAATCAGACCATACTGCCCATTCTACTCAAAACTCCTCACTTGTTCCCCAGTGCTCAAGAATAAAAACCAAATGCCCCATGTAGTCTAAGCCCTTTGCAGCTCCCCGTCACCTCTCTACCCATCTCCACTTGTCCTCCAAGTTCTAGCTCCACTGACCCACTCTGTCCTGCTCAGGTTTCATAATTATTTCCTCTATGCAGAATGAATGATCTTCTCACTTCATTTATCTGGCTTCTTCTCAACCATGGGGTCTAGCTTAAATATCACCACCACAAAAAGGCCTTCTCTGACCAGATCACTTAAAGAGTACCCACTGTCCCTTCTTTCCTCTATCACACATGCTTCATAATTCTCATTACAACCTCTAATTGCTTTATTTGCTAAACCATTTAAAGATCATCTCTTCTATGAGAATGTAAGCAACATGAATTCTCTCTTGCTTACCAAGGTAACTCCTAGTATCTAATAATATCTTTGGCACAGAGTAGACGCTCGGTAAAGATTTGTTAACTTCAGGTCTTACTGCAAAACAATAGTCTCACTCCAATCTTTAAAACTGGGCTTGGCACAGTGGCTCACGCCTGTAATCCCAGCACTTTGGGAGGCCGAGGTGGGAGGATCCCTTGAGGCCAGGAATTCAAGACCAGTCTGGCCAACATGGCGAAACCCATCTCTACTAAAAAATACAAAAATTAGCCGAGTGTGGTGGTACACACCTACAATCCCAGCTACTTGGGAGGCTAAGGCAGGAGAATCACTTGAACCTGGGAGGTGGAGGCTGCAGTGAACCAAGATCGTGCCACTACACTCCAGCCTGGGCAACAGAGTGCTATTCCATCTCAAAAATAAATAAATAAAAATATAATGAATAATGCTTCCTCAGTCATGAATATTTCAGTTAAAAAAATACAAAACACCACTCTACGGCATTCTTCAAGTTACTATGCTTCCTTTCCCCACCAGCCCCATCACTCTCATAACCCTGGAAGGTGCAGCTAGGCTTCACTGCTGACTGCTAACACCCAACTGCCACCCTGATGGCCAATTTCTCAAAACTGGAGCTAGGACTAATACAGAGTCTAAGTCATCCTCTTAGCAGTACAAAAACCATGTTATCAGAGTGCTCTGACTACACTAATGGTTTAAGGATTCTCTCCAAAATCCCTAGGAAGCAACAATTCGTATCCCTATTGTAGAATCTACATTTGAAATCTGGCTACGACATCTATTAATTATTTAAGTATTAAATTCTTAAGGAGGAATGTAATGAGACTGAGGCAATCATTTATCTTCTAGACAAAATTTTGTCACTTCCTTGCTCCCATCCCCATCAGCTACCCAATGGTCACAAGCTAAAGCCTACCACAAGCATGGAAAGTAGACATTACGACAAAACAGTCTATATCTAACTTCGTCTCAGGCCACTCTTCATCCACACACTGTGCACTTCCTAACTTAGCAATCACCCCTCTACTTGCTTCTTCTCCCAGCCCTGGGCAACCACTGATCTCCTCTCTGTCTACAGCTTGCCTATTCTGGACATTTCATTTAAATGGAATCATATACTATGTGGTGTTTTGTGTCTGGTTGCTTTAACTTAGCATAATGTTCTCAAGGTTCCTCCATGTTGTAGCACCAATCGGTACTTCGTTCCCTTTCATTGCTGAACAGGCTTCCATTGTATGGACAGGGCACATTTTGTTTGTCCATCCATCAGCTTTCCATCACAGTCTCTGCACACACCACAACCTATATGTCTCTGTAGAACGAAGTCCCTTTCCCCTCTCCCCTTTTCCCTCATATGTACCCTGTAAGAACTAGTCCTCCTCCACCAGGAAGCCTTCATAGATTCCCTCAGATATTTGGTTGGTCTTTCTCTACTTTCATAGAACTCCATGACGGCAGTTATTACACAGCACCATCATTGTCTGTTTTCTCTCCCCTTCAATGGACTCTTTGTCATCTTTGTCTATGTTCTTCTAGTCTATATACTTTGTGGTGCTTAAAAAGACCAATAAAGAGTATGGTACAATCAATGCTCAATACATGTTTGTTGAATGAATCTCTCTCTCAAAGCACTGTGCTAGATTCACCCAAGTATGATAGCCCTAAATATAAAATAGTGGCAAAAATTCGGTGGAACTCTTATGTCCAGGTCCAAAGAATACATTCATTTTAAACTGAATACACATCTTGAGTAACAGCTCCCTTCTACCTTAGCAATTCACAAAGCCATCAACTACTCCCTTCTAACTTTACTGAGCTCTCTGTGCATTACTGAATCTAGAAATCTCTTCATGCTTGACACCAAAGCTTTTTATTATAACGCTTTCCTGATCTATTCCTCATCTTCCCAAGTTCAATCAACTGCCTCTGCCTGATGCCTGTTTCCTTCCTTTTCTTCCTACTAAGTTCCAGTAGCCATTTTGTTCAACTCATAGAGAGGCTAGTATGAAAAGAGATTCTCCCCAAACTTAAGTGTAACTTCTTTAAGAAAAAATTGGAAAAAAAATCCAGTAGATGCCAGTCTTCCATTGAAAAAGACATGTGGGTATAATATAGCTGATGCCTACCTAACAAAAACTACTTCCTAGTCACTCCTTCAGAAGAGGGTTATCCTCATTCCATCTTCCCCACCAGTGGTTTTCCAAGGCAGTCCTGAAAATTCAATTTGTGTGTCCCCTACACCTGCACTTAGATCTCTCTTTTAAAGTTCAAAGGCCAGACCATGATCTCCCTGAGGCAGTGACCAGGTCTGTCTGGTTCACCACAGCATCCCTAGAGCCAACCTGGCACAGTGGCTGGCATACGATGGCCAAATAATCAACATGGGACGTAAGTCAGGTTAACAACAACAACAAAAACAAGGTCAGAGGTTTATCAAGGTACATTATAGCTGGGTGTGAGAAAACACAAAGTACTGCAGCTTAAAAGACCAGGAATCACTGGTGATCACAAGGAGCTACAGTGGCTTCATTCCCAGATTCTACCTATGCCCGCGATTTGGGTTTGCGGATTTCCCAGAACTCTCTGTTTACAAGACCTTGGCTGCAAGGAGGCAGTCAACAAGTGCAACTGATCACTCCAGTAGATGAGAAAAGAATGTACCCAGTTTGGTATCCCACATTCTGCCAACAAATGGAACATAAGTCACAGAACAGAATAAAATTCCTGAATCTCAATAAGAAAGAGAGGAAGAAAAAAGGGCAGGGAAGAGAAATGGAAGTAGAGAAGGAGTAACTAAAGTCATGAGAAGTCAGAGACATATCAGAACGGACTAGAGGGCGAGAAGGCAGGCTAGCACAAATGACAGCAGAGGCTCCCCTTTACAGAAATGTACAGCGGCAGGCACCATGCTTAACTTTACATGCACTGACCCATTTAATCCTCTCACCAAGCCAGATGTAGAAACTATTCTCATCTCCATTCCACTGGTGATGAAACCGGAGCGGCGTGAGGTAGGGCACTTGCCCCAGCACAGATGGAGGAAGATGCCGCTGTGACCTGCCCGGGTCTGACTCCAGGACACCCCATTCTTTAACCCTTACTACCTATTCTGCCTCCCAGGTCTTCAAATAGGGTTGGGAAAGGAGTCATTCGCTTATCCATTCATCGAACACTGAACACCAACTGGGTGAGTGTCAAGGCCTGGGGCCAGGCGCCGGTGGGCGGATGTAAGGGACGCGGGCTGCGAGTGGGGGACAGAACGCGACGTCAATCCTAAGGCGAAGGAGCACAGCCCGCCGCCAGACCGGCAGCCGGTGTGCAGGGTGGGACCGAGGGTACGGGGCGCGCGGCGGAGGCCTGAGGAGGGGCGGGCGGCCCCTGCTCCCCGCTGCGGACCGCCGGCTTCCGCGGGCGGCAAGCCAGGCGCTCCGTGTGTTGTGGCATTTAGTGTCCGCCACTCCGCGCGGGCGAGACCGCGGGCGAGGGAGGCAGGGCGGACGGGCATGGAGACCCTGCGGGGCTGAGGCAAGGGAAGAGTGGCCTGGGGGAGGCCGAGGAGGGGGCGAGGGGCCAGGAGTCGGGGGCGTCGGGGCCGCCTGCCGCGTCGCGGGACTCACCTCCCGCGGCAGCCCCTCCGGACTCGTCGGCCCCACCGGGCCGGAGGAGGCGGGGATGGACTCCGGGCCGCGGGGGCTGCCGGGAGCCCGTTCCCTGGGCAACGGGGCCGGCACCCGGGCCAGCACCGAAGAGCGGCAGTTGGCTCCGCCGGGGGCTAGAGCGGCAGAGCCACAAGTGGTAGCGGGCGGGGCGGACGTGACGCAAATGCGTTTCCGGCGGGGGTGGGCGGGGCTTCGCCTCTCCTTCTAGGGATATCTGCGGACCGCATGGAAGGTGCGTGAGATGGGTTCCTTTCCCGGGGCAGGGTGGCTGTGAATGTTACTGCTTGGGCCGCAGGTTGGGCCAGAAGCTGAGGAGCTCCCCGGATTAAATGAGGTTAAATGGAGGTCAGATGCCTTGCCCCAGCCTAGCCCGCAGGCCCCGCGCAGCCTCTGCAGGCTGCTCGGGAGACAGTTTTGCCGAGCCTCCGTTTTTTCACATGTGGAGTGACAGATGAACGGGACGATATACGCAAATGAGTGTCAGCAGATCAGACACCCAAATTGTAATTATTGTCACTATAAATTAGCACTAACAGAGTTCACTGGGTGCCAAGCCTTGCATGCTCACCTCCTCCAGTAACTCCTCTCTGAACTGCCTTGTCAGAACATTCTGCTTGTAATGAAAGCTGGCTTTCGCCTAGTGCTCAGTCTGCTGAGTGCTGCTCCAAGTACTTTAAGTGGATCATCTCATTTGAACCTCACAGTGATCCCATGAAGTAATGTCAACCCCATTTTGCAGATGGGGAGTAGAGGCTCAGAGGGGATAAGTAACTTAGTCACTGTGCCCTCACCCTGCCCTGTCCTGTGACGCTGATGACTGGTCTGTCTTTACTGGCCCTTAAGTTTCCTGAAGTCAGTTATGTTTTTGGTTCCTAAATATGTGCCCAGTATGAGTCAGGCTGACCATAAATCAGATGTGGTCCGGCCCTCAGAATCTCCTGCTGGGGGGAAAACCCTCAGACAGTTATAGAACAGGTGGTAAGAGCTATTCCTCCATTTACCTCATTTTATGCAAAGCCTCCTATGTGTGGAAGGTTTGAAAGAGAACAAGACATAGTTCCTACCCTAGTTGAATTTCCAGTTTAGCAGGGAATATAGACATTAGACAAGCAAATACACTCCACCGATGAATATCATGATAGCAGAATTACAGGATGTTCCACATATCTACCCCCCAACTTGGGGGATCCAGGAATACTTCTCTGTGGAAATGACTTTCTAAAAACCTGAATCAGATAATTTCACTGCCCTACCCAGAGCTTATTGCTCACTCCCCATTGTATTAGGTTAGTGCAAAAGTAATGGCAGTTTTGGCCATTAAAAGTTGTGGCAAAACCTGTTACTTTTGCACCGGTCTAATACTTAGAATAAGTCCAAACTTCTTATCTTAAGCTATTAGGTTCTAGTTGTCTGATCACCTCCTCACCCACTAGTCCTTTTCTGTCCATTTCATTCCAGCACACTGGTTTTGTTTGTTTGTTTGTTTTATTTTGTTTTGTTTTCTGTTTTTTGAACTCACCAACCTCATTCTCATAATTAGGGCACATACTACTGACCTACCCTTTTTCTGGCTTTTCATCATTCAGATCTCAGCCTGAATGATACCTTCTCAGGGGGTCACACTAACACAAGACCCTGTTTTATTTTCCACGTACACTTACCATGATCTGAACTGATCGTGGCCATTTAATCGTTTATTATCTGCCTCCCCTTTGGAAAGTAAGTTCCTTGAAAACAGTCCTGATCCATCTCATTCAATCACTTCATTCCCCCATGCCTGGCATATTGTAGACAGTAAGCAAATATTTGTTGTTTAAGTAAAGAATGAGTGATAAATCAATATGATATTTAAAAGTGAGGATACTAAGTATGAGGCAGGGGAGTGGGGACACACACAGATAGGAAAAACATTCCAGGTCAAGGTCAGAACTTGGACAGAGCCAGCTCTGAGGCACAGAGGGCAAGTGGGAAGGGGGAAGCTGAAGGGATGGGCAGAGCTTGGATAGTAGAGGCCTTGAGCTAACAGGTGAGATACTGGGTTTTTGCCATGTGCCAGGCCTCACAGCTTCACATATATTATCTCATCTCAGCAATCCTATGAAGTAGATACTATTTTTATTCCCATTTTACAGATGAAAATGTTGAGGCTCTGAAAGGTACATGAACTTGCCCAAGATCTCACAGCTGGCAGAGCTGGGATTCAGACGCAGGCAGTGTGGTCTTCTGACTCGAGACGTCAAACCATCCAGCTGTTGTGTGTCCTGGATTCCTGAAGGGGACTTTATCCTGTGGGCCGTGAGAAGCCTTTGCGGGGTTCAAAGTAGAGAAGGCGAGAGGGCACCGGAGGGCTGGGGGAGAACAAACAACCTGAGTTGGCTCTTGGTGGTCTGGGGGTTGCTTCCCACAGGCAGTGGGATCCGGGTACATCTTGGAGGATAGGCGTCATGAGCCTGAGGAAGGAAGGCGCTTTCCTGCAGAGAGAACACGTGCAAAGGCCTGCAGGCACCTCAGCTTTTCGAGAGCTGCCAGTAGTTCATTTTCACTGGAGATTGACAGGGGGCCAATGTGTATGTGTGGGTTGATGTACGTGTTGATGCAGAGGGGTAGCTAAGTCTGGAAGGACTTTGGACTTCCTCCTGATTTCCAAGCAGGGCCGTGGCAGCATCGTGATCAACTCTGCATCTCTGTTGTCTCAGTGTCTTGAAATGATTCGCACTCATGAGCCATGCCACTCTGAACAAATTTAAAGTATCAGAGTGCCTGAGACTAGATAGTGGAAGTACTCAGGAGTCAGGGCTAGATAGATTATCCTGTAGGGAAGGTAACCTGAGCCATTGAAGAGTTTTAGCAGAAAGTCACAACTTTACCTTATTTCCAATCTTTGGAAAACAAAGGGCTTAAGGTAAAAATTGTGCGGAGCCATTAAGCTGGAAAAGGATTCAGCTATATCTGGTGAATCTTAAAATGTTAAAAATATTCTATGTTGTCTTCTTCCGGGAACCTTCACATTCATTCAGACTTTGTAGTTTCCACATTTATTTGTCCAGTTGATACAGCATTTGAGATAGTTTTACCGTTGAAAATTATGAGGACATTTGCCCTCCAACTATGATTGTATATTCCATGATAATAATTTTGTTTCTTTTATACCCTATCAGCAAAGACTGTTGGAATTGTAACGCCCAGAAAACCTGTCTTATCTGTCAGTGCAAGAAAAATTAAGGACAATGCGGCTGATTGGCATAATTTAATCCTGAAGTGGGAAACCCTCAGTGATGCAGGTTTTACCACTGCAAATAATATTGCCAACTTGAAAATCAGTTTATTGTAAGTACATATCGGTTTTTCATGCTCTAAGTTTTTCACCCTTAATAAGTGGGGAAATAGCAACATGAATAAATTTGAAAATAAAATATTAAGCAGAAAAAGCAAGTGGTAAGATGACACATGATACAAAATTATATTCCTTTTTTTTTTTTTTTGAGATGAAGTCTCACTCTGTTGCCCAGGCTGGAGTGCGATGGCGCAATCTTGGCTCACTGCAACCTCCACCACCTGGGTTCAAGTGATTCTCCTGCCTCAGCCTCCGGACTAGCTGGGATTACAGGCGCCTGTCACCACACCCGGCTAATTACTGTATTTTTAGTAGAGTCGGGGTTTCACCATGTTAGTCAGGATGGTCTCGAACTCCTGACCTCACATGATCCACCTTCCTCAGCCTCCCAAAGTGCTGGAATTACAAGTGTGAGCCACCATGCCTGGCTATTCTGATTTTTAAAACCATAGATTCTTTGATTCTTTTGTAGTTCATAGGCGTGATGATTGGGTTTTCATGCTCATGTATGACCTGTGCCTTCCTCAAACTTTGCTATGATGTTGACACAGTACGTAGCTGATATGGAAAAAACTACCATGGATTCTTTTTGTCCATTTTTGGATTTTACATAAACAGAAAACGTATGTTAGTGTTTCCTTTATGTCTCGCTTTCTTTTTCTATTTTTTATTTTTGGAGATGAGTCTCACTCTGTCGCCAGGCTGGAGAGCAATGGCCGGATCTCCGCTCACTGCAACCTCTGCCTCCCAGGTTCAAGCAATTCTCCTGCCTCAGCCTCCTGAGGAGCTGGAATTATAGGTGCCTGCCACCACGCTCGGCTAATTTTTGTATTTTTTGTAGAGACCAAGTTTCACCATGTTGGCCAGGTTGGTCTCGAACTCTTGACCTCAGGTGATCCGCCCACCTCAGCCTCCCTAAGTGCTGGGATTATAGATGTAAGCCACTGCACCCAGCCATGTCTCACTGTCTTTCAACTTGGAAGCCATCCATGTAATGTAGAGCCACTGTCCTGGTTCTGTTCTTTCTCATTGCTGTTTAATAGTGTTTACCCACATTAGACCTCTCAAACTCTGCCACTGGTTTATCAACTAAGTTATGTAATGTTCTCAATCTTTTGTTGTCATTTCAGCAATGTGCACAGCATCTTTCCCAGGAATAGATTCCACCTCAAGAAACCACCTTCTTTGCTCATCCATAAGAAACAACTCCTCATCTGTTCAAGTTTTCTCATGAGATTGCAGCAATTCAGTCCCATCTTCAGGCCCCACTTCTAGTTCTGGTTCTCTTGCTTTTTCCACTGGCAGAGTAGATTTAACATCATTCTTAAGGGCCCTAGGAGTCTGAGAATGGTAGATGAGCATTGGATTCAGCTTAAAGTCACTAACTGCAATATCCCCTAACGAGAGGGTCAGCCTGTCTCTTGAAGCTTTGAAGCCTGTCATTGACTTCTCTGTAGTTGTGAATGTCTTGGATAACATGTTCTTCTAATAGAAGGCTGTTTCATCTACATTGACAATCTGTCATATCGTGTAGCTACCTTCATCATTGATCTTAAGTAGATCCTCTGGATAACTTGCTCCAGCTTCTACATTAGCGCTTGCAGCTTCACGTTGCACTTTTATGTTATGGAGATGGCTTTTGTCCTTAAACCTCATGAACCAAATCCTGCTAGTGTCAAATTTTTCTTCTGTAACTTCCTCATGTCTCTCAGCCTTCATAGAAGTGAAGAGAGTGAGGGTCCTGCTCCGGATTAGGCTTTGACTTAAGGGAATGCTGTGTCTGTTTTGCTCTTCTGTGCAGACCCCTCAAACTTTCTCCATATCCGCGCTAAGGCTGTTTCACTCATCATTCACATGTTCACTGGAGTAGCACCTTTAATTTTCTTCAATAACTTCTCTTTTGCCTTCACAACTTGGCCAACTGTTTGACACAAGAGGCCTAGCTTTTGGCTTATCTTAGCCCTTTTTTTTTTTTTTTTTGTACAGATGGAGTCTCGCTCTGTCGCTCAGGCTGGAGTGCAATGGTGCAATCTTGGCTCACTGCAACCTCCACCTCCTGGGTTCAAGCAATTCTCCTGCCTCTGCCTCTCGAGTAGCTGGGACTACAGGTGCATGCTGCCACGCCCGGCTAATTTCTTTTGTATTTTAGTAGAAATGGGGTTTCACCATGTTGCCCAGGCTGGTCTTGAATTCCTGAGCTCAGGCAATCCACCCGCCTCGGCCTCCCAAAGTGCTAGGATTACATGCGTGAGCCCCCGCACCTGGCCCCTTATCTCAGCTTTTGACATGCTTTCCTCACTAAGCTTAATCATTTCCAGCTTTTAATATTTTTGTTTCTTAAATTGGCCAAAGTATAGCTTTTGATTTAAAATGAGAGATATGCAACTCTTCCTTTCACTTGTACATTTAGTGGCCAATGTAGGGCTATTAATTGGCTTGATTTCAATATCCTCCTATTTCAGGAAATAGGGAGGCCCAAGGAGATGGGGAGAAATGGGAGCAGCCAGTCAGTGGAGCAGTCAGAACACACAACATTCATTCATTAAGCTCCACCACGCTTAATGTGAACATGGTTCATGTTACATGTGAACATGGTTCATGGCACCTCAAAACAATTAAACTAGTAATATCAAAGATTATCAATCAAAGATCATAGATATAATAATGAAAAAGTTTGAAGTATTGTAAGAATTACCAAAATATGATACAGAGACATGAAGTAAGCACATACTATTGGAAAAATGGCGCTGGTTGATTTGCCGTACGTACATACACAGGGTTGCCACAGGCCTTCAATTTGTAAAACATGCATTATCTATGAAACTCAGTAAGGTGAAGCATAGTAAAATGAGGCATGTCTGTATTCCTGGATTTTGAACTCTTTGAGGAAATGATCCATGTCTTGTTCATCTTTGTACATCCAGCACCACGCCCTATGCCAACGATGCCACACAGCTGAATGTTGTTTTTTTTGTTTTTTGTTTTTTGTTTTGAGACAGTCTTGCTCTTTTGCGCAGGCTGAGTACAGTGGTGCGATAACGGCTCACTGCAGCCTTGACTTCCTGGGATTAAGTGATCCTCCCACCTCAGCCTCCTAAGTAGCTAGGACCACATGCGTGTCCCACCATGCCCAGCTAATTTTTACTTTTAATTTTTGTGGAGATGAGGTCTCACTATGTTGCTCAGGCTGGATTCAAACTCCTGGACTCAAGCAGTCCTCCCGCATCCACCCCCCAAAGTGTTGAGATTACAGGCATGAGCCACCAAAACCAGCTGTCATGGCTGAATTTAACTGACTTATTTTGGTGCAAAATTGAGTGACCAATGGACATATTCATTGCACATATAAATAATAACTGAATTTATATCATGATATGAAAGAACAATGCTTATGCAAAATGTCCCACGTAACTATGTGGATATAGAGGTTTGCAGAATTTATTATAAGGAAATAAGGCAAGGCTAAAGAGTTTATAAAGAGTATATTTTGTTCACATTATTTTCTATTTTGTTTAGGAATAAAGACAAGATAGAACTAGACAGCAGCAGCCCAGCCTTGAAGGAAAATGAAGAAAAGGTGTGTCTGGAATATAACGAGGAACTGGAGAAGCTATGTGAGGAACTGCAGGCCACCTTGGATGGGTTGGTAAGACATAAAGACGCAGGCCACTTGTGGTCACTGTTGCTGAATCCGATGGATGTATTTGGGATTCACTTGACCATTGGCCATCCCTTCCTCCTTCTCAGTCTCCTCTGATGTTCTCTTCCTCTGCCTGCCACGTAAATCTTAATGTTCCCCAGGATGCTGTCTTAGACATTCACTCCTCCTGTGCATCATCCAGGGAAATTTCACCCACTTTCCGGTCTCATCACATAGTAAAAATTCTTTTTTTTTTCGTGAGATGGGGTCTTGCTTTGTCGCCCAGGCTGGAGTGCAGTGGCGCGATCTTGGCTCACCGCAACCTCTGCCTCCTGGGCTCAAGCAATTCTCCTGTCTCAGCCTCCAGAGTAGCTGGGACTACAGTTGCGCTCTACCACGCCTGGCTAATTTTTGTATTTTTAGTTGAGACAGGGTTTCACCATATTGGTCAGGCTGGTCTCAAACTCCTGATCTCAGGTGATCCACCTGCTGGCCTCCCAGAGGGCTGGGATTACAGGCATGAGCCACCGCACCCAACCACAGAGTAAATATTTTAGGCTTCTAGGGCCAGCCAGTCTCTGTCTCAGCTACTCATGTCTGCCACATAGGACTAAACAGCCATAGACAATATGTGTGTGAATGGATGTGGCTGTGTTCCATGAAACTTTATCTTTGTTTTTTGAATTTTTTTTTTTTTTTTTTTTTGAGATGGAGTCTCACTTTGTCACCCAGGGCGGAGTATAGTAGCATGATCTCAGCTCACTGCAAACTCCACCTCCCAGGTTCAAGTGATTCTCCTGCCTTAGCCTCCCAAATAGCTGGGATTATAGCCTCGCACCACCACATCAGCTAATTTTTGTATTTTTAGTAGAGACAGCATTTCACCATGTTGACCAGGCTGGTCTCGAACTCCTGACCTCAAGTGATCCGCCTGCCTCGGCCTCCCAAACTGCTGGGATTACAGGCATGAGCCACCACACCTGGCCTTTTTTGTTTCTGTTTGTGTGGTTTTTTTGTTTGTTTGTTTGTTTTTGAGACAGAGTCTCACTCTGCCACTGAGGCTGGAGTGCAATGGTGAGATCTTGGCTCACTGCAACCTCCGTCTCCCGGGTTCAAGTGATTCTTGTGCCTCAACCTTCTGCCTAGCTGGGATCACAGCTGTGCACCACCATGCCCAGCTAATTGTTGTATTTTTAGTAGAGATGGGGTTTCACCGTGTTGGCCAGGCTGGTCTCGAAGTCCTGGCCTCAAGTGATCCACCCACCTCAGCCTCCCAAAGTGTTGGGATTACAGGCTTAAGCCACTGCACCTGTACAGGAAAACTTTTTTTTTTGTTTTTTTTTTGAGACAGAGTCTTGCTCTGTCGCCTAGGCTGGAGTGCAGTGATATGATCTTGGCTCACTGCAACCTCCATCTCCCAGGTTCAAGCGATTCTTCCACCTCAGTGTTCTAAGTAACTGGGATTACAGGTGCGTGTCACCATGCTCGGCTAATTTTTGTATTTTTAATAGAGACGGGGCTTTGCCATGTTGGCTAGGCTGGTTTGAACTCCTGACCTCAAGTCATCTGCCCACCTCGGCCTCCCAGAATGCTGGGATTACAGGTGTGGGCCACCATATTTGTCCAGGAAAACTTTTATCTTTGGACACTGAAATTAGAATTTTGTATAACTTTTTTTTTTTTTTTTTTTTTTTGAGACGGAGTCTCGCTGTGTCACCCAGGCTGGAGTGCAGTGGCCGGATCTCAGCTCACTGCAAGCTCCGCCTCCCAGGTTTTTACGCCATTCTCCTGCCTCAGCCTCCTGAGTAGCTGGGACTACAGGCGCCCACCACCTCGCCCGGCTAGTTTTTTGTATTTTTTAGTAGAGACGGGGTTTCACCGTGTTAGCCAGGATGGTCTCGAACTCCTGACCTCGTGATCTACCCGTCTCGGCCTCCCAAAGTGCTGGGATTACAGGCTTGAGCCACCGCGCCCGGCCTTGTATAACTTTTATGAGTCACAATCACTATTGTCCTTTTGGTTATTTTCAACCATTTAAAAATGAAAAAAAAACCATCTTAGCTTGTGGGCCATACAGAAATAGGCTGTGGGCCAGAATTGACGTGTGTTCCGTGGATAATTTGCCCATCCCTGATACAGCACGTAAGAGACTAAAGTGTTTGTTTAATGAACTAATAACTAAATTTCAAAACCTACCATACTGGCCACCAGATGTGAAGATAATACCACCTTATTTCTTTGCTAGGCACAGGAAATTAGGTTTTACACATATTTGAACTTGGATAACTGAAACTTACCCGTAAACGTTTAAGATCTTTATATTTTCACCTTTTTGTTTGTTTGTTTGGAGACAAGGTCTTGCTCTGGAATGCAGTAGCATGATCACAGCTCACTGCAGCCTTTACTTCCTGGGCTGAAGTGATCTTCTTGCCTCAGCCTCCTGAGCAGCTGGGACTACAAGCATGAATCATCATGCCCGGCTAATTTTTAAAATTTGTTTGCAGAGACAGGGTTATCATGTTCACCAGGCTGGTCTCGAACTCCAGACATGACGTCATCCTCCCACCTTGGCCTTCCAAAGTGCTGGGATCACAGGTGTGAGCCCTGGCGCCCGGCCTTAGCTTTTCTGTCATGTCTTCTTTCGGCTTCAGGATCCCGTATGACATTGAGTCCCCGTGTTTCCTTAGGCTCCTTTTGGCTGTGACAGTTTCTCAGACTTCCCTGTTTTTGATGACTTGGACAATTTTGAGGAATACTGGTCAGGTATTCTGTAGAACGTCCCTCAGTGGAGATTTCTCTGATGTTTTTCTCCGAATTAGACTGAGGTTATGGGTTTGTTTCAGAGGAGGACCACAGAAGTAAAGTGCCATTTCTATCACATCATATCAAGGGCACATACTGGACATTCTGTCATCAGGACTTTTCTTTGGGTCTCACCTATTGCCCAGGCTGGTCTCAAACTCCTGGGCTTAAGCAGTCCTCCCACCTCAGCCTCCCACAGTGCTGAGATTCCAGACGTGAGCCACTGTGCACGGCCAGGACTTTTCACTGTCAAAGTTGACCTTGATCACCAGGCACACCAGGTTCCTCTGCTGTGAAGTTGCTCTTTCTCCTCCTCCCATGCTGTGCTCTCTGGCAGGAAGTCACTATGTGTAGCCCAAACCTTGGGGGTAGGGACGTTTTCACCACCTCCTTCAGGGTGCAGTATCTACATAAATTATTCGGAATTATTCTGCATGGGAGATTGGTTCCCTCCCTCCCATTTGTTATTTTTTTTTTTTTTTTTTTTTTAAGAGATGGATTTTCGCTCTTGTCACCCAGGCTAGAGTGCAGTGGGGGTGATCTGGGCCCACCACAACCTCTGCCTCCCGGGTTCAAGTGGTTCTCCTGTCTCAGCTTCCCAAGTAGCTAGGATTACAAGTGTCTGCCACCACACCCAGCTAACTGTTGTATTTTTATTTATTTTTTAAAAAAATTTGTTTTGGCCAGGCCTGGTGACTCATGCCTGTAATCCCAGCACTCTGGGAGGCCTGAGGCAGTTGGCTCACCTGAGGTCAGGAGTTTGAGACCAGCATGGCCAATATGGTGAAACCCCATCTCTACTAAAATACAAAAAATTAGCTGGGGGTGGTGGCAGGCACTGCAGTCCCAGCTACTTGGGGAGGCTGAAGCAGGAGAATCACTTTCGGAGGTTGCAGTTAGCCGAGATCACACTACTGCACTCCAGTCGGGGCAACAGAGTGAGACTCCGTCTCAAAAAAAAAAGAAAAGCCCGGGCGCGGTGGCTCACATCTGTAATCCCAGCACTTTGGGAGGCCAAGGTGGGTGGATCACAAGGTCAGGAGTTCAAGACCAGCCTGGCCAAGATGGTTAAACCCCGTTTCTACTACAAATACGAAAATTAGCCAGGCGTGGTGGTGGGTGCCTGTCATCCCAGCTACTCAGGAGGCTGAGGCAGAGAATTGCTTGAACCCAGGAGGCAGAGCTTGCAGTGAGCTGAGATCGCACCACTGTACTCCAGCCTGGGTGACAGAGTGAAACTCGTCTCAAAAAAAAAAAAAAGAAAAGAAAAGTGGTTTGGGAATAAGTTTTCATTCTATGTTCGAAACCAAAAGTTGATTTTATAAGGGTATTATTATTATTCTTCTTCCTATTTTCCTCTATCGGTTAAGGAGCATGGTTTCCAGACCTGGTCTGTGTCTTTCATAAGTTTGACCTTCTGGGGGTTGCATGCACTGTTTCCCCTAAGCTGGGCTAACATTTCACTGTGGTCTGTGTTTGCTGTGGGAAGAAGCCACCAATGTTGAAATGTAAGGGGCTGTTGTTTATGCATTGTTCATTCAGGGATGCACGTGCCTATGTGACCTGAATTCCTTACTGATGGCTGAGCGACAGAATTGAGCATGACTTCTCGCCTGGGGTCAAGGCTCCAGAATTTCCCTTATTCTCCTGGTATCAGCTTTTCTTAGAATCAGGTGGCACCAGGGAGCTGCCGCAGGACTCAGAGGAAAGAGCAGAGGACTGGGTGTTAAAACTTGGTGTCAGAAGGCATGGTATCGAGTTCTGGCCTCATCCCTCTCAGCTCAACCTGGAGCAGTTTCCCAGCTGTGAAAGGGAAATGATGAGTCCTGCCTCTTGGGGTTGGGCCAAATAAAATATCAAACCGTAAAAGATTTGGGAAACAAGTAAAGTCCTGTAAAAATTAACATTAGCTGCATTTAGTGCTTGCCACTTCCAATGTAATTGGAGGGTGGTTGGAAGGACCAAGTAAAGGAATTAATATTTTTGACAATTTATATATCTTTTCTTATTTCCCCCCCATGTATGTAAAGTCAGCTATACTTAGGAGTTTAAAATTTGGTCTTCATAGACCTATGCTACTTAAATCTGAAATCGTAGTTACTTCACCCATTAATTTTCTTTATCAAACCCTTATATATCTCCAAGTAGGTGCTTCACAAATACTAACTCAATCCTCTTCACCACGCTGTGGAAGTAAGCCCGCCATTGCCCCTATTCTGTGCTGCCTGCTGTGTGCAGCGGGGATGGTTTAGTAGCTCCCACAAGTGGCTGTGCACATCATGCAGTTACAGGGCTTAGGACAGAGCCTGGCCCCCACTGAGGGGCCGTCAATGGCACCTCGCCACGTTTCCTTACTTCCTGCGTGAAGTGTTGAGGGCTCCCTTTCTGTGTTGCCATTTTATAAACAAGGAAGTCAAGGAGGTTTCCGTAAATAAAGGCAGTTAATAAGAGAGGGTCAGGCCTGGTGCGATGTCTCACACCTATAATCCCAGCACTTTGGGAGGCCGAGGCGGGTGGATCACGAGTTCGGGAGATCGAGACCAGCCTGGCCAACATGGTGAAACCCCATCTCTACTAAACATACACAAATTAGCTGGGTGTGGTGGCACACACCTGTAATCCCAGCTACTTGGGAGGCTGAGGCAGGAGAATCACTTGAACCCGGGAGTCAGAGGTTGTAGTGAGCCAAGATCCCACCACTACACTCCAGCCTGGCACGGCACTCCAGCCTGGCACTGCACTCCAGCCTGGCACTGCACTCTCCAGCCTGGCACTACACTCCAGCCTGGCGCTGCACTCCAGCTTGGTGACAGAGCGAGACTCCGTCTCAAAAAAAAAAAAAAAGAGAGTCAGAAATGAGCTCATTTGATGCCTTTCTCTCTCACTTCTTAAAAGCAGCAAGAGCCAGCCAGGCATGGTGGCACATGTCTGTATAATCCCAGCACTTTGGGAGGCTGAGGTGGGAGGATCGCTTGAGCCCAGGAGTTAGAGACCAGCCTGGGCAACATAACGAGACCCTGTCTCTACAAATTAAAAAAAATTAACTGGGCGTGGTGGTGCACACCTGTGATCCCAGCTACTTGGGAGGC
Source organism: Mandrillus leucophaeus (assembly GCF_000951045.1). Classification (NCBI taxonomy): domain Eukaryota; kingdom Metazoa; phylum Chordata; class Mammalia; order Primates; family Cercopithecidae; genus Mandrillus; species Mandrillus leucophaeus. The sequence goes on from NW_012104253.1 coordinate 1,679,298, forward strand.
AGTCGAGGCTGCATGAGGCACGGTCATGCCACTGCATTACAGTTTTACAACTTGGGCAACAGAATGAGACCCTGTCTCAAAAAAAAAAAACAGGCAGCAAGAGGCTGCCTTGGGATTCCCCTAGGACTTTGGGCCTAAAACATTAGTGCTCTTTGGAAATCCTAGTGAAATGGCACTCAGAAACCTTTCTTGCTCTAGGACTGGAAATCTGGGGTTTATTACCAAAGTAATTCAAATTAATGGAATCATAGCAACTGTCCACCTTCGTCTCCCTGGGAATTTGCTGTACTTAGAGTTAACAGTGTTTAGTTATTAGAATTTTTATCACAATGATGTACACTTCTTAGCTTTGAAATCTTATAGGTATTAAATCTGAGACTGGAGATTTCAAATATTATCATATTCTAAATGAATATGTTTCAGACCAAAATACAGGTGAAAATGGAAAAGCTGTCTTCAACTACCAAGGGAATTTGTGAACTAGAAAATTACCATTATGGGGAGGAGACTAAACGACCCCCTCTGTTCCACACTTGGCCTACAACCCATTTCTGTAAGTAGTTCCTTCTCAGTTAACTTTCAGGAGGGTAAAGGTTATTAAGGGCATTTAGTATCGTTTACATCTGGTACTTTAAGAAGCTGACAAGGCTTTGAAATTCAATGCAAAAGTATCTATCGGGAGGAAAAGAGACAGAGGCGTCTTAAAATAAACATTTCTTCTTGGCTTTAATTACCTGGTTGTCAGCAGAGTATATTAAACATAATTAGAGACCCGTGAAGCAAGCTGCTGTTATTAGGCCTCTAAAACCAGTGGGGCAGAGTGAATTCCACCTCCTCTGTGGAAGCAGAAATCTCTCATTTTGGGGGGGAAGGGGAGAAAGGGGTTTTTTTGGTTTGTTGAGGTTTTTCTTTTCCTTTTTGTTTTAATTAAAAAACAAAGTGAGGTCACTGCAGCCAACCTCATGGAAGATGACTGGGAAAGATGAAGGCCATGACTTCAATAAACTCTAGGAGGTACTTCTTAAAGGGCTACTTTTAGCTTTATTAGTTCAAGACAAGGGCTAAGCTGTTTTATGTTGATCTGAGACTTTTTAAATAAGGCAGGAAAGGGGAAAATCACCTGGTGGAATGTGTTTAGTGATATATTGTCAGTTTGAGGGGAATCTCCTACTTATAATCACTGTAGGTCACCTAAGGGTCAGGTAGAAAAGGTTATGTATACTTTTTTTGAGACAGAGTCTCGCTCTGTCACGCATGCTGGAGTGTAGCGGTGCAGTCTTGGCTCACTACAGCCTCTGCCTCCTAGGCTGAAGCAATTCTCGTGCCTCAGTCTCCCAAGTAGCTGAGATTACAGGCGCGCGCCACCACACCCGGCTAGTTTGTTTGTTTTTTTTTTTGGAGACGGAGTCTCGCTCTGTCGCCCAGGCTGGAGTGCGGTGGCGCAATCTCAGCTCACCGCAAGCTCCGCCTCCCGGATTCACGCCATTCTCCTGCCTCAGCCTTCTGAGCAGCTGGGACTACAGGCGCCCGCCACCATGTCTGGCTAATTTTTCATGTTTTTAGTAGAGACGGGGTTTCACCATGTTAGCCAGGATGGTCTCGATCTCCTCACCTCGTGATCCACCCACCTTGGCCTCCCAAAGTGCTGGGATTACAGGTGTGAGCCACCGCGCCCGCCCTAGTTTTTATATTTTTTAGTAGAGACAGGGTTTTGCCATGTTGGCCAGGCTGGTCTCAAACTCCTGACCTCATGTGACCTACCCACTTGGGCCTCCCACAGTGCTGGGATTACAGGCGTGGGCCACCGCGCCTGGCCTATATACGCTTTTATTTCACTCTGTTGACGGTGTTATCGAATTGTACTAATCTGTACCAGCTAGAGTGGTAAACTCCATCGGGCCCTTCTTCCTTTCAGTGCTGTTGCTAATTCTGGTTTTTAATTAAGAGCTGTTAAAAATGTAGTTCTTCCCGAGTCAAGACTACATTCTTGAATCACTGCCATTAAGGGACACTCACGTTTCTTTCAGATGAGGTTTCGCACAAGCTCTTGGAGATGTACAGGAAGGAGCTGCTCCTGAAGCGCACGGTGGCCAAGGAGCTTGCACACACCAGGGATCCTGACCTCACCCTGAGCTACTTGTCCATGTGGCTGCACCAGCCCTACGTGGAGAGCGACAGCAGGCTGCATCTGGAGAGCATGCTGCTGGAGACGGGCCACCGAGCTCTGTGACGTCCTGAGATGGCTGCGGACACTGGCTCCTTCCACTTCTCACCAGGCAGACAGTCTCCTGCCTAGGACTCAGTGCCGCAGGCCTGGATCAGACCTCAGGATCAGACCTTCTTGGGGTCTTCTGGCCAGAGCTTGTCACCAGCCCCGTGGCCTCTCCAGGCATGCCCATGTCCACAGCCCGCGGCCAGCCCCATGTGGTGCCGCTCAGCCTCCTCTGCCCCTCCTGGGAACCCATCACTCGTGGGTGCTTCTGAGTAAAATCAATGAGTTTCTGAGCAGAATGAGTGAGTGATCTGGTTTCTATAAATAAGGCGTGCTTTATACATTTGTGTAGAAAATCCTTGGTTTAATATTTTCACTTTATGCCTATCTGATTGTTGAAGTTTTTATGAGAATATATTAGTTTTTGGGCCAGGTGCAGTGGCTCACGCCTGTAATCCCAGCACTTTGGGAGGCCGAAGTGGGCAGATCACTTGAGGTTAGGAGTTCGAGTCCAGCCTGGCCAACATACTGAAACCCTGTCTCTACTAAAAATACAAAAATCAACCGGCATGGTGGTACGTGCCTGCAATCCCAGCTACTCGAGAGGCTGAGGCAGAAGAATCGCTTGAATCAGGAGGCAGAGCCTGCTGTGAGCCATTGCAGCCCAACCTGGGTGACAGAGTGAGACTTCATCTTAAATAATAAGATCCCATAGAGTTAAAGTGAAGTTTGACATCATGACAATGAAAATAACCTACGAAAAAATTGCCGCTGTTTGCATACTGGGGACGTGACAAGCGATGTGAACTGTCTTCCCTGGCATTCTGCTGCCACAAATCCTCGGCTTTCACAACGTTTGCGGCCATTTCCAGAGTTAACATACTAGGTTAGAATGAGGGAAAGGTGACCGTTTTGAAACAGACTGAAGAGACTGGCCAAAAGCTAGGATGTGGAATGTGAAGGTATGCAAAAGCCTACTTTTTTGTTTGTTTGTTTTTTGAAGTGGAGTCTCACTTTGTCACCAGACTGGAGTGAGTGGCACGATCTCAGCTCACTGCAACCTCCGCCTCCTGGGTTCAAGTGATTCTCATGCCTCAGCCTCTTGAGTAGTTGGGACTACAGGCACGCGCCGCCACATCGAGCTAATTTTTGTATTTTTAGTAGAGACAAGTTTTTACCATGTTGGCCAAGATGGTCTCCATCTTCTGACCTCGTGATCCACCCGCCTTGCCCTCCCAAAGTACTGGGATTACAGGTATGAGTCACTGCGCCCGGCCTGTAAAAGCCTACTTTAAACTCTTCTTTTTGGTGGCATTACTTGTTACATGGTTCTACATCTGTGTTTGCCTTTTTGTAAGTTCTCTGATCCCAAACTTTATATTCTGTGGGACTATATATATAGTGATACTTAATAAATAGCAGTTTTAGTTTTTTGTTTTGTTTTTTTAAGAGATAGGATCTTACCATGTGGCCCAGATAGTGCCAAACTCCTGAGGTCAAGTGATCCTCCCTTCTCAGTCTCCTGAGAGACTACAGTCATGCACTGCCCAGCCCAGCAATAATGTTGTTGTTGTTGTTTTTAGACACAGGGTCTTGCTCTGTTGCCCAGGCTAGAATGTGGTGGCATGATCGTAGCTCACTGTAATCTCAGCCTCAAACTCCTGTGCTCAGGTGATCCTCCTGCCTTAGCCTCCAGAGTAGCTGGGACTATAGGTGTGCATAACCACGTCTGGCTAATTTTTTAATTTTTACTTTTTAGAGATGGGGTCTTGCTATGTTGCCCTGGCTGGCCTTGAACTCCTGGCCTCAAGTGATCCTCCTGCCTCGGCTTCCCAAAGTGCTGAGATTATAGGTGTGAGCCACTGCACCTGGCCAAGTATAGTTTTTAATTGTGTCCTTTTAGTATTTAACTATAAATACTATTTATCTAAGTTTATTAAGACTATTGTAACTTTATTTTTTGAGACAGAGTCTCACTCTTGTTGCCCAGACTGGGGTGCAGTGGTGTGATCTCGGCTCACCACAGCCTCCACCTCCCAGGTTCAAGTGATTCTCCCCCCTCAGCCTCCCAAGTAGCTGGGATTACATGCACCTGCCACCATGCCTGGCTGATTTTTACAAGCATGCACCACCATACTCAGCTAATATTGTATTTTTAGTGAGATAGGGTTTCACCGTGTTGGTCAGGCTGGTCTTGAATTACTGACCTCAGGTGATCCCCCGCCTTGGCCTCCCCAAGTGCTGGGATTACAGGTGTGAGCCACCGAGCCCAGCCAAAAGCATTTAAAGGCAACATTTCTTAGGATTTCTCTTTCCTCTTCCTTTGCTATATTTATTAAGATCTGACTATCAGCCGGGCGCGGTGGCTCACGCCTGTAATCCCAGCACTTTGGGAGGCCGAGGCGGGCAGATCATGAGGTCAAGAGATTGAGACCATCCTGGCCAACACTGTGAAACCCAGTCTCTACTAAAAATACAAAAATTAGCCTGGCGTGGTGATGCACACCTGTAGTCCCAGCTACTTGGGAGGCTGAGGCAGGAGAATGGCTTGAACCTCGGAGGCGGAGGATGCAGTGAGCCAAGATCGCGCCACTGCACTCCAGCCTGGCAACAGAGCAAGACTCCGTCTCAAAAAAAAAAAAAAAAAAAAAAAAAGAATTGACTATCATCAAAGTAGGCACTCGGGCATCTTGCAGTCTGGAGACCACATGGTCAGCCTTTGACAGGAATGGTGTTGTCCCACTTCAGCCTCCCCTGCATGCTGAGGAAGCAGCTACTGCAATGAGCTGCAGAGGCAGATGGGCTGGGAGAGGCAGGACCCCAGAGGCTCCACTCACCCAGACCTGCCTGGGAGAGGCCTTGGCATCAAGTCCACAGGCAGTCACTTGTATGTTGGGGGTTACTTAAAGAATAAACGCTCTTCAGAGGAGATGTTGAAAGATTTCATACCTACACAGGATTTCTAGGACAACTCACGTGTCCCTGATGGTGCATGTCCCGGACACCCTGCAGCAAGTGACTCCGGAAGACTAATGGAAAGGATCAATACTGCTAAGGACAATCAGAAGTAAAAGACCTAAGTGATGAATCTGCCAAGCAACTTCTATCTGAAAGGAACAATGAAGTAGGTTGATTTGGGACTTCTAGCTGAACCTACTGGATGAATTACATACAGTTATGCCTTCCACCTCCAGAAATCCTGCCAATTTAAGTATGAAAACCCAGAGAGCCACAAAATCAAAGAGAACAGGATTGGGGGAGGAATTCCTGATAAGTACATTTTTTAAAACCTTTAAAAATTTTTTTTGACAGAGTCTGGCTCTGTCATCCAGAGTAGAGTGCAGTGGCGCAATCTCAGCTCACTGCAACCTCCGCCTCCCAGGTTCAAGCAATTCTTCCACCTCAGCCTCCTGAGTAGCTGGGATTACAGGCACCTGCCATCACACACAGCTAATTTTTGTATTTTTGTAGAGATGGGTTTCACCATGTTGGCCAGACTGGTTTTGAACTCCTGACCTCAGGTTATCCGCCCGTCTTGGCTTCCCAAAGTGTTGGAATTACAGGCGTGAGCCACCCCGTATGGCCCAAAAACCTTTAAAATTTATGACTTCAGGCCAGGCGCAGGTGGCTCACACCTGTAATTCCACACTTTGGGAGGTAAAAGCAGGTGGATCACCTGAGGTCAGGAGTTCCAGACCAGCCTGGCCAACATGGTGAAATCCCATCTCTACTAAAAATACAAAAATTAGGCTGGGCACTGTGGCTCATGCCTGTAATCCCAGCACTTTGGGAGGCCGAGGCGGGTGGATCACCTGAGGTCAGGAGTTCAAGACCAGCCTGGCCAACACGGTGAAACCCCGTCTCTACTAAATATACAAAATTTAGCCGGGCATGGTGGTGCGCGCCTGTAATCCTAGCTACTCAGGAGCCTGAGGCAGGAGAATCCCTTGAACCCAGAAGGCGGAGGTTGCAGTGAGCTGGGATGGCACCACTGCACTCCTGCCTGGCAGCAGCAAGACTCTGTCTCAAAAAAATATATATAATAATAATAATAATATGACCTGGCTAGGCATGAGTCATTATGGGCTCACACCTGTAATTCCAGCACTTTGGTGACCAAGGCAAGCAGATTGCTTGAACCTACCAGGAGGTTGAGACCAGCCTGGGCAACATGTACAAAAAATACAAACAACTAACCAGATGTCATGCTGCATACCTGTGGTCCCAGCTACTCAGGAGGCTGAGGTGGGAGGATCACCTGAGCCTGGGACATTGAGCCTGCAGTGAGCCATGATTGCATCACTGCACTGCAGCCTGGGTGACAGAGTGAAACCCTGTCGCAAAAAAAAAAAAAAAAAAAAAAAAAAATGCCTCAGAGGGCATAAGATCCACTCTGCCCTGGCTCCTTTCTCTCCTGCTGGTTCAGCTCTCCCCACCCCTGTGACCATTTGGGAGGTGCCAGGGCTGCAGTGCCACGGGTGCCTGACCAGGGGTACCCAACCAGGGTTGCAGCCACAGGGTCCATCATGGTTTCCAGGGAACACAAGGGAATTTTCTTTCTTTGCCTTTAGTAATAAGTAATAATAACTGAACATGGACCAAGTGCCAGGGATCATGACAAATGCTGAAACCACGTGTCCTCATTGAAGCCCCAGCCAGCCACCCCTGGGAGTCATTTAGGTGTCCTTGTACCCCGGTCTGTGCTCTGTCTTCACCCTTGTTCTTTTTTTTTTTTTTTTTTTTGAGATGGACTCTTGCTCGGTCACCCAGGCTGGAGTGCAGTGGCAGTCTCAGCTCACTGCAAGCTCCGCCTCCCGGGTTCACGCCATTCTCCTGCCTCAGCCTCCTGAGTAGCTGGGAGTACAGGCGCCCGCTACCACGCCCGGCTAATTTTTTTGTATTTTTTAAATAGAGACGGAGTTTCACCGTGTTAGCCAGGATGGTCTCGATCTCCTGACCTCATGATCCACCGGCCTCGGCCTCCCAAAGTGCTGGGATTACAGGCGTGAGCCACCGTGCCCAGCCACGCCTGTTCTTAATCTGAGTATTTGAAGTATTTGAAAGTACTATGTATACAAAACAAAGTTCTTTATGAGAAAAGGAAATTTCCATTTATCATTCTCTCATAAATAAGGTTATGTCTATTTCTTTTTTTCTTTCTTTTTCTCTACAGGTGTGCACTACTGCACTGGGCTAATTTTTTTAAATTTTTAGTAGAGATGGCGTCTCACTGAGTTGCCCAGGCTGGTCTTGAACTCCTGGGCTCAAGCAATCCTCCCACCTCAGCCTCCTAGGTTACGTCTATTAGAAGGGGGTTGTAATGTGGAAGCTGTGCATACATCTGTCTCTATGCTGTATTGGGGAACTCCGCAAAGGCCAAGCTGGAAGAGGATAAGGCACAGGGCTCCCAAAGAGTAGGGCCCATGAGTCCCGCTCACTGCCGTCAGTCCCGAGCCTGGCACACGGCAGCACTCAACAGGCACGTGGCCGATTCATGAGGAGACCGCTCTCAGAGCCTCCTGTGTCTTCAATTCTGTCCAGTGGAACAAAGGTTTATTTGTTGTGGTTTTCTGCAGTTACATTGACCATCCATTCATAGTAGCACATACACAGTGGTGAAATTAAGATGTGTTGGGGTATTTGTTAGTGTCCTATAGATAGAAAATAAATGTATACTTACCAGGGCCTCATCCAGACCACGGTCATATTCGACCCAGCATGTTGTGTTAATCGCCTGACAGTGGTTATGAATGATCTTCAAGAGGGCTCTGTCTGTATCTCCAGGATCCCAGGAGGACACTCATGGTGGTTTCATGGGACTCTGGACTCCTGAGAAGTGGCCTTGAGTCTACAGGACACAACTACAGCCTGACCTGACCACCCCATGCTCCCAGGCTGCCGCGGCTTGCTCCCCTATTGGCTGTTTGCAGCCTCCTGGAAAACCTGCCTTTCTGTTCCTACCGATCCCGGCTTTGAGATCAAGTGAGGGTAGGAAATGCCCCTGGTCACTGTAAGGGCTGTAGGAAATGCTGGCTCTCTGAGAATACAGCCGCCCTCCAGGGCAGGACCTGGAAAGAGCACATCACCAGGGCGACACGTGGTCGCAAGCCCAGCTCTGTCCCTGAGCAGCGCGATCTCTGCTTGGGGTCTCTCCTGATTGTCTCTGCAAGGTGCAGGGAGAGAACTGCTGCTCCCTTTGAATGCTTTCTTCCATGTGTGGACCAATGGCCCTTCCCTTCCTTCCCCATAACACAGCCCGTGGAAATATTGAGATATGCCACGCCATGACTTTCCAAGTGGGACATCAAAGAACTGGGCTTCTACCCTGAGCATCATCTTGCTGTGGAACTCAAATAAGTCACCCCATCATTTATGCCTCACCTTCCTCATCTGTAAAATGTGAGGAGAGCCAGGCACCGTGGCACACACCTGTAGTCCCAGCTACTCAGGAGGCTGAGGCAGGAGGATCGCTTGAGCCCAGGAGGCAGAGGTTGCAGTGAACCGAGATCGTGCCACTGCACTCCAGCTTGGGCTACAGAGTGAGACTTGGTCTTGAAAATAAATTAATTAATTAAATTTAATTTAATTTAAAAACTCATGCAAGTAGAAATGACTTTTTTCCCCTCCTATCAATAAAATGCTGCCCAGAATGACTGGCTTATTTTCTTTTTAATTGAACCCAAAAGAAGCTGCTAGTATGGAGCAAGTCTGGTGGAAAAGCAGCAGATCTCCCAGGAGAGAAGGGAACAGGGCAGGGCCACTCATCACCATCACAAAAACTCATGAGCGTCAGATGCGCCACAGGGATTCCTGGTCAGGCAACATCTGCTATTGTTATGACAAGCTCCATAGAAAAATGTAGACAGCAGGGTAGAAAGCCATTCTTTATAAATAAAAGGTTCATCTGTGCAATATTCACATTAGAAAAATATACATTGCTTGCCACAGACTTTCTCTGGATAAAATCAGACAAATCTAGGATCTGACTCCTCTTCACTGTGAGGGCTCTGGCTCCACGGTGAGGAACGACTCCACAGCTTCTAGGGGAACTCCTTCTGGTGGGCCCCTCCGCAGGGCACGCCCCTCTGCATCGGTCACTATGACAAAGTCCTCCTCCCGAGACACTATTGTACCTGGAGGGGACAAGATAAACCCATCGGAAGTCTGAATAAAAATCTGCTTCTGTCCCTGAGACAGTAACTCATGGCTCCCATTGGAAATTTCAAAAGCCATGGCTTCGCCGACAGCAACCACACTCTCCAGTTCTCTCTGGCCAGAGTGCACCTCCAGCCCACAGGGGAACCGCTTCAAGTCCCCCGAAAGGCTTCTGAGACACCCTTCAGTCAACAGTGATCCATGTGGGCCAGGCTGAGGCCCTGGCTTGGGCACAGTCCTGCAGGCACAGTTTACTGCCACGCTATCCATGGACAAAATTTTCTCAAGCAGAGGGGCCGCCACCTCCGTAGGCAGGACGCTGCTGGGGCTGGGCTGCTGGTTGTTCAAATGGAAGTCACAAACCTTGCCGAGGTGTCCTGCCTCTGCATGTCCAGGCCTCCCAGGCAGCAGGGACTCTGCTCCGCCAGCAGATGACAAGGTGCTACAGAAACCCGGGCTCCTCAGGCTGTCCCGGGTATCCTGGTCTGAAGAGTGTTTCAGAGCATTCTCTCCAGGAAACGCTGCCACCTGTGCCTGGGTCAGCCTCCTAGGCTCTCCTGACTGAGCATAAAGAGGCAGCCCACTGACATCCTGGGATGAGACAGCAGCACCTATAGACCCACTCCTGGCTTCTAAGTCAGCCAGTGCGTGAAGGTGCGGGCCCACCTGGAACACGCTCCCAATGCCACCAGAAACCGTCGTCGTATGGCTTTCTTCAGAATGGGGAGAGACACTGCCATTTACTGGAGAGGCAAAACCTAAACATTATGGGAAACAGGTGAACATGCGTGTACTGTGTCAGGCCCACTCACTGCACTCACCATCCAAAACCAGCGAGGCCAAGTCACCTGCCCTGCAGGGAAGTCAAAGCATCAATGCTCCTTGCTCCTTGGGATTGGTAGCAATTTTAAAAAATCCATCCCTGTTATCTATTCACAAAGACGGATTTTGTACTGAAAATGTGCTCTAGGAGCCATTCGACAGTGTGCTTTTTTTTTTTTTTTTTTTTTTTT
>NW_012104253.1:1689732-1693203 GCF_000951045.1 Mandrillus leucophaeus
GCCTCAGCCTCCTGAGTAGCTGGGATTACAGGTGTGCGCCACCATGCCCAGCTAATTTTTGTATTTTTAGTAGAGACGGGGTTTCACCATGTAGGTCAGGCTGGTCTCAAACTCCTTACCTTGTGATCCACCCGATTTGGCCTCCCAAAGTGCTGGGATTACAGGCGTGAGCCACCACACCCAGCAACAGTGATTTTATGCCAACACTGAATGAATGATTGGTGGTTCTTCATCAGAGTGAGCTGGAGAATTGCCCAAAGAGGCCTTTCCAAATACATCCACACCCTCCCAACAACCCTACCCACAGACCTGGAATTCCCAGAGGTCCAGGCCCCTGTATTTCACAATAACCTCCCCAGGTGATTCCAACACATGCCCCAATTAAGAATCACCGTCAGGCTGGGCATGGTGGCTGCTCACGTCTGTAATCCTAACACTTTGGGACGCTGAGGCGGGCAGATCATTTGAGGTCAGGAGTTCAAGACCAGCCTGGCCAACATGGGGAAACCCTGTCTCTACTAAAAATACAAAAATTAGCCGGATGTGGTAGTGGGCACCTGTAATCCCAGCTACTCAGGAGGCTGAGGCAGGAGAATTGCTTGAGCCTGGGAGGCAGAGGTTGCAGTGAGCAGAGATCGCACCATTGCACTCCAGCGTGGGTGACAGAGCGAGACTCTGTCTCAAAAAAAAAAAAAAAAAAAAAGCTAGTGCAGTGGCTCACGCCTGTAATCCCAGCACTTTGGGAGGCCGAGGTGGGCAGATCACCTGCGGTCAGGAGTTTGAGACCAGCCTGACCAAAATGGTAAAACCCCATCTCTACAAAAATATAAAAAAAAATTAGCCAGGCATGATGGTGGGTGCCTGTAATCCCAGCTACTGGGAAGGCTGAGGCAAGAGAATTGCTTGAACCCGGGAGGCAAAGGTTGCAGTGAGCCAAGATTGTGCCACTGCACTTCAGCCTGGGAGACAAAGCGAGACTCTCGTCTCAGAAAAAAAAAATTTATATATATAAATGTATATATATAGAAAACATATTTACATAAATATATATATAATTTTTTAAGTGCCTAGTTGGTAGGTTCTGGCTAAAGCCAGAATAATAACCAGACCGTGTCTTGTTTTCAAATGTTAAATCTCAGCTGGCATGTACAGCGAAGTCTCATGAAAGTCGAGGCATAGATGGATGTGTCCTTGGGACCCATCTCAGCCTAACCACCTCTCAGTACCCTCCTGGTATAGCCCGCTTACTACCACTTGGTGGCTCTTTTTTTTTTTCCTTTGAGATGGAGTCTCACTCTGTCACCCAGGCTGGAGTGCAGTGGTGCAATCTCAGCTCACCGTAACCTCCTGCCTCCCAGGTTCAAGCGATTCTCATGTCTCAGCCTCCAGAGTAGCTGGGATTATAGGCACACACCACCATGCCCAGCTAGTTTTTTTGTATTTTCAGTAGAGACAGGGTTTTGCCATGTTAGCCAGGCAGGTCTCGAACTCCTGATGTCAGGTGATCCGCCCGCTTCGGCCTCCCAAAGTGCTGGGATTATAGGCGTGAGCCACTGTACCTGGCCTGTGGCTCTCCATTTTAATAAGGCACTCCAGAAAACCCTGAAGACCTCAAGACTCGCAGGGAACGAATCTGGAATGATAGAACACTGGGAGGCTGGAATGAAACTTGAGAAACCAGAGGGTCCCCCTAAATCCAGCACAGGTCACCCAACCTGAAAAGTGGCAATCCTGGGCATATCTGTGCATGCCAGCAGGGCTGCCAGGCCATGGATACACCCCACAAACAGCGTTTTACCCTCACCAGCGGCCAAAGCATGCAAGGGCCTGGGCTTCTCCCAGCCTCTGCTGTTAGCAGCAAGAGATTCAGTGGTGTCATTGGGCAGGGCTTCTCTTCTGGGCCTTTTCACCGAGGCCAGTCCCTCCTCCGCAGCCTATGAAGAGAAGACCCAATCAGCTAGAAGAGGAAGAAACAGGCAAACCTGTGCCTCCTCTTCCTGGTGTGAATGGAAGAAGCCAAACCCCAGTAATTCACCGTGCACAGAGTCACCTGGCACCCACTTCAGCCATGCCCACCTCATGTTCCCTCTTCTCGCTGCCGGCTCCCTCTGGCTGCTCCCCATCCATCTCCCGGCTGGGGCTCTCAGGTCCAAGGTTGTCTGGGTGTATTTCTTTCTTCCTCAGGAATTCTGTGATTCCTAATGACTCGGCAACCTGAAAAGAAATGGGCCAAGAGAATAAACTTCACCCAAACAGCACACACCCCTAGAAGTACATTCACATGCAAGAATTAAATCCTGTGAATTTGTACTGTGAGGTGCCATCTCAACAATGAGAAAGATGAAGATCAATATAATGTTAGATGGACTAGCTGATGATAAAAATGGATCATTATCAAAACTAGAAGGTTCTATGTGAGCACAATTTAGAGGAGGAGACCAATCTTTTTTTTTCTGAGACAGAGTCTTGCTCTGTCACTCAGGCTGGAATGTAGTGGCGTGATCTTGGCCCATCGCAACCTCCGCCTCCCGGATTCAAGTGATTCTCCTGCTTCAGCCTCCTGAATAGCTGGGATTACAGGCACGCACCATCACGCCTGGCTAATTTTTGTATTTTTAGTAGAGATGGGGTTCCACCATGTTGGCCAGGCTGGTCTCGAACTCCTGGCCTCAAGTGATCTGCCCGCTTCAGCCTCCCAAAGTGTTGGGATTACAGGCATGAGCCACCGTGCTCAGCCTAGAACAGTCTTTACAAAAAATTTAAAACAGTCTCTTTAGTGCTATCACAAGCTTAATAATGGTAGCTGATGCCATGGTAACTTTCTTTCCCACTGTCCCTCCTTTACTGAATTCTCACTGGTCTCTTCAGAAAAACGATCCTGCCTATCCCACATCCAGATCTCCCTTCCCAGCTGGTAAAAAGTCATGGGTCTGGGGGCCTGAGCTGGTTCCCAGCTTCTCTGCCCACGGCCTGGGTGATCTTGGTGAGCCACCATCTCCTGAGTCTCCCTTGTCCATCTCCCTGACTTATCCAGACAAGAGATTACAGCTGCCTGGAAGGGCTTTTGTGAAGATGAGATCTGACTCCATATGCAATGCCTATGTGAAACACCAGATGTGAAGGTGTTAAGAGACAGCTGTTATCATTTATACATGGACGTTATAAAGAGAACCCCACGGAGCACGAGATGGGGGCGGGCACAGCAGGAAGGGCAGCAGAACAAGGCTAAAGGAGAAAACAGGCCATGTGGGTTCCGCGCAGACGAACCTGGGCGGTGTCCCCTCACAAACTGAGCCACTGTCATGCTCCCAAGAGGCGATGGCACAGTATGAGCTGCTCAAAAAGCCAGATTCTGTAGGGCATGCACAATATGTGTGTGTGGCCAGTTCTGCTTCATGGCAGGATGATACCCACACTTGCTCTCTGAGTTTAGCAAGCGGGTATCATGTTTTTTGTTTTTTTTTTTTTTTT
>NW_012104253.1:1694058-1695390 GCF_000951045.1 Mandrillus leucophaeus
CAGGAGATCGAGACCATCCTGGCTAATGGTGAAACCCCGTCTCTACTAAAAATACAAAAAAAAAAAATTAGATGGGCGTGGCGGCAGGTGCCTGTAGTCCCAGCTACTTGGGAGGCTAAGACAGGAGAATGACGTGAATCTGGGAGGCAGAGCTTACAGTGAGCCAAGATCACACCACTGCACTCCAGCCTGGGTGACAGAGCGAGACTCCATCTCAAAAAAAAAAATGGCCCCTATATAATCCATCCCCAAAAACCCACATAAGGAAGAAAACAGGGCTGGGTGTGGTGGTTCATGCCTGTAATCCCAGCACTTTGGGAGGCCAAGAAGGGAGGATCACTTGAGCCCTAAAGTTCAAGACCAGAGTGGACAACATAGCAAGACCCCATCTCTATGAAAAATTTAAAAATTAGCTGGGCATGGCGACACACGGCTGTAGTCCCAGCTACTCAGGAGGCTTATGTGGGAGGATTGATTGGGACCAGGAGGTTGAGGCTGCGGTAAGCTGTGATTGTGCCACTGCACTCCAGTCTGGGAGACAGAGGGAAACCCTGACTCAAAACAAAAACAAACAAAAGAAGAAGAAAATGATACCTGAGGTTTTAACTCTGATCATCAGTGAGTGGGAAGATTATGGTGTTTTCCATTTTCTTTTAGCTTATCTTCATTTTTGAGTTTTCTGGAACAGCATTTATTGGTTTAAGAAAAAAAAATTGGGGGCCAGGTGCCGTGGCTCACACCTGTAATCCTAGCACTTTGGGAGGCCGAAGCAGGCAGACTGCCTGAGCTCAGGAGTTCGAGACCAGCCTGGGCAACACGGTGAAACCCTGTCTCTACTAAAATACAATAAATCAGCCAGACATGGTGTTGTGCGCCTCTAATCCCAGCTACTCAGGAGGCAGAGGCAGGAGAATTGCTTGAACCTGGGAGGCAGAGGTTACAGTGAGCTGAGATCGTACCACTGCACTCTAGCCTGGGCGATAGAGCAAGACTCTATCTCCCAAAAAAAAAACAAAAAGAAAAAAAATTCACTTGATGGGGAAAAACTAAAATGAGGTACAACAGGAAAATGTTATTACTAAAAACATTCTCCTTCATACATGAAGTTTTTTGTGGTTTTTTTTTTTTTCGGAGACAGAGTCTCACTCTGTCAACCAGGCTAGAGTGCAATGGTGCAATCTCAGCTCCCTGCAACCTCCACCTCCTAGGTTCAAATGATTCTCGTGCCTCAGCTTCCCGAATAACTGGAATTAGAGGCATGTGCCACTGCGCCCAGCTAAATTTTATATATATATATATATTTTTTTTTTCACCATGTTGCCCAGGCTGGTC
>NW_012104253.1:1695542-1699322 GCF_000951045.1 Mandrillus leucophaeus
CGATCTCCTGACCTCGTGATCCGCCCGTCTCGGCCTCCCAAAGTGCTGGGATTACAGGCTTGAGCCACCGCGCCCGGCTAAATTTTATATTTTTAGTAGAGACTGAGTTCTGTCATGTTGGCCAGGCTAGTCTCGAACTCTGACCTCAAGTGATCCACCCGCCTCAGTGTCCCAAAGTGCTGGGACTACAAGCATAAGCCACTGCACCTGGCCCTTCTTTCTTTTGTCTAACTCTACGAGCAAAACTCTTTCTGCCATGGGAGATTGTTACCTTATCGTTGTTTATTTCCAGGGTCTCCTGGGAACACAGACCAGAACTACTGAGGTAATCTTGGCACATTTTCTTAACCATTTTATGCAACTCTTCAAATTCCTTATATATAGCTGGGAAAAAAGGCTTTGCTAGATGATCTTTTTCAACCTTAGTGAAGATAAAGACCAAAAAAAAGAGTTTAAACTCGAGGCACTGATATGGAAAATACAAAAGAATATCTAAACAAAGTTTCAGTTCCTTACCCCCTCAGCAGCCACTCAGTGGTGTACGTTTCCTTCAGTCCCCAGTGAGCACCTACTGTGTGCCCTGCATGGCGTAGGGAAGCCAGGATGGGCATGGGAGGAGCAGGCCAAAAAACAAACAAGCCTTGGGTTGGAGCCACGTAAGGCACGGGTGAGCTCCGGGACAGGGTGGGAAAGGAAGGCAGAAGGCCCTGAGCCCCGGCTGGGTTGTCAGCTCCAGAGGGAGTGTGGGGCACAGGCAGCCTGGGCTGTAGCCTCAGAGTGGGCTCAGAGGGAGCAGAGCCTTGGGCAGAAGAGGCCAGCTGGGGTGAGTGGGCTCCAGGAGAGCCCAGGATGGCCGTTATCTGTGGCTGCCACTTCCATTCCTCCTGTACCAAGTTAAAAGTCAAGGGAGTGGACGGGCACCTGCCTGAGACACCCAACTACCCAGGCAGCAGTCCCCACACCAGGCACAGTGTGTGACCAACAGGCTCACTTCAGCTGTCCTGGAAAAGGAAAACGATTCCAAATGGCCAGGCTCTTTCCAAAATGACTATGAGCTGGGCACGGTGGCTCACACCTATAATCCCATCTCCTTGGGAGGCCAAGGCAGGAAGATTACCTGAGGCCAGGAGTTTGAGACCAGCCTGGGCAACAAAGCTAGACCCCATCTCTATAAAAAAAATTTTTTAAATAAATTAAAAATTAGCTGGGTATGATGGTGTGTGCCTGTAATCCCAGCTACTTGGAAGGCTGAGGTGGGAGGATTGCTTGAGCCCAGCAGTTTGAGGCTGCAGTGAGCTATGAAGGCACCACTGCACTCCAGCTGGGCGACAGAGCAAGACCCTGCCTCAAAAATAAAATTAAACAACTATGCAGGCTATTGAAAAATAAGTAATAAATAATATTATTTCTAAATAACTTCTAATCATCCCGCTATATTTAGAAACACTAAGAGTACTCACCTTCATCAGAAGAAACTCATACACTGTCACAACCTGAGCCAGCTGAGGTAGGGCCAATTCCACCAGATCCTCCGGGTCACACTGCTGGAGGAACTACCAAGGGAAAGCGTTTCATGCCTTTGAATGTCCCACAATAATTTCCCAATAGTCAACAAGTTGGTGCAACATACAACATAAAAAACAGAAAGTTCTCCAAAAATTTCAGTCACCAAGTAACTCTAAACATTCTGCTTTATTAACTATTTCACTTCTTTGCTCCTTAATGAAGTACTATGATCCATTCTGGGTTGCCCACGACAAGCTCTGGGCACTGTTCTGGGCACAGGCCCTGGAATAAGGACACAGTGATAAGGAGATGTGTATCCTGCCCTCCAGGACTCACCCAGGCTGTGCCGCAGGTGAGGGGACAGCACAGCTGGAGGCGGTGCCTGGAAACGGACAGGTCAGAGGGGCTGAAAGGCAACCCAGGCCCAGGCTGAGAGGGGCCAAGGGGTTTGGATTCCCTTCTCCAAGCAGTTGTGGAGGAAGGTTTTAGGAAGGTGCCTCGGGTGGTGGTGCAGAGGGTGGGGCAGGGCTGGAAGCCTGGCAGGCAGTCAAGACTACCCCCAAAGTACAGGCAGGAAAAGATGAGGACTCAGGTAAGAACAGGGATGTGGGTGGCAGTGGAGGGATATGAGGGGAGGGCACAGTCCTCCAGGCTTAGCGACCACAGGACATGGGGAGCAGTGAGTGAAGGAGAAAGTCAAGAATGGCTCTGGGTTCCCAGCTTGAGCCTGGGGTAGGCGAAGCAGCCCCTGACAATGCAGGGGTGGACAGGAAGCCAGCCTGTGGGCTCTGCTCTGCTCAGACATGAAAGGCAGAGGGGTTCACAGGACAGCCAAGTGGAGATGTTTCAATGAAGAGATCGGAGGCACCAGAGAGAGGTCTGAACAGGAAGCGTGGGAGTCTGCAGAGGGAAGAAGGCTTGGGAAACCAGGAGGATGGTGAGATTCCCAGGGAAGCAATAAATTGAGGGGGAAGCTGAGGAAGTCCTAGAAGTAGGAAGTCTTCTGAGGTCCAGGGAGGTCACAAGATCAGTGCTTAGAAGGCCAGATGCAGTGGCTCGCGCCTGTAATCCCTGCAATTTGGGAGGCCAAGCCAGGAGGACTGCTTCAGGCTAGGAGTTTGAGACCAGCTTGGACAACATAATGAGACCCTGTCTCTAAAAAAAATAAAAAATTAGCTGGATGTGGTGGTGTGCACCTGTGGGCCCAGCTACTCAGGAGGCTGATGCAGGAAGATCAATTGAGCCTGGGAGGTGGCCACTGCACTCCTGGGTGACAAAACAAGACCCTCTCTCAAAAAAAAAAAAAAAAGATTGGCATTTAAGGAGAGAGCGAGAGATTGAGTAGGAGCTACAAAGGGCTGGAAGGGCTTCAAAGAAGGGCCACAGATGCTTGCAAAACAAGCAGAAAAGTTACAGAAAAATATTTTCATTGTAAGACAAAAATGTTTAATTAAGACTTTCAAAAACCCTTCGAAAGAAGTGACCAGCTGACTTTCAACTCCACAGGAAGTGGGAGAAGGTGGGAATATGGGATATTACCTTGCCATGGCCTGACCTAAATTCTGTAGGAGCTTAATAACAGGAGACAGGGAAACTCCGCAATTTTCTGCTTAACACTCAGGTTCAAACAACAGTTTTCTTTTTTTTTGTTTTTTTTGAGATGAAGTCTCGTTCTTGTCCCCCAGGCTGGAGTGCAATGGCACGATCTCGGCTCACTGCAACCTCTGCCTCCTGGGTTCAAGTGATTCTCCTGCCTCAGCTTCCTGAGTGGCTGAGATTACAGGCACCTGCCACCACGCCCAGCTAATTTTTGTATTTTTAGTAGGTAAGGGGTTTCACCATGTTGTCCAGGCTGGTCTCGAACTCCTGACCTCGGGTGATCTGCCTGCCTCGGCCTCCTGAAGTGCTGGGATTACAGGCATGAGCCACCGCACCCAGCCTCAACTGACAGTTTTGTCAGGTGACTGGTTTCACTGTCCTCTTTCTCCCCCAAGAGTAGGGCCCTGTCTATCTGGTACACACTGTCCCCTCCATCCCTAGAACAGGGACTGATAATTGATGGACACCCAGTAAATGTATAAATTAATATCCATTTCTGGAGAAATTATCATCTGTAAGTTAAGAATGGTTCTGAAGCCGGGCGTGGTGGCTCAAGCCTGTAATCCCAGCACTTTGAGAGGCCAAGACGGGTGGATCACGAGGTCAGGAGATCGAGACCATCCTGGCTAACATGGTGAAACCCCGTCTCTACTAAAAAATACAAAAAACTAGCCG
>NW_012104253.1:1699882-1702566 GCF_000951045.1 Mandrillus leucophaeus
GCAAGTTATAATTATTCCAAAACTTATCAAGTCAAGCAGCTTTCGAGCTTCACCAAAGGCCATATAGTCACTTTAAACGGTAAGAGTATGAATTAGTTCAGATATTACTGTCCTTGGCTTCATCACACACTTAATGCAATGACATTTCAGGTGACCGGTTTAGGTGATTCAGAAACTAATAGTGAATTGCCACATATCATGCTAAAGACATGGTTTTCAAGCCCAGGGTTGTAAGAGTGAGGTACCTCCTTGAGCCTGGCTTTGCTTGGCGACGCCCTCTGCTCCCCTGCCGCAGCAGGGCCACCAGGTAGCTGAGCGGCTCTTCTCTGCTGGAGGACAGCTGTGCGGGACTCTGCAGGGGTCTCTGAGCATGCTCGTCTTCTAGGTCCTTGGTATTTCTCTGATCCCAAAAGAGCTCCATTTTCTGGTTCAGATGGCAATGTCTCTTCAATGTCTATAGACTGACCATTCTAGACAGTGTAAAACAAGCATGCTTTATATACCCCATAACAACCTTTTAGTGGCTGGGCGCAGTGGCTCACGCCTGAAATTCCAGCACTTTGGGAGCCTGAGGTGGATAGATCATTTGAGGTTAGGAGTTTGAGACTAACCTGGCCAGCATGGTGAAACCCCATCTCTACTAAAAATACAAAAAATTAGCCAGGCATGGTGGCGCGTGCCTGTAGTCCTGGCTACTTGGGAGGCTGAAGCAGGAGAATCACTTGAACCCAGGAGGCAGAGGTTGCAGTGAGCCGAGATCGCACCCCTGCACTCCAGCCTGGGCGACAGAGTGAAACTCTGTCTCAAAAAAAAAAAGAAAAAAAAACCAAACCTGTTTGTTTAAATTTTGGATTTGGAGGTACATGCGCAGGTTTGTTACATGGGTATACTGTATCATGCTGAGGTCTGGGCTTCTAATGATCCAGTTGCCCAAGTAGTGAACACAGTACCAAATAGGTAGTCTTTCAACTCTTGCTGCACTCCCTCCTCTCCTGCCATGAAAGCCTTAAAGCAGAAAAATGTCAAGTCAAAAGCAATGAACTTGCTAAATTATTTCTTCTTCATATAATCAAGAAATATTAACTATAATCAATGCATCTTAAATGTTCCCAACAAAATCCCTGTTGGACACAGGATCAATATTAGCTAGGCAGGCTGGGTGCACTGGCTCACCCCTGTAATCTCAGCATTTTGGGAGGCCAAGGCAGGAGGATCACTTGAGCCCACAAGTTGGAGGCCAGCCTGGGCAATATAGTGAGACTCCATCTCTACAAAAAAAAATTAAGTTAAAAAAAAATTGGCCAGGCACAGTGGCTCATGCCTGTAATCCCAGCACTTTGGGAGGCCAAGACAAGAGGACTGCTTGAGCCCAGAAGTTTGAGACCAGCCTCTACAACATGGTAAAACCCTATCTCTACAAACATACAAAAACTAGCCAGGCCTGGTGGTGTGTTCTGCAATCCCAGCTACTTGGGAGGCTGAAGTGGGAGGACTCCTTGAGCCCAGGATGTTGAGCCCTGGAGATTGAAGCAGCAGTGAACCATGGATGCAACACTGTGACAGAGTAAGACCCTGTCTAAAAAAAAAAAAAAAAAAAAATTTTTTTAAATATTAGCTAGCCTCTAAGTCTGGGGTAGCAAACTGTAACCCTGGGATGTTGACCAAAATGAAACAAAAGACTTCCCTGGAGCTGGGCGCAGTGGCTCACACCTGTAATCCCAGCACTTTGGGGGGCCAAGACGAGTGGATCACCTGAGGTCAAGAGTTCAAGACCAGCCTGGACAACATGGTGAAACCCCATCTCCACTAAAAAATACAAAAAAATAGCTGGGTGTGGCAGCAAAAGCCTGTAATTCCAGCTACTTGGGAGGCTAAGGCAGGAGAATCACTTGAACCTGGGAGGCAGAGGTTGCAGTGAGCCGAGATCACACCATTGCACTCCAGCCTGGGCGACAAGAGGGAAACTCTGTCTCAAAAAAAAAAAGACTTCTCTGATGTGACTGTCATCTTAAAACCTAACCTGAATTTTGTTCCTAATTCATTACTTATCCATGACTTTTAAAACTTTTAAATTATTTTACTGGATAGATTTAAAATACCATAAAATTCATCCTTTGAAAGTATATAATTCAGTGGATATAATACATTCATGAAATTGTGCAACCATCACCACTATCTGATTCCAGGACAGTTTCATCAGCTCAGAAAGAGACCGTACCCATGAGCAGTCACTCCTCCTTCCTCCCTCCCGACAGGCCCTGGCAGCCACCAGTCTACTTTCTGTCTCCATGCATCTGCATGGCTTTTGAAGAGAACCCTAGATCTGACCTTGTCCTCAGGTCCTATTTCCTCATTCCCTGACAATTCCCTCCTCTGAAAATAGGAATAATAACGTAGAAAAATAAAATAAAGGCCAGGCACGCCGGTGGCTCATGCCTTTTATCCCAGCATTTTGGGAGGCCGAGGCTGGTAGATCAACTGAGGTCAGGAGTTTGAGACCAGCCTGGACAACATGGTGAAACCCTGTCTCTATTAAAATTACAAAAATTGGCCAGGTGTGGTGGTACACGCCTGAAGGCTGAGGCAGAAGAATCACTTGAACCCAGGAGGCGGAGGTTGCAGTGAGCTGAAATCACACCACTGCACTCTAGCCAGGGCAACAGAGTGAGACTCTATCTCAAAAA
>NW_012104253.1:1707231-1708820 GCF_000951045.1 Mandrillus leucophaeus
AAATTAGCTGGGCATGGTGGCAGGCACCTGTAATCCCAGCTACTCGGGAGGCTGAGGCAGGAGAATTGCGTGAACCCAGGAGGTGGAGGTTGCGGTAAGCTGATACTGCGCCATTGCACTCCAGCCTGGGTGACAGAGCAAAACTTCATCTCCAAAAAAAAAAAAAAAAGGAAAGAAAGAAGTAAAATTATCTCTATCTGCAGGTATGATCTTATATGTAGAAATGCCTAAAGATTACACACACACACACACAAAATTAGAATTAATAAATGAAGCTGGGTGCGGTGGCTCATGCCTATAATCCCAGCATTTTGGGAGGCTGAGGTGGGTAGATCAGTTGAGGCCAGAAATTGGACACCAGCCTGGCCAATATGGCAAAACCCTGTCTCCACTAAAAGTACAAAAATTAACCAGGTATGGTAGCACATGCCTGTAATTCCAGCTACTAGAAAGGCTGAGTCAGGAGAATTGCTTGCAACCAGGGGGCAGAGGTTGCAGTGAGCCGAGATCACACCACTGCACTCCAGCCTGGGCAACAGAGCCAAACTGAAAAAAAAAATAGAAGTAAATACACAAAATCAGCTGCATTTCTAAACACAATGAACAATTTGAAAAGAAAATAAAATAATTCCACTTAAAATCTAGTAATTCCACCTCTGGATATATACCCAAAGAAACTGGGCTGGGCGTGGTGGCTCATGCCTGTAATCCTAGCACTTTGGGCAGCTAAGGCGGTGGATCACAAGGTCAAGAGATTGAGACCATCCTGGCTAACATGGTGAAACCCCGTCTCTACTAAAAATACAAAAACTTAGCTGGGCGTGGTGGCGGGCGCCTGTAGTCCCAGCTACTCGGGAGGCTGAGGCAGGAGAACAGCTTGAACCCAGGAGGCAGAGGTTGCAGTTAACTGAGATCACGCCACTGCACTCCAGCCTGGTGACAGAGCGAGACTCTGTCTCAAAAAAAAATAGAAAGCAGGGTCTCAAGATGTAATTGGACATCCGTGTTCATAGCAGCATCGTTCACAAAAGCCAGAAGGTGAAAGCAACCCAAGTGTCCGCTGAGAGATGAGTAAGCACCATGTGGTATATACACAGTGAGGTATTACTCAGTCTTACAGAGGAAGGACATTCTGACATTGGCTAGAACATGAACCTTAGATATCGTGCTAAGTGCAATAAGCCAGCCACAGAAAGACAAATATCCCGTGACTCCACTTCCATAAGGAAATTAGAGTAGTCAAAATCATAGAAGACAGAAAGTAGAAGAGTGGCTGCCGGGGTTGGGGGAAAGGGGAATGGAGAGTTGGTGTTTTCCAGGGACAGAGTTTTAGTTTTTTGTTTCTTTTTCACTTGCCCAACGTGACGCTCGGAGTTTCAGTTTCAGAAGATGAAAGGAGTTCTGGAGATGTGTGGGGGTGATGGTTGCACAACACTGTGAATGTATTTAATACCCTTGAACCATACACTTAAAATATGGTTAAGATGGTAAATGTCATGCTATGTGTATTTTACTACTACATATATATGTGTGTGTGTGTGTGTGTGTGTGTGTGTGTGTGTATATATATATATATATTTTTTTTTTTT
>NW_012104253.1:1712303-1713697 GCF_000951045.1 Mandrillus leucophaeus
GGCAGGTGCCTGTAATCTCAGCTACTAGGGAAGCTGAGGCAGGAGAATCCCTTGAACCCGGGAGGCAGAGATTGCAGTGAGCCGAGATCGTGCCATTGCACTCCAGCCTGGGCAACAAGAGCAAAACTCCGTCTCAAAAAATAAATAAATAAAAAATAATAAAAAGAGAGAATTATAATAGAATACTAAATACTACAAACTACTGTACAACATGAATAACCTAAATGAAATGGACAAATTCCTACATACACAAAACCTGCCAAAACTAAATCACAAAGAAGTAAAAAATCTGAGGCCGGGCACAGTGGCTCACACCTGTAATCCTAGCACTTTGGGAGACCGAGGTGAGCAGATCACGTGAGGTCAGGAGTTCAAAACCAGCTTGGCCGTCATGGTGAAACCCCATCTCTACTAAAAATACACACAAAAAAATTAGCTGGGCATGGTGGTGCATGCCTGTAATCCCTGCTACTCAGGAGGCTGAGGCAGGAGAATCGCTTGAATCGCTTGGAGGTTGCAGTGAGCCAGATCATGCCACTGCACTCCAGCCTGGGTGACAGAGTGAGACTCCATCTCAAAAAAAATAAATAAAAGAAAAGAAAAAGAAAATCTGAATAGACATAAAAGTAGTGAGGAGATTGAATCAAAAATCTCCCAACAAAGAAAATTCCTGGACCTGACGGCTTCACTGGCAAATTCTATCAAACATTTAAAGAATGAACACCAATCCTTTATTTAAACATTTCCAAAATTTAAAGAGGAGAGAACACTCCCTCACTCATTCTGTGAGGCCAGCATTTCTCTGAAACCAAAGCCAGACGAAGCCACAAGAAAGGAAACTACAGGCCAATATCCCTCATGAGCATTGATGCAGAAAAACAAATACTAGCAAACCAAAATCAGCAGCTTATTAACAGGATTGTATGCTGTGACCAAGTGGGATTTACCCCTAGAAAGCAAAGATGGTTCAATATATGAAAGTTGATCAGTGTAATATACCGTATTAACAGAATGAAGGAAAAAAATACGATCATCTCAGTTGATGCAGAAAAAGCACAGACAAAATTCAACACCCTTTCATGATAAAAACATTCAACAAACCAAGAATAGAAGAAACTACCTCAACATAATAAAAGCCATATCTGAAAAACCCACATCACGCTCAATGGTGAAAAACTGAAAACTTTTCTTCCAAAAGCAGGAACAAGGCAAGGATGCCTGCATTCATTACTTCTGTTCAACACAGGGCTGGAAGTTCCAGCCAGCACACTTAGGCAAGAAAAAGAAATAAAACGGTAGCTCATGCCTGTAATCCCAGCACTTTGGGAGGCCAAGGCAGGTGGATCACCTGAGGTCAGGAGTTCAAGACCAGCCTGACCAACATGGTGAAACCC
>NW_012104253.1:1715387-1723010 GCF_000951045.1 Mandrillus leucophaeus
TTTTTTGAGATGGAGTTTTGCTCTTGTTGCCCAGGCTAGAGTGCAATGGTGCCATCTCAGCTCACTGCAACCTCCACCTCCCAAGTTCAAGCGATTCTCCTGCCTCAGCCTCTCAAGTAGTTGGGACTACAGGCATGTGCTACCACACCTGGCTAATTTTGTTATTTTTAACAGAGATGGGGTTTCACCATGTTGGCCAGGCTGGTCTCGAACTTGTCACCTCAAGTGATCTGTCCGCCTTGGCCTCCCAAAGTGCTGGGATTACAGGCGTGAGCCACTGCACCCGGCCCAATAAAATATTTTAGAAAAAAATGTTTTGATGTGATAACGCAAACTCATAGTGACTCACACCTGCTTTATCAGGAGTTTCAGAAGGCATAGAAGGGGGAGAGGACACGCTGAGCAGCCAGGGGCTGTTGACACTCCAGAAGCACCCCCGGGGACTCCTTTTCTCAACAACACCCTCTGTAATGGCAGCGTCAGCCACGAGTGCACTGCCATTGGTTTTACTGACCAAACCTAAAGAGCTGACGGATGCATTCCCATCAGATGTGCTCGTGAAATCATGTCGACACACAGAAGACACACATCTCCTGGCCTGTTGGGCAGCAGTGCAGACAACGTGGGGGTCTCAGATCCTCCACTAGAATGATTCTGGTCCCGCCTGAGCCTTCGCCTGAGTCCCCATCAGACACCGTAAAGGTCAGTGTATGGATGATGAGCAGGCAGGGGCAGGAACTGGGACTGATTTGGTTTGAACCTGTGTCCCCACCAAATCTCATGTTGAAGTGTAATCTCCAACGATAGAGGTGGGGCCTGGTGGGAGGTGGCTGCTGGATCATGGGGGCAGAACCTTCATGGCTGGTTCAGCAACATCCCCTTGGCACTGCTCTCATGATAGTGAGTTCTCATGATATCTGGTTGTTTAAAAGTGTGTGCTGGCCAGGCGTGGCGGCTCACACCTGTAATCCCAGCACTTTGGGAGGCCGAGGCAGGCGGATCACCTGGGGTCAGGAGTTCAAGACCAGCCTGGCCAACATGGTGAAACCTCGTCTCTACCAAAAATATAAAAATTAGCCAGGCGTGGTGGCGGGTGCCTGTAATCCCAGCTACTTGGGAGGCTGAGGCAGGAGAATCACTTGAACTGGGGAGGCAGAGGTTGCAGTGAGCCAAGATCAGGCCACTGTGCTCCAGCCTGGATTACAGAGCCAGCAACCGTCTCAAAAAAAATAAATGAGTGTGTGACACCTCCCCCTGCTCCTTGTTCCTGCTGTGGCCACATGAGGCACCTGCTCCCACTCTGCCTTCACCCTGAATCTGTTTCCCAAGGCCTCCCCAGAAACCGAGCAGATGCCAGCACCATGCTTCCTGTACAGTCTGGAACCGTGAGCCAACTAAACCTATTTGGTTTATAAAATACCCGGTCTCAGGTCTGAGAATGGTTCAATAAAAAGACACATACCCAGACAGAAATATTACCTGCAGGCCACCGTGTGCTGACTCTGTCACCAAGCAGGAGCGGGCCCCTCCCTCGCATGGAGCCGCTGGCATGGACAGCCCCAGGGAGGGCAGGCCGAGTGTCCTTTCCTCCGTGCACCCCTGGAGGGTGCTTCCCTTGGCTTTCTCAGACAGCACCATCTCAGGGTCCACCTGGCCATGGCCTGGATTCAGTTTAAAATGTCGGGCCAGTCCCCCCTTTCCTATATATGACTTTTCACAAGTCTGACACTTAAAGCTTTTGGGCCTCAGGGAGCAGCTCGATAAGTCAAAGAGCGTGTGCCTCTCCCTCTGATCTTCATCTTCTTCCACACAGAGTTCCGAATAATCATCAGAATCTGACAGATGACTATCCGCCAAATCCTCTGTTTTTATGAACTTATAATCTTTAGCTTTATACTTGGGAGGTCGAGATACCCGTCCAGAACGTGTCTTTACTTTGAACGATTTTTTTAGTTTCTCAGTATGTTTTGTATGCAAGTTGGAAACAAATGGATGTGCTGAACTGGATGAAAGAGATGTTACTGCCAGCGGGTTGGAGGCAGACAAAGGAGTCAACATTGAGCCCTGTTCATTTGGAGTCTTGGGGGCTGGGACTTTCTTTGCAGGGACCACCTGGAGGGCTGGCAGTGGTCTCTGTACAAACACCTGAGCAGGAGGTTGGCGCAAGTCACTTAGGAAGCACGACTGTGGCTCGGTTCTCACAAGCGGCTGTACCCTGAGCAGCTGAGGGCTGGCGATGTGGAATCCCACGAGGCAGGAATTCCCCTGGGGTGGCTGGCTCTGTCTTGCAGTTTGGGGCTGGATTGTGGCTAGTAAGGGCATTGGCCTTTCCTGACCTTTCACTTCTCCAGATGTTACCTTGACACAAATGGCTTCTAGTTGCTTATGTACAGAAAGACAAGAAAGAGAAAAGAAGCATTGTGCTTATCAACATGTCTGCAATTTCACTCTCATCATAAACCCATCATTGACATTTTTTCTGAATTATATCTTACATATAAAAATTGATGTAATGTGTTTGTACTAAGGTGGTGTTTTCCAGACCTTTCTGACCAGAGACCACAGTGATATAAGTTGGACTTGGTGGCTCACACCTGTAATCCCAGCACTTTGGGAGGCCGAGGCAGGCTGATTACTTGAGGTCAGGAGTTCGAGACCAACCTGGCCAACATGGTGAAACTCCATCTCTACTAAAAATACAAAAATTAGCTGGGCATGTTGATGCACGCCTGTAATCCCAGCTACTCGGGGGGCTGAGGCATGAGAATCGCTTGAACTCGGGAGGAGGAGGTTACAGTGAGCTGAGATTGTACCACTGCACTCCAGCCTGGGCAACAGAGTGAGCCTCCATCTCAAAAAAACAAAAACAGAAATCACTATGATACATTTTACATTATGACCAGTACACGTGTATATAAATATCTACATATATAAATAAAAAGTTGATGGAACTAGTTATCATTCCTATATAAATGCCCGCTGATTGTATCTATTCTACATCACTTTTTTTTTCTTTTCCGAGATTAGGGTCTCACTCTGTCACGCAGGCTAGAGTGCAGTGGCGCGATCTCGGCTCACTGCAACTTCTGCCTCCTGGTTTGAGCAATTCTCCCATCTCAGCATCCTGAGTAGCTGCCACCACACCCGGCTAATTTTTGAATTTTTTGGTACAGACGGGTTTTACCACATTGGCCAGCTGGTCTCAAACTCCTGACGTCAAGTGATTGATCCACCTGCCTTGGCCTCCCAGAGTGCTGGGATTACAGGATTACAGGTGTGAGCCACCACGCCTAGCCCTATTCTACATCACTTTTTAAAAAATACTAGTCATAATCCACTAAATTGATTTCATGACCAATTAAGAGATAATAAGAGCCTTCTTAACAGTTTTACCCATGTGGGTTTTTTTTTTCCTTTGAGATCGACTCTCGCCCTGTCGCCCAGGCTAGAGTGGAACGGCACGATCTCGGCTCACTGCAACCTCCACCTCCCGAGTTCAAGCAATTTTCCTGCCTCAGTCTCCCAAGTATCTGGGATTACAGGCACATGCCACCACACCCCGGCTAATTTTTGTATTTTTAGTAGAGACAGGGTTTCATCATTCAGGCTGGTCTCGAACTCCTGACCTCTGGCGATCCACCTACCACAGCCTCCCAAAGTGGTGGGATTACAGGTGTGAGCCACCACACCCGGCCAGTTTTTGTTTTTTGTTTTTTGTCTTTTTTTGAGATGGAGTCTTGTTCTGTCGCCCAGGCTGAAGTGCCACTGCAACCTCCACCTCCCAGGTTCAAACGCTTCTCCTGCCTCGGCCTACTGAATAGCTGGGATCACAGGTGTGTGCCACCACACCAGCTATTTTTTTTTTTTTTTTTTTTTAGAAGAGATGGGGTTTCACCGTGTTAGCCAGGATGGTCTCGATCTCCTGACCTCGTGATCCCCCCGTCTCAGCCTCCCAAAGTGCTGGGATTACAGGCTTGAGCCACCGCGCCCGGCCAATGTTTTTTTTTTTTTTAAAGATGGAGTCTCGCTGTTGTCCAGATTGGAGTGTAGTGGCACTATCTTGGCTCAGTGCAACCTCCAGATCCCAGGTTCAAGCAATTCTCCTGCCTCAGCCTCCTGAGTAGCTGGGATTACAGGCGCCCACCACCATGCCCAGCTAATTTTTTTATTTTTAGTAAAGATGGGGTTTCACCATGTTGGTCAGGGTGGTCTCGAACTCCTGACCTCATGATCCGCCCACCTCGGCCTCCCAAAGTGCTGGAATTACAGGTGTGAGCCACCGTGCCTGGCGTTACCCATGTGTTTTTGGAGTTTTTAGTACTCTAAAAGCAGATGTAATTCATAACGTGGGCCCATGTTTTTAAAAAAGTTTTTAATGAAATTCTGGAAGCCACAAAAAATCCCTAAGGAACAATGTTACCCAGCTTCCTATTGCCCAACCTGCGTGCCCGTTTCTTCACCCTCTCCTGAATGTGCTGTTTAGCATTCTTTTTTTGTTTGTTTGTTTTTGAGACGGAGTCTCACTCTGTCGCCCAGGCTGGAGTGCAGTGGCGCGATCTCGGCTCACTGCAAGCTCCGCCTCCCGGATTCACGCCATCCTCCTGCCTCAGCCTCCCAAGTAGCTGGGACTACAAGCACCCGCCACCATGCCTGGCTAATTTTTTGTATTTTTAGTAGAGGTGGGGTTTCACCATGTTAGCCAGGATGGTCTCGATCTCCTGACCTCATGATCCACCCGCCTTGGCCTCCCATGTTTAGCATTCTTATGCTTTTTAAAAATTTATATGGCATATGCAGATATTTCTAAAAATATATAGTTCAGCTCTGAAATGTTTTCAACTTTATATAAATGGTATCATCTCCTGCAACTTCAAAGGACTTTTCTAGGTTTCCTCATTTTGCTTTGTGAATGTTATCCACATTAACATGGGTAGGTCTCAGGGGTTCATTTTCTCTGCAGTATGAGTACACCAGTCTCCTGTTGATGGACAGGTGGTTTCCAGCCTTCTGTTCCTAAGGTCTGCTCTGAATCCTGATGATGTATGTGGGTACATGCGTGAGTTTCTCTGGGGGCATGCACCTAGGCGTAGGGCTGAGTATCTTCAATAACTTTTTACAAATATATCTAACAAAATTTCAAATACATGTGCTTTTTGATCCAGTAATTCCATTTCCTGGATTCTATAAAAAAAGTCAGGTGGCCACAAAGATGTTCTGTTCTACAAAGTTCAAAGCAGCACTCTCTATAATAGCAAAACACCTACCAAAGGGGAGAACTACCTTCAACAACATCCCACAAATATTTACTGAGCGCTGACCGCGTGCCAGAAACACTGTTACAGGTGTCAGGGAAACAGCTGTCATACAGCTTAGGGGAGAAGGACGGGGAAGCAAAAGAAAGAAGCCTCCCGCCCTCACAGAGCAGAAATAATGAGCATTTTCCTCCGGGGAGAGAAAGAGGCAAACCTCATCATCCAGAGCACGATTTCCCAACCAACATTTCATAACATAATCCTTTGACATGGGTGGCTGGAGGATGCCCAGCAGCATCTCTGCCTCTACCCACTAGATGCCAGCAGTGATCCCGAGTCCTGACAATGAAGACATTGCCAAGTGCCCCCTGTGGGGCAAAACTGCCCTCAGTTGAGAGTCACTTATTTGAGATCACCAAGTGGCCCTCTTTGGACTGAACCTTCTGGTGTGACCCTCAAACAGTGGAGCATCACCAAAAATGTCACAAAGGACAGAATAAAAATCCTCACTGAGATCAAGCTGGAGTGTGTCTCTCATCTGTCTCTTGTTATTCTAGTACAAATAGCAGAGATCAGCCAACACTTTGTATGAAGAATTGTACAGAGCTGGCACCATAGCCCTGGGAGTCCCCAGCTCCTGGGCTACTTGTGAATCAAATGACAACGAGATTGACTGTGCATATCCTTCAAGAACCCCATCTCTTTCATGTTACTGCCAGTCACACCTGTAATCCCAGTGCTTTGAGATGCTGAGGTGGGAGGATTGCTTGAGGCCAGGAGTTCAAGGCCAGCCTGGACAACATAGTGAGACCCTGTCTCTACAAAACATTTCTAAATTAGCCAGGCATGATGGTGCATGCCCGTAGCCCCAGCTACTCGGGATGCTGAGGTGGGAGGATCATTTGAGCCTGGGAGTTCCAGGCTGTAGTGAGCCGAGATCAGTCCAGCCTGGGTGAGAAAGAAAGACGCTGTCTCAACAAAACCCCAAAACAAAAACAGAATACATATACATACATACACTAAACCCTACTGTTTTAGGATAACCACAGTGGCAAAACCAGACTCATAACGTATTTATCCTGTCCTGACTGGCTTACCCTATGGGTATTATACTTGATACTTTGTTATGTTTAGTTAATTCAGCTGACATTGACTAAGTATTTCTGGGTAGAATACATACACACTAGCCAAGTCGTAGCCTCACCCTTGAGATGGTGGGCGGTTTCCCCTGCCATGCCTCAGTCCCCGCAGATCTGCTGAATCGGATCTCCTGGGGTGGGGCCCCAAGATCTGCCCTTTCAAAAGCTTCACTGACTATTCTGAAGGCAGACAAGGTTCCCTAAGGAATGCAGACAGGTGAGGCAGACAGGAAAAATGTCATCGTGGTACAACAGGTGCAATAAAGAGGCAGAAATGGCCCAGCGGTAGTGGGCTGCCCAGAAGCAGTGATCTCTGAGGGGCATTTTGAAGGCTGGGAATTTTTGCCAGGTGAAAAAGGGCATACGTCCATGTGTAAATGCACGGATGCATGAAAAGGGGCACAGCATGTTGGATGGCACTGGAAATTTCCGTGGGGTGGAAAGAGGGAGGGTCAGGAGAGACAGGGGCCTCGATGTGACCCAAGTGTGTCCACTGGTCTGTGCTCCTGATCCACACCATCCCCCACAGCAAACACTGGGCCTTCTGCTGCGTTGTTGAAATGTACCCCACCACCCACCGCAGAACCTGCCTCTCCTCTGCTGCATTTTCAACCCAGACTCACCCTTTCAAATCTAGTTCAGATACCACCTCTTCAGCAAAGCTGCTTCTGGCCGGGCGCGGTGGCTCAAGCCTGTAATCCCAGCACTTTGGGAGGCCGAGACGGGCGGATCATGAGGTCAGGAGATCGAGACCGTCCTGGCTAACACGGTGAAACCCCATCTCTACTAAAAAATACAAAAAAACAACAAACTAGCTGGGCAAGGTGGCAGGCGCCTGTAGTCCCAGCTACTCGGGAGGCTGAGGCAGGAGAATGGCGTAAACCTGGGAGGCGGAACTTGCAGTGAGCTGAGATCCGGCCACTGCACTCCAGCCCAGGCGACAGAGCGAGACTAAAACAACAACAACAACAACAACAACAACAAAGCTGCTTCTGATCGCCTCAGCCAGGAATACTCTCCCTTTCTCTAAATACTTTTAGTTCTTTTCACTATCTTTTGTTTTCTGGCCTTGATTAGAAGTTATCTGGGTGGCCGGGCGCGGTGGCTCAAGCCTGTAATCCCAGCACTTTGGGAGGCCGAGACAGGCGGATCACGAGGTCAGAAGATCGAGACCATCCTGGCTAACACGGTGAAACCCCGTCTCTACTAAAAAAAATACAAAAAACTAGCCG
>NW_012104253.1:1723455-1725160 GCF_000951045.1 Mandrillus leucophaeus
TTTAGTAGAGACAGGGTTTCACCATATTGGCCAAGCTGGTCTTGAACTCCTGACCTGTGATCCGCCAGTCTCGGCCTCCCAAAGTGCTGGGATTACAGGCGTGAGTCACTGTGCCCGGCTATGGGTCTTGTTTTATCTCCTGTTAGTTTATAAACTACTGAGGGGCAAAGTATACATCCAGTTTGCCTTTGTGGCCTCCATGACACAGCTGGGCCTGAAAGAATATTAGCAGAATGTGCTGCAAAGGTACATTATTGCAGGTAGAATTTATGTCGTCTCCATTAGATTAGCTACAAAATACAATCCCATCATGCTACCTAACCTTGATTAAGTTTGCTTTTACTTTATGAAAAATATGTCATTTTTGGATTCGAAAGCCAAAAAGCTGTGGCCATATTCAGGGTATGGTGAGGAGTACAGGGGCTCAGGAGAGCAGCCACACCTGAGGGACCTTGGGCAAAGCCACGCAACCTCCCTGAGCTTGCTTCCCTCCTGCAAAATGCCGGTACAAAAACTCTGCTGAAAACTAAGCAGCCCAGCACAGTGCCCGTTGCAGGGCAGAGGCTTTGCAGATGGCTGCCCCCGGAAGGCGTCTTGCAGCCTTCTGACCCAGACCGAAGTCCAAAAAGGTTGAGTTACCCAAGGTGACACCTCTACACAGCGATAATGTGGCATCTGGGCAGAATCACACTCGTCTTCCTAAACCTTTGCAAGACAACTCTCCAGTCTTGATGATTAACTGGACACAACCCCAAGCAGCTAACATTAGTCAAAAAAACTCACGAGCGAAGGTTCCTGATTCTATTCTCTAACCCGTTTCTTCTAGGGGAAAAAGCTCTCTTCTTTTGGCTGTTTTGGGGTGAGACCCCAGTGCTGAAATGGGATGGAATTTTACAGATGCCGTGTAGGCCCTCTTGCTTCAGGCGCTATGCTACCCCTCCGGAGTTGGGCGACTGTGTTCCAGTTATCACTCTCCTAGCAACCAAAAGGTGTGTGGCCCAGGAAATAAACCCAATGGGAAAGGATGTTTTGTAGTATAGAGTGCTTTCACATATTCCAAACATTAAGTGTGTATCAGGCACTGTGCTGGGTACCGCGGTTACAAATCAGTCACTATCACCCAGGATGGTAAGTCCTGTGGCGAACTAGTGTATTGTGCTTAACTTTGTTCCAAGCCTGGGCCTCGGCACCTTACACCTGGAAAGCTAAGTTGGTTCCTTTTAATTCATTCATGTTTCAGCTCCAGTGTCAGGCCTAAGGGACCACCCACTCTAAAGCAGCCCCCATCAATCCCAGAACCTGCCTTATGTTCGTTCAAGTGTGTTCAAGGCTTCACCTCCTGCACATAGTGGGAAGTGCTGGGAACACGGTCTCTAAGTGCTCCACAAAGGCTTAACCAGCGGTCAAGGGCCTGTAAGAAGAGCTAGGCAGCACGCGAAAGCCCCCAGCAGGGCTGTGAAGGCAGAGAAGGCACGAGGGTGTTCCAGGCACAGGGCCCAGCGTGAGCCACCGCTCCCAGAGTGAGGTTCCTGGGGTGAAAATGCCAGGGTGGTGACAAGTGGGGGCCGAACGCCGTCCCTAAGAAGCTCAGCCTGAGGACGCCCTGAGTCTTAACCCAGGCCGATACTGGCCTTCCCGGACGAGCAGCTAGCCCCGCCGCGGGGCCTCGGCACCCTTCGGGCCTCAGTTTCCCCACGTCCCTCCG
>NW_012104253.1:1726160-1726832 GCF_000951045.1 Mandrillus leucophaeus
CCCCCATCCATCCGGCTCCAATGCCCCATCTTCCTCAGCCTGATCGCCTCTCCTTCTTACGGTTGAGGCTCTGTGCGCCCTCCGAATCTTGTAGCTGCAGGTGTGTACACATGTCCGAGCTCCTCTCCCCAGGGAGAGCAGGAGGTTCACTGGTCAACAAACCCTTATTAAGCACCTGGTGGGTAAATGGCTGTTTCCACCCCGGGGGGTATACAGTCTAGGTGCCGACGAGGAGGAAACATTTGCAGCGCAGTATGATGAGTGCTGAAGCCAGTAAAGTAAGGCTGGGGGCCTGGGTGGTGTCAGAGAAGGTTCTGGAAGATCACCATCATCCTCATCAATACATTGCATTCACGTTGCTCCCTTCTGTGTTATTTTTTAATGGTGAATTTTATATTATGTGTATCTTACCACAATTTTATTATTATTGCTATTATTACTATTATTGAGATAAGATCTCACCCTGTCACCCAGGCTGGAGTGCAGTGGCAAGATCTTGGCTCACTACAACCTCGACCTCCTGGGCTCAGGTGATCCTCCCACCTCAGCCTCTGGAGTAGCTGGGATTACCGGCACGTGCCACCACGCCCACCTAATTTTTGCATTTTTAGTAGAGATGGGGATTCGCCATGTTGGCCAGGCTGATCTGAAACTCCTGACCTCAGGTGATCC
>NW_012104253.1:1726882-1763959 GCF_000951045.1 Mandrillus leucophaeus
AGAGTTCCTGTTGCTCCACATCCTCACCAGCATTTGGTGTTGTCACGGTTCTAGATTTTAGCCATTCAAATAGGTGTGCAGTGGTGTCTCATTATTACCTTAAGTTACAAATGCTCAAATCACATATGACACTGAACATATTTTCATATGCTTTTTTGCCATCTGTGTATCTTAATTTTTTTTTTTTTTTTTGAGACAGAGTCTCATTCTGTCACCAAGGCTGAAGTGCAGTGGCACGATCTTGGCTCACTGCAACTTCCACCGCCTGGGTTCATGCAGTTCTCCTGCCTCAGCCTCTTGATTAGCTGGGGTTACAGGCGTCCGCCCCCACGCCCGGCTAATTTTTGTATTTTTAGTAGAGACGGGGTTTCATCATGTTAGTCAGGCTGGTCTTGAAATCCTGACCTCAGGTGATCCGCCTGCCTTGGCCTCCCCAAGTTCTGGGATTACAGGTATGAGCCTCCATACCCAGCCAGATTTCAGGAATTCAAATGCCTTCTGCTCAAAGTAATTTTTATGCCACCGTGGCATATTCTAAACCGCTTCAAGCTCAGGAAACTTGAGGGCAGCAACCTCCACCGATTCCTCCATGCTGTGTCCCTGCATCTAACAACGTGCCTGGCACGGCTATTAAAATATGTGACATCCATCGTGTGTCCAGGTGTCTGTTTTGGGTGTCGGCTGCCCCAGGCTCTCCTAACTTTGCTTATAATAGCAGCAGCGCCATCGACTGGCATTTATTGAGAACTTTTACTACACCCTGGGCACTTACCAAGGTCTGTAGATTTTGAGCTGCTTCTTATTTAGGTCAGAGCTAGTAGCTGTTTCCACTGTAGAATTTTCGAAAACAGGTGGAGCCTCTGCCGGATTCTGACGTAATGGCATTAACCCTATACAACGGGCTTGTGTTTAACTGAACACACCTGACCACCCTAGAAACGTGAACCGAGTGAGAAATTCATCCACTTGCTCTGGCTGCAAAATGCAGAACTAAGAGGAAGAAATGCGAAGCCTAGGATGTCTCTCTGAAAAGAAAACGCGAGGGGGAGCAAGAGAAGGGTTCCAGAGGCTTCCACAACCTGGACGCCTCACTAAAAACATGGCAGTCATCTTGTGGCTGGTCACTGTCTCCACGCGGGTTGGGGTTTGTGTCTCACCGTTTTGCTCCCAGCCTAGAACGGTGCTGGGCATGCAGTAGCTCTCCATACGCATCTGTGGAATGCATTCATTCCAGACCTGAATTTTCAACTCTAAGACTTCTCTGCAAGGAACACTAGGCGGTGATATCTGGGAGCACCTGTGTTCACTGGGCGGTTCCTCCAGGCCAGACGCAGCCTCAGAAAACGTGGGGTGGGGGGATGTGCATTGGTTTGGATGTCCCGAGTGTCCTTTAAAATGACAAATGTAAAAGGCCTAACCAATGGCATTCTAAAACAGACCCTTCAGGTGGTGGCGGGCGCCCGGACTCGGGGTGATGAGCCACCGTCCCAGCGAGCGCTGAGTTCCTCACCAGCAGGCCGCCTTCGACAACCTCTGGGCCGAGTCCAAAAGATTCCGCAATTCGTTCCTACATGCACGCCGGTTACAGTACCAGAAAGGAATATTTTTAAAAAGAGTTGCAAAAAGAATTCATAGAGGGAAAAAAAAGCAAAAATGCGAGACTGGCCCGTACGGGGATCGAACCCGCGACCTTGGCGTTATTAGCACCACGCTCTAACCAACTGAGCTAACCGGCCAACTGACGCTAGGATGCCACCAGAGTGTTTAAGAGGGCTCCATGCCCGCGCCCGCCCCCTAGCGACTCCCTGCCGAGTCCTCGCCGCTGGCTGCATTCCGCTTCGCCCCGGCAGCGACTTTCGACCTCTTCACAGTCATCTCCATTGGTCCGATGCAGAAACTGAGACCTAGGGGACTTCAAGGAGAAGGGAGGCGGCTCCCTACAGCGAAGGCGGCTTTCTTTCACACGGAAAATGCAAATTGCACATGGGAGGCTTAGCTCGGCAGTGAGAAGGTTTTCAAACATGCCAACTCAATGTTGTTTTTATCTCCGAGAATCCTGCAGCGTGGAAACTTCGTGTAACAGAGGCCTTTAGCATGGTTAAATCAAGCTTGGAAACTACAGAAAACCAGACAAAGGACAAAAGAACCACCGAATTCCCTATCGGCCAATAAACAAGGGCCGCTGGGGTCTTGGCTTCCTTCCTGCCGGGTTTTTTCCTACTGCACACGTGTATTTATATATATATATAATATATATACACACATACACTCACACACACACACACACACACACAGAATCCAAAGCCTTGTATGAAGCACTCTTTTTTTTTTTTTTTTTTTGAGACGAAATCTCCCTCTGTCTCCCAGGCTGGAGTGCAGTGGCGCGATTTCAGCTCAATGAAGCAGTCTATTTTTTATCTTTCTTTTTGTATTTAATATTCTAGAATAAGCATATCCCTAAACAATTACAAATGTCATTTTAAATGATTCCACCATAGCTTTCTCTCCTTTTTTTTTTTTTTTTTTAGTGTCGGAAAAAATGTTTTCATTTTGCTCTCTCTCTTAACTGAGCACGTAAATAAATCACATGGTATAAGGTAGAAGGGTTGAAAGAGCCACTGGGTGGGCAACGATGGTACCCACCCCTAAAAGCATAGGATCTGTATGCAAAAAAAGAGAGAGAGAAGGAAAAGGCGGGGAAGACAAACCACCACCGTGCCTGCCACAGAGGCCTGCTGGTCTCCTACAGGGCATGACTATGGTATTGCGCTGTGGCCCTCCCACTCCAGGAGCACCAGCAGCGGGCACCAGCTTTTTTTTTTTTGAGACAGAGTCTCGCTCTGTCACCCAGGCTGGAGTGCAGTGGCGCAATCTCGGCTCACTGTAACCTATGCCTCCCTGGTTCAAGCGATTCTCCTGCCTCAGCCTCCCAAGTAGCTGGGACTACAGGTGCATACCACCATGTCCGGTTAATTTTTTTTTTTAAATTTTTAGTAGAGATGGGGTTTCACCATGTTGGCCAGGCTGGTCTCGAGCTCCTGACCTCAAGTGACCCGCCTGCCTCGGCCTCCCAGAGTGCTAGGATTACAGGCGTGAGCCATCGCGTCCGGCCAGATTTTTAACACTATACATTCTGCTCTGATTACTCCACTAAACTGCCGGGACTGATGTATCGTCAGGGTTCCATGTCACAAGCAGCAGAAACCAAGTCTAGCTGATTTGAACAGATTTTATGTAAAGGATGTTAGGTAGGTCACCCTCCACAAGCAAGGCTAGAGGACCAGGTTTAGAAAAACGGACACTCAGTGAAGACATACTCATTCAGTCTGGCAGTGGCTGGCCCCCAATCAGCTGTGAGTCAAAGAAACCTAATCCTTGTCCTCATGGAGCTCACCGCATAGCAAGGAAGGCGGATATTACAGGGAATAGAGAAGCTTAGGTGGTGTGTTGGGAGGCTGGGCAAGCTTCCTGAAGTCTGGAGCACTTTACAGTGTGCAAAGGACAAGGATGGAGGAGCAGGCCAAAGGGGAAGCCGTCTCACAGAACACGGGTGGGGGTGCAGGCATCCTGTCCATTTTGCTTACAGCTGAATGAATGCCCAGAACCTAGCACACTGGCATAGCAATAGGTAAGAGTCACATGGGTTTAAAACAGTCAGATCAAGTCATTTCTCTGTTCACACGCTCCCCTTTTGCCCCAGCCCTAAAAGGCCTGCCAAATTTAGCAAATATAGATCAAGATGCCGGGTTAAAATTGAATTGCAGAAGGACAATGAAGCTTTTTTTTTTAGTGTAAGTATGTCCCATGCCGTATCTGGGTCATACTTATACTAAAAGAATACCTGTGCTATATCTGACAACCCTACGCCGAGGGCGACAATCCTACGCCCAGGGTAACATCCCGTTGAAAGACACCACCTGGCCGGGCGCGGTGGCTCACGCCTGTAATCCCAGCACTTTGGGAGGCCGAGGCAGGTGGATCACGAGGTCAGGAGTTTGAGACCTCCCTGGCTAACACGGTGA
This sequence comes from Mandrillus leucophaeus, assembly GCF_000951045.1. NCBI lineage: Eukaryota > Metazoa > Chordata > Mammalia > Primates > Cercopithecidae > Mandrillus > Mandrillus leucophaeus. The sequence continues at coordinate 1,730,905 of NW_012104253.1, forward strand.
AATAGCGTCTCCACTAAAAATACAAAAAATTAGCCGGGCGTGATGGCGGGCGCCTGTAGTCCCAGCTACTCGGGGGGCTGAGGCAGGAGAACGGCGTGAACCCGGGAGGCGGAGCTTGTAGTGAGCCGAGATCACGCCACTCACTCCAGCCTGGGCGACAGAGCGAGACTCCGTCTCAATAAAAATAAAAATAAAAATAAATACAAATTAAAAAAAAAAAGACCTGGCGCGGTGGCTCACGCCTATAATCCCAGCACTTTGGGAGGCCGAGACGGGCGGATCACGAGATCAGGAGATAGAGACCATCCTGGCTAACACGGCGAAACCCCGTCTCTACTAAAAATACAACAATTAGCCGGGCGCGGTGGCGGACGCCTGTAGTCTCAGCTACACGGGAGGCTGAGGCAGGAAAACTGCGTGAACCCGGGAGGCGGAGCTTGCAGCGAGCGGAGATCGCGCCACTGCACTCCAGCCTGGGCATCAGAGCGAGACTCCAGCTCAAAAAAAAAAAAAAAAAAAAGACACCACCGGACCTGCGCCTTTCTCCTCTGCCCTCCTCCACCCCTGCCCGGCTCCCTCCGCGGCAGCCCCCTCGCCTCCTCCCTGGCCCTTGCTCCTATGCTGGGGCTTTTGCGCTTCCTTTCCTCTTCCTGGACCACTTTTCCTGCAGACAATGTCAAAACTCCTCCTCCTCGTCGTGGTCGCTGCTTAAATGTCATTTACTCAGCGAGGTTTCCCCGATGCCCCCATTTGCAATCGCAACCCGCACCCAGGACCCCTGCGGTTCCCGGCCCGACCCCTCTCCATCGCTTATTCCCGCTGCTAACCGTCCGCCTCCCACCGCTAGAGCGAATTCCAGGGGCAGTGGGCTCTATTTCACCAGCACCTAAACAGTGCTTGGCACACAGCGGGTGGTCAGTCAAGGTCTCCTGAAGGAAGCCGAGTTGACCGACCCTTGTGGGTGCAGCCGTGGCATTCCCGGGACTTCAAGCCACGCGTCCCAGGTGGGCGGAGTGGACTGGGCACGCCGGGGCGGGGGCGCAGTGACTGATGTCGGCCGCTAGAGGGCACCCGAGACCTGTGCCGTCAGTCACGAACCCAGGCTTCGCGCGACCACGTGCAGTCGTAGGGCGAGCGCGGGCGAGCAGTTTTCTGTCCCCGGGACCTCTCCCTCCCCTTCTCACCCCTTCTTAAAGTTCTTCTTAGACAAACCCTAATTCTCTTTCTTTGAGTGACGAAAACACAAATCTACATACTTCCAGAATTAAGTGGTACAGAATACCATTCGGGCTTGCTTGCTTGTTTTTGCTTTTTGCTTTTGAGACGGAGTCTCGCTCTTGTGCCCAGACTGGAGTGCAGTGGCGCGATTTCGGCTCACTGCAACCTCCGCCTTGTATTTGTTTTTTTGTTTGTTTGTTTTGTTTTTAATGTGGGGCGGGGAGCCCATGTGCATTTTAAATAATCCATTTTCTTTAAACTCAACTTATGAAATGTTTCATTCTGTTTATAAGCTGGAACCTTTGGTCTGACAGTAACGACCCGCTGTGTTGGCCACACAACAGAATATATGGCCTCACAGTTCTAGCAGGCGGATGTCCAAGGTTAGGGTGACGGGAAGGTCGCTTCCTTCGGAGGCTCCCAGGGAGACCGCCCCAGGCTGTCTCCTGGCTTCTGGTGGATTTCCGGCCAACTTTGGCCTTCCTTCGCTTGTAGAAGCTTCACCGTGATCTCTGCCTGCATGTTCATATGCTCTTCTCCCTGTGTGTCCCTGTGTCTAACTCGCCCCTTTTGTGCAGATGCCAGTCATAATGGACTAAAGCCACCCTGAAGACCATTTTTTTTTTTTTTTTGACGGAGTTTCCCTCTTGTTGCCCAGGCTGGAGGGCAATGGCGCGATCTTGGCTCGGCTCATTGCAACCTCCGCCTCCCAGGTTCAAGCGATTCTCCTGCCTCAGCCTTCTGAGTAGCTGGGATTACAGGCATGAGCCACCACGCCCAGTTAATTTTGTCTTTTTAGTAGAGACGTGGTTTCACCATGTTGGCCAGTCTGGTCTTGAAGTCCTGACCTCAAGTGATATGCCCGCCTTGACCTCCCAAAGTGTTGGGATTACAGGCATGAGCCACTGTGCCAGGCCGAAGACCTCATTTTAACTTGATTGCCTCTGTAAAGACCCTATCTCCAAGAAAGGTCACAATCTGAGGTACTGCAGGTTAGGACTTTAACATCTTTTCGGGGGGACACGATTCAATGCATAACTCATAACATGTACAGTTTCATGCATTCCTGAGTAAAGCTTTAATTTATAAAACAGATTGAATTCTTCTAAACGAACTTATTTAGAAATAAAATTAAAAGAAACCCTATTAAATGTTTACAAAGGTAAGTGGCCACACAACAGAATATATGGCCTCACAGTTCTGGCGGGCAGACATCCAAGGTCAGGGTGTCGGGAAGGTCGCTTCCTTTGGAGGCTCCCAGGGAGACCGTCCCAGGCTGTCTCCTGGCTTCCGGTGGATTTCCGGCCATCTTTGGCCTTCCTCCTATTAAATGTTTATACATTTAATATTCTGATTTTCTGATTTTTCTTAATAAACATACAACGAAGCTTTTGAAATTAACATTTTATATTTATGAAAGTAAAACAATTGCAGTTTTAAAAGTCATAATACTAAAAGCCTTATTATAAGAGATAGTATTCTCCTACTCCACCCCTTCCTTGCAGCCCAATCCAACTCCCCAGAGGCAATCACTGTGAACTTTTAAATTTATTTATATATATATTTTTCTACAGAAATGAGGTCTCACTATGTTGCCCAGGCTGGTTTTGAACTCCTGGGCTCCAGTGATCCTCCCACCTTGGCCTCCCAAAGTGCTAAGATTATAGGTGTGAGCCACCATGTCCTGCCCACTATGAGCTTTTCAAGCAGTTTCTTTTTTCACTCCAATAAATCTAAAATATATGATTTTACTTCTAATTCTTTTTTTTTTCAATTTTAGACTTTATCTATTGACTTCATTCTATGCTAAGTGAGGTTCTTTTGCCAACATTCCCCCAATGCATGTACACTTTCGAAACCTCTCTCATCATCCCCAAATACTAATACTACGAAGTTTTACTGAAATCAATAGTCAGTGTTTATATTGCTATGCCTATGTCAACACTGTTCTCAACTGACCCACATAGTGTACTGTAATTACATTCCTTTCTTTTTTTTTTTTTTTTTTTGAGATGGAGTCTCGCTCTGTCGCCCAGGCCGGAGTGCAGTGGCCGGATCTCAGCTCACTGCAAGCTCCACCTCCCGGGTTTACGCCATTCTCCTGCCTCAGCCTCCCGAGTAGCTGGGACTACAGGCGCCCGCCACCTCGCCCGGCTAGTTTTTTGTATTTTTAGTAGAGACGGGGTTTCACCATGTTAGCCAGGATGGTCTCGATCTCCTGACCTTGTGATCCGCCTGTCTCGGCCTCCCAAAGTGCTGGGATTACAGGCTTGAGCCACCGCGCCTGGCCATTACATTCCTTTCTAATGGAACTTCTTGTTTTCCTTTGCATTTGGTTTGCTTACTTTTCTATGTAACAGTCACTGACTTTCTGCCAGAATTATGAAACTGCTCTTAATGTAATCAAATACGTGAGATAATGTAGCAATTGTTTTCTGTGTTTAAGTTGGGAGATATCCTTTCAGAGCTTCCCATCCTCCTAGTCTAACCTGGATTGGTGGTTCTCCAGGCCTGCCGCAGTTTAATCCTGGGCGGGTCTTCACCACCATCCTGGGAATCCCTTTCCCCTTTTTCTTTGTCGGGTCCTCTGCTTCCTGATTCCAGGTTGCTGCCTCTTTTACTTACCTTTCATTTGGGTTCTGAACGTTCTTCATTGATTTCCCAAGAAATGGCTCATGGAAAGTAAATGAGATCTTGCATATCTGAATACATCTTTCTTGCTTGGTTTCTCTCTCTCTCTTCCTCTCCCCCTTCCTCTCTCCTTCCTTCCTTTTTTTTTTTTTTTTTTTTTTTGAGATGGAATCTCACTCTGTCACCCAGGCTGGAGTGCAGTGGCATGATCATGGCTCACTGTAGCCTCAACTTTCTGGGCTCCAAGGATCCTCCCTCCTCAGCCTTTCAAGTAGCTGGGACCACAGGCATGTGCCAACACGTTTGACTCATTTTTGTATTTTTGGTAGAGATGGGATTTCACTATCTTGCTCAGGTTGGTGTTGAACTTCAGAGCTCTAGTGATCCTCCTGCCTTGGCCTCCCAAAGTGCCTGGATTACAGGCATGAGCAACTTTGCCTGGCCCACATCTTTCTTCTTACCCTCACACTAGGCTAATAATTATAAAATTTTAGGATAGAGGTTACTATCCCTTGGTACTTGGAAAGCTGCACTTCTCTGTCTACTATGTCTAGTTTTGCTGCTGAGAAGTCCAACATCATGCTGGAACCCAATCTTTTGGATATGATCAGTTTTTCTCTTTTGATACTTTTGGAACTTCTCACTCTCCCTATTGCTCTGAAATATCATGAGATGCTTTGGTGCCAGTCTTTTTTATTCATGTATCCCACATGCCTAGAGCAATACCTGGCAAATAGGTGTTTAATAATATTTGTTGAATGAGCTGGGAGTGGTGGCTCACGCCTGTAATCCCAACAATCTGGGAGGCCAAGGCAAGCGTACTACTTGAGGTCAGGAGTTCAAGACCAGCCTGGCCAACGTGGTGAAACCCCATCTCTACTAAAAAAAAAAAAAAATAATAAAATAAATAAATAAATAAATAAATTGGCCGGGCATTGTGGGATATGCCTGTAATCCCAGCTATTCAGGAGGCTGAGTCAGGAGAATTGCTTGAACTCGGGAGGCAGAGGTTGCAGTGAGCCGAGATCACTCCATTACACTCCAACCTGGGCAACAGAGTGAGACTCTGTCTCAAAAAAAAAAAAAAAGAAAGAAAGAAAAAGAAAAAGAAAAGAAAAACTGCCCAGGCGCTGTGGCTCACGCCTATTATCCCAGCATTTTGGGAGGCCAAGGCGGGCTGATCACTTGAGGTCAAGAGTTCGAGACCAGCCTGGCCAACATAGTGAAACCCCGTCTCTACTAAAAATATAAAAATTAGCCGGGTTTGTTGGCGGGCACCTGTAATTCCAGCTACTCAGGAGGCTGAGGCAGGAGAATCGCTTGAACCCGGGAGTGGGAGGTTGCAGTCAGTCAAGATCGTGCCACTGCACTCCAGTCCGGGCTACAAAGCGAGACTCCGTCTCAAAAAAAAAAAAAATTTCGCGTAGAAGCTCCCAAGCCCAATTAAAGCTCAAGGCTATCGTCCACGTAGTGTTCCAAATCGCTCAGTTCCCAGGCCAGCAAAGAAAGCGAGCCGGGTGAAAGTCGCCTCTGTGCGAAGGCGGGGAATTGCACAGTATTTACTTGGAAGCGGCGGAGAGGTTGCTTAGCAACCCTGCTGAGCGGACGGGCTTCACTGCGCACGCGTATACGGGCGGAGCATCTTGCGCACGCGCGAGCGACAGGTCGTGGCGTTCAGGGCCTGACGGTTGCTAGGGTGACAGGGACACAACATGGCGGCCGGATGCTAACGCTCTCCTTCGAGGGACCACCACGGAGATCCTAGTGCGGGACCCCGCCTCAGGGAAGTGGAAAGCAGGGGGACACCCTTCGTGCGTTTTTCTTTTCCGTCCAGTGTCGGCAAGGGGTTATCGCCAGCTTCCGCATCCAAGATGAAGAGTGAGTGGGACCAGGGATGGGGGCAGGGACTGGAGAGCGAGTGGCGGGGGCGGGAGGGACTGGGGGAGCTTGAGGGGCCTGTGGGGCCGGCGGGGCCGGGCGTCGTCGCCTTCTGCCGTGGCGGCTCTGCATGTGGACCCCGAATCCCCCTTGGCTGGAAGAAGCCGGTGCCCCTGGGGGAAGCTCGAGGGGTTGGGGCTAGGTTGGGAACTTTGAGGTCTCGGAGAGTCGACCCAAGTCCCGTTCAGGCATATTTGGTGCCGGTGCGTAGTTCTTACATCGAAGTTTAGGGAGTTGAGTGTGATTCATTTTATTTTTTTAAATGCTGGCTCGAACCTGACATTCTTTTCTTGAACATTCGGCAGAAACGCAGGGAGCGCTTATAGTGTGGCTCCCTGCCTTTTCATGGTATTGGTTTAGTGTCCAATTGAGAGGAAAGCTGGGCTGTGTGCTTTATTTTATTTTTTGGGTCTAGCAGTAGTGTTTTATAGGAACCATTTTCTAATAGTCATTTTGAAGCAACCTTTTAGTTAAAAGCTGTTACTTCAGAGTTGGAAAATGAGGTAGTCATTCTAGAAAATGTAACGGGTAAAAAAATTTACCTCTGGTAGGATTTGTGGATTATTGACAATCCGAGTGCAACCAGCTAGAATGATTTTTTATTATTACTGTACGTAAATAATTGTTTATGGCTGTGAACCAGAGGTGCAGTAAAAATTCAGACCTTTGCTGTGAAAAGATTATGTTAGGAGTAGTTATAATGTTAAATTTGCATTGTGTTCTAATTGTCAATAGTGTACGTTGCATAATATTTAAAATAATTCATTCACCCTTTACAAAGCATTTTTATTTTTATTTTCTTTTGTTGGACATTGTTTAATGTTTACCTTTTTCATTAACGCACTACAAAACTGTAGTTAGAATCAGAAGTCTACAAAAGACTTTACACTTTTACTTACAGTGCAGACTGTGTATACTGCACGTATTTTGTACTGTATTCCTTTTTTCTTCCCATCTGTTTGTTTTGAAAATTGTCAGATGTACAGGAAAGTTGCAAGAGCGGTACACTGAATATTTATAAACCCGTCCTTCACTTAGACGCACCATTTTGCCTTATTTTTGTGTGCTCACTTTCGCTCTGGTGTTTTCTCTCTCCCATTTGTGTATTTATTTTCACTGGACCTTTCAAGAGTTAGTTGTAGACTACTGATAATTCACCACTTCTTTCAGCAGTTATCTGCGAAGAACAAGGACATTCTCCTACATCATCACATTACAAATAACACATTTAGAACATTTAACGATGATACAATACTCTAATATACAGTCCGTATTTCAGTCTTTCCATTTATCCCAATAACATCTGTTATAGTTGTTTATATTTGTTCTACAGTCCAATCAAGAATCACAAATTGCATTCTGTTGTCACATCTCTTTGGTCTCTTTTAATATGGTGTCCCTGCCTTTTGTGTCTTTCATGACAATGATAGTTTCATTTTTATTTTTGACCATCCTCTGTAGGCCAAATGACATTTTTAAAGAATCCAGCCCAGGTGTTTTGCAGAATATCTCTCAATTTGAATTTATCTGATTGTTGCCTCATGATTAGCTTCAGCTTAAATGTTTTTACCAGGAATGTGAGAGAGGTGACATTGTGTCTCTGTCAGTGTGGCCCTTCCAGAGTGTGTGATGTCAGCTCGTCGCAGTTTTGCTGAAGTTAGATTTGATCATTTGGTTTATTTATCTACCTTCCTTTTCTCTTGGACTCTTTTTTTTTTGACAGGGTCTTGCTGTGTCACCCAGGCTGGGGTGTAGTGGTGCAGTCTTGGCTCACTGCAACCTCTGTCTCCCGGGATCAAATGATTCTCCCACCTCAGCCTCCCAAGTAGCTGAGATAACAGGTGTGCACCACCATGCCCAGCTAACTTGTATTTTTTTGGTAAAGATGGGGTCTCAACATGTTGATCAGGCTGGTTTCGAACTCCTGACGTCAAGCGATCTCCCCACTTTGGCCTCCCAAAGTGTTGGAATTACAGACGTGAGCCACCGTGCCTGGCCTTTCTCTTAGACTCTTCATACCCCACTACCTAGAGGCATCACTCTCAGTACTTTACTCTCTCTCTATATATATATTATATATAAATATGTAAATGTGTATTTCTCCCTTTTTAAAAGAGTAATGTTAGCACTGTGTGTGTACACCTATATAGAAATGCGTGTATGTGCCGGCCGGACGCGGTGGCTCACGCCTGTAATCCCAGCGCTTTGGGAGGCCAAGGCGGGCAGATCACAAGGTCAGGAAATCAAGACCATCCTGGCTAACATGGTGAAACCCTGTCTCTACTAAAAATACAAAAAATTAGGCGTAGTGGCTGGTGCCTGTAGTCCCAGCTACTTGGAAGGTTGAGCCAGGAGAATGGCGTGAACCCTTAAGGCGGGGCTTGCAGTGAGCCGAGATTGCGCCACTGCACTCCAGCGTGGACAACAGAGCGAGAGACTCCGTATCAAAAAAAAAAAAAAAATGTGTGTGTGTGTATATATGTAAAATTTACATTTACATTTGTGGGCCGGGCACAGTGGCTCACGTCTGTAATTCCAGCACTTTGGGAGGCTGAGGTGGGTGGATCACTTGAGGCCAGGAGTTCGAGACCGGCCTGGCCAACATGGTGAAACCACATCTCTACTAAAAATATAAAAATTAGTCGGGCGTGGTGGCAGGCGCCTGTAATCCCAGCTACTAGGGAGGCTGAGGCAGGAGAATCGCTTGAACCTGGGAGGCAGAGGTTGCAGTGAGCCGAGATGGCGCCACTGCACTCCAGCCTGGGCAACAGAGCAAAGAAAAAAAAAAAGTATGTGTGTGTATACATATAAAATTTACATTTATGGAGCAGGCACGGTGGCTCACGCCTGTAATCCCAGCACTTCGGGGGGCTGAGGTTGGCTGATCACTTGAAGTGAGGAGTTCGAGACCAGCCTGGCCAATGTGGTGAAACCCCGTCTCAACCATAAAATTCAAAAAAATAAAAATAAAAACAAAACAAAAAAATACACAAAAAACTTACATTTATGATTTACTTCTTGTAAACTTTTGTTTTTAAAGTATATTTAGTATTGTTTGGTATGTTCTTTTAGATGGTCATTTTGGTAGTTTTTGGTTACTTGGTTTAGTGGTGACATCTTTATTCTCCCTTTCTTCCTTCTACCTTAAAATCTACTCTAAGAATTATTGTAACCTTTTATCCCCGTGGTTTACATCTGATCATTAGATAAATGATTTAAAAATAGTTAAGAGTGGAGAGTATATTCCAGAACTGGAAATCACAGAGACAGAGTTAAAGAAGAATGATCAGGAAAAGTGAGTAATGGTGAAACTGGATCCATAGCTTGGGGTCAGAGTGGGGCTGGGAATGCTAGATTATTACAGGGGTCTTTCAGGATTTTCTAGGTGTATTTTTGTACTTGTTTTCTAGGCGATGCCCATGTGTTTAGAGGTATGTTATTCTGTGGAGTGTTCCTGTCTTTCTTTTTATTTGGCATCATTTGCAACAGTAGAGAGCAAAGAGTGACAGTGCAGTTGATAACAGTGTGGGCTTTGGAGCCGGTAGGCGTGGTAGCTTCAGGCATGTTACTTTTTTTTTCTTATGCTGCTTTTCTTCGTTGTTCAGGTAATCTATTGCTGCGTAACAGATCGCTTCAATTTTGTGGCTTAAAGAAACACAGTCTTTCTTGTGGTCCTTCAGGTTGCCTGGATTCAACTAGGCAGGTCTTACTGGAAGTCTCTCATGCAGTCAGATGGTGGCTGGAGCTGAAGTCATCTTAAAAGTTTCTTTTTTATTTGGAGATGGAGCTCTCTCTGTTGGCCAGGCTGGAATGAGTACGGTGGCACAATCTCGGCTCACTGCAACCTCTGCCTCCTGGGTTCAAGCGATTCTCCTGTCTCAGCCTCCTGAGTAGCTGGGATTTTAGGCGCACCACCACACCTGGCTACTTTTTGTATTTTGAGTAGAGACAGGGATTCACCATGTTGGTCAGCCTGGTCGAGAACGCCTGACCTCAGGTGACCCACCTGCCTCGGCCTCCCAAAGTGCTGGGATTACAGGCGTGAGCCAGTGCGCCCAGCCACATTTATCTTTAAACGGGGATGATAATACCCTTACATAGCATTGTTTCAAAGATTAAGTGAAATCATCTATGTAAAGGTCATAGCACAGTGTCTGGTACATGGTAAGTTGTGAGTGAATTATTATTTGCTATTTCAGCAGATGGAAGGCAGGGATATAAAAAGCGAAAGAATGAAAACATCGGTCAGATCCTTACTTGGAAAAGTTTCCCTTTATCTAGTCTAGTTGAAGTACCACTCTTTTTTCCTGTCCGAACTTTTTTTTTTTTTTTCCAGATAGAGTCTTGCTCTGTTGCCCAGGCTGGAGTGCTGTGGTGTAGTCACAGCTCATGGCAGGCTCCATCTCCTGGGCTCAGGCAAGCCTCCCACCTCAGCCTCCTGAGTAGTTAGGACCACAGGCACGTGCCTCCTCACGCGGCTAATTTTTTTAAAAAATTTTTTTGGTGGAGATGGGGTTTTGTTGTGTTGTCCAGCCCAGGCTTACTTTTTTTTTTTTTTTTTTGAGATGGAGTCTTGCCCTGTTTCTTGGGCTGGAGTCCAATGGTGTGATCTCATTTCACTGCAACCTACACCTCCCGGGTTCAAGTGATTCTCCTGCCTCAGCTTCCTGAGTAGCTGGGCTTACAGGTGCCTGCCAAGACACCTGGCTAATTTTTGTATTTTTAGTAGAGACAGGGTTTCACTATGCTGACCAGGTTGGTCTCGAACTCCCGACCTCAGGCAATCTGCCCGCCTTGGCCTCCCAAAGTGCTGGAATTACATGCATGAGCCACGGTGCCCGACTGCCCAGGATTAGATTTTTAATTGTTTGAGATGGGGGTCTCCCTACATTGCCCAGACTGGTCTTGGACTCCTGGATTATAGGCATGAGCCACTGTGCCTGGTCCTGTCTCAACTTTTTAATGAATTTTTCAAAACATACCTATAAAAAGAGAAAAGTGGCCAGGCATGGCGGCTCATGTCTATAAACCCAACACTTTGGGAGGCTAAGGCAGGAGATTGCTTAAGTCCAGGAGTTTGAGACCAGCCTGGGCAACATGACAAGACTCTATCTCTACTAAACAATTAAAAAATTGGCCAAGCATGGCAGTGCATACCTGTGGTCCCAGGTACGTGGGAGGCTGAGGCAGGAGCATTGCTTGAACCCAGGAATTTGAGGCTGTAGTGAGCTGGGATCACACCACTGCTCTCCAGCCTGGATGTCAAAGGAAGACCCTGTTTCAAAAAATAAAACAAGGCCGGCGCGGTGGCTGAGGCCTGTAATCTAAGCACTTTGGGAGGCCGAGGCAGGCAGATCACGAGGTCAGGAGATTGAGACCATCCTGGCTAACACGGTGAAACCCTATCTCCACTAAAAATACAAAAAATTAGCCAGGCGTCGTGGCGGGCACCTGTAGTCCCAGCTACTCGGGAGGCTGAGGCAGGAGAATGGCGTAAACCTGGGAGGCGGAGCTTGCAGTGAGCCAAGATTGCGCCACTGCACTCCAGCCTGGGTGACAGAGCGAGACAGACTCCGTCTCAAAAAATAATAATAATGATAATAAATAAATAAATAAATAAATAAATAAAAGAAAAAGCCAGAGAAGTTATACTTTGAAGACAGTAACAGTTTGCTATTGTATCAGAGAGAATTTTTTTTTTTTTTTTTGGATAGAATCTCACTCTGTTGTCCAGGCTGGAGTGCAGTGGCATGATCTTGGCTGACTGCAACCTCTGCCTCCAGGGTTCAAGCAATTCTCATGCATCAGCCTCCTGAGTAGCTGGGATTATAGGCGCACACCACCATGCCTGGCTCATTTTTGTAGTTTTAGTAGAGACAGGGTTTTACCATGTTGGCCAGGTTGGTCTTGAACTCCTGACCTCGGGTGATCTACCCGCCTCAACCTCCCAAAGTGCTGGGATTACAGGTGTGAGCCACTGCGTCCGGCCCGGAGAGAATTTTTGAAAGTATGTGTTGTAATTACAATGAGGTTTAAGCTGTCTTGTTTTTTTTCCACCATGGGAAGAGTTAAGTAATTTGTCTTTCTTAAATGCTAGTATTTTCATTGACTCAAAAAAGGTACCTCAATCCTTTTCATCTCCTTCTGTGTGTGAGCCTCAACTTTTGTTTTTATTTATTATTATTATTATCATTATTTTTGAGATGGAGTCTTGCACTGTTACCCAGGCTGGAGTTGCAGTGGCGCAATCTCGGCTCACTGCAAGCTCTGCCTCCTGGGTTCACGCCATTCTCCTGCCTCAGCCTCCTGAGTAGCTGGGACTACAGGTGCCCGCCACTACACCTGGCTAATTTTTTGTACTTTTAGTAAGAGACGGGGTTTCACCATGTTAGTCAAGGTGGTCTCGATCTCCTGACCTTGTGATCCGCCCACCTCGGCCTCCCAAAGTGCTGGGATAACAAGCGTGAGCCATTTTTATTTATTTATTTATTTATTTATTTTAAAGATGAGAGTCTCACCATATTGCCTAGACTGGTCTCAAAATCCTGGGGTGGCCCGGCGCAGTGGCTCACTCCTGTAATCCCAGCACTTTGGGAGGCCGAGGCAGGTGGATCACGAGGTCAGGAGATCGAGACCATCCTGGCTAACACGGTGAAACCCTGTCTCTACTAAAAAATACAAAAAAACTAGCCGGGCGAGGTGGCAGGCGCCTGTAGTCCCAGCTACTCGGGAGGCTGAGGCAGGAGAATGGTGTAAACCCGGGAGGCAGAGCTTGCAGTGAGCCGAGATCCGGCCACTGCACTCCAGCCTGGGTGACAGAGCGAGACTCCGTCTCAAAAAAAAAAAAAAAAAAAAAGAACTTTACAAAAAGCACATTAATAAAAATGTTTGGACTTGAACCTGACAAGTTTTACGTTTCACAGAAAGTGAATTTGACCTTCATTTTCACTTGTTAAATAAGGCTTAAATTCCACTTCAACAAACAAGCCTTGGTTTAATAAATGTGCATAGAATCTTAATATAGATGTACTCATTTATCTCCCTTGTTGTCTCTTTTTCATCCAACTCTGTTATTTTAACCCCTCTTTGTCCTTGAATCTGTTTTTCTTTTTGTTTTGGTGCTTGTTTATTCCCAATAATGTGGGATGTGACTTTCATTTACAGTATCATAGCTCTGTGCCCTTCAGAACTTTGTATCATGCTTTGTCTGCATTTCAGTGTTTTTTGTTTAATTTCGAAGGCCTATGAAAATGTGCCAGATCTTGTTGGAGAGAATAGGAACTTTTCCCAGGTATTTTTTCATAGAGACGTTTTCTTTTTTTCTCCTTGCCTTTTATCCTTGTTTTATACCACATACCTTCTGCCTACTAGAAGAGACATGAGGGAAACAAGTGACCCCTTTATCTACCAACAGACACCTCCAGTGCAGCAAGTTCCATTTATTGCTGGTCGTGATGGTTTAGAGCCAGCCTGGGACATGGGCGCACACGGAATTTGTGTGCTGAAACCACTTTGAAGTTCACAGTTGACCTATTTTTTTAAAGCAAGTCTGCTTAATTTATCTGTGACAAAACACAAATTGGAATTTATTGTGTGAATTCTCTCTTTCTTAAATCCAAATTGCTTAGTCCACAGCTTGACTTCCAGTGATTGACCTCCAATCCCTCCTGTGATTTTCTTTTTTTTTCTTTGTGAGACAAGGTCTCTGTCTATCACTCAAGCTGGAGTACAGTCGCACCATCATGGCTCACTGCAGCCTTGACTTCCCAGGCTCAGATGATTCTCCTGTCTCAGCCTCCCAAGTAGCTGGGACTACAGGCATGCATCACCACACCTGGCTAATTTTTTTTTGTATTTTTGGTAGAGACAAGATTTCACCATGTTACCCAGGCTGATCTCAAACTCCTGGGCTCAGGCGATCTGCCCGCCTCAGCCTCCCAGAGTGCTGGGATTACAGGTGTGAGCCACCATGCCCGGCCCCTTTCCGTGATCTCTATGACTGTCTTCCTTTAAAAGGATATTGTAGTTTTAAAACAGTTCATTTTAAGTTCATGTTTTTCTTGGCACTTAGTCAATACTTTCACTGATTTCTTAAATTTCTTGAAATGTTCACCTTTACATACATTTAAAGTAATGCATATTCATTGCGAACATTGAATAATGTAGATAATTATAATGAACAAAATTTAAATCACCTTCAGTCCCACTCAGGCATAGATACATTAAAATATTTACATATTTATATTCAGTTTTTTTCTTTTCTTTTTTTTATTTTTTTATTTTTTGTTTTTTTTGTCATGGAGTTTCGCTCTTGTTGCCCAGGCTGGAGTGCAATGGCGCTATGATCTCGGCTGACCGCAACCTCCGCCTCCCAGGTTCAAGCGATTCTCCTGCCTCAGCCTCCCGAGTAGCTGGGATTACAAGCGTGCACCACCACGCCCAGCTAATTTTGTACTTTTAGTAGAGACGGGGTTTCTCCATGTTGATCAGGCTGGTCTTGAGCTCCCTACCTCAGGTGATCCACCTGCCTCAGCCTCCCAAAGTACTGGGATTACAGGCGTGAGCCACCGCACCCAGCTATATTCAGTCTTTTTCTGATCACACACATGATGTGTGTGATCATTATCATCCTTTTTTTCACTTAACATGAAATTGTGGCTGAACATTTCCCATGTCATGAAATATTATTTGAAAGCATCATTATCAATGGTTACATAATATTTCAGTCTGTTGCTGTTTCATAGCTTATTAGAACATTTCCTTGATACTGGATATTTAAGTTTCTGGCATTCTTACTTTTGTGACACTGTGAATATCATCTTTATTTATAAAGTTTTTTGTTTGTTTTTTGTTTTTGAGATGGAATCTAGCTCTGTCGCCTAGGCTGGATGCAGTGGCACAATCTCCACTCACTGCAACCTTCGCCTCCCAGGTTCAAGCAATTCTCATGCCTCAGCCTTGCTAGCAGCTGGGATTACAGATGCGTGCCACCCTCCTGGCTGATTTTTCTATTTTTAATAGAGACGGGTTTTCATTATGTTGGCCAGGCTGATTTGGAACCCCTGACCTCAGGTGATCTGCCCGCCTCAGCCTCCCAAAGTGCTGTGATTACAGGCATGAGCTAACACGCCCAGTCTCACTGAGGCTGTTAATGTACAGATTCACTCATATACAAATTGAATGGTTTTAATACTAAAATAATATTTAATTCCCCAAGCTTTTTTTGTTTTTCCTGTTGGTTTCTGTTTCTCTAAGTGTAATGGCACAAACGAGAACAGATTGTAGACTTTCCCTTTAAGGGGTTCATGGCTTTATGAGGAGAAGGCGCAAAGTGGAGCACGGGCAGTTCTGTAACAGGAGGACAAGGTGCACACAGAAGGAAGACAGACATCTGCTTGCAGGCTTCCCAGGCCGGTCCTGGAAGATTGGAATCCAGAGCATCATGTATTCGGTATTACACACTATGTACTCCATAATTTTTTTTTGTTTTGTTTTGTTTTTTGAGATGGAGTCTTGCTCTGTCGCCCAGGCTGGAGTGCAGTGGCACAATCTTGGCTCACTGCAAGCTCTACCTCCCGGGTTCATGCCATTTTCCTCCCTCAGCCTCCCAAGTAGCTGGGACTACAGGTGCCTGCCACCACACCCGGCTAATTTTTCGTATTTTTAGTGGAGACAGGGTTTCACTGTGTTAGCCAGAATGGTCTCTATCTCCTGACCTCGTGATCCACCCGCCTTGGCCTCCCAAAATGCTGGGATTACAGGTGTGAGCCACCACGCCTGGCCTATGTACTCCATAATTTGACTATTGATATTTTCTAAACCAAAGTGTTCCATTTCCAACCTCCCTCTTTTATAAGGAAAGGACCTAAAATTAGGGGCGTGGGGACATACTGTAAATTCTCAAGACTTGGGACTATATCTTAATGATCTTTGTGTCTACAGTGCATAGCATGGTGTGTGATATATAGCTGGTGCTAAGAAGTCCTTACTATTGTTACTTTTTTTTTTTGAGACAGAGTTTTGCTGTATTGCCCAGACTGCAGTACAGTGGCGTGATCTCAGCTCACTGCAGCCTCTGCCTCCCGGCTTCAAACAGTTCTCCTGTTTCAGCCTCCTAAGTAGCTGGGATTACAGGCACAGGTCACCATGCCCGGCTAATTTTTTGTATTTTTAGTAGAGATGGGGTTTCACCATGCTGGCCAGGCTGGTCTCAAACTTCTGATCTCAGGTGATCCGCCCACCTCGGCCTCCCAAAGTGCTGGGATTACAGGTGTGAGACACCATGCCTAGCCTAAAAAGTCTTTATTAACATGATGATTTAGTCATACTGCCATGAATGTTTAATTCACTTAGGCTGAAGTATAGCATAATTGCATTATGGCCAGTACCAAGACCACCCTAGGTGTCATGATTTGCTAGGTGGACTCACAGGACTTAGCACATAATCATGCTCACAGCTATGATTTCCTCCAGTGAAATGATACAAAGTGAAATCGGCAAAGGGAAAAGGCACCTGGGAAGAAGTCTGGAGGAACTAGGCCCAGGAATTCTCTCTCAATGGAGTCACATAGGATGCTCTTAATTTCTCTAGCAACAAGTTGTAACCACACATGTGAACTCTTGTATATCACGGAACTCATTAGAGACTCCATGCCCTGAGTTTTTATTATGGACTGGTCACGTAGGCACCTATCTGCCTAGCATCTATCAAAATTCCAGACTGCCAGAAGGAAAGCAGGTGTCTAGCATAAACCATATTGTCTGCACAGGCAGTTTAGGGACAGTGAGCCACTCTTACCATTTAGGAAATGGTGGAAGCCTGACATGCAGGTTCCCAGAGGCCAGCCAAAGGCCAACCCCTTTCAAGCCGACTTTTTTTTTTTTTTTTTTTGAGACAGAGTCTTGCTCTGTCGCCCAGGCTGGAGTGCAGTGGTACAATCTCAATCTCAGCTCACTGCAACCTCTGCCTCCCAGGTTCAAGCAATTCTTCTGCGTCAGCCTTCTGAGTAGCTGGAATTACAGGTGTGCACCACCACGCCCAGCCAATTTTTATATTTTTAGTAGAGACAGGGTTTCACCATGTTGGCCAGGCTGGTCTCGAACTCCTGACCTCAAGTGATCCACCTGCCTTGGCCCCTCAAAGTGCTGGGATTATAGGCGTGAGCCACCGCACTTGGCCGCAAGCAGACCTTTCTAAGGAGAGAAGTCCCGGGCCTGCTGTGTGAGCTCTTCTGCACAATAAAGACACTGATCTTCTTGTAGAGAAATTTCTGGGCTTTCCAGTTAATTTATTTAAGAGAAGGGGTAAATTTTGGTGGAGTTTTAGCAAGCAGCAGCTATCCCTTGACTAGTACGAATAGGGCGAGGTAGGTCAGTATGAGGGTCTGCCTAAGGGCAGAAGATGTTCAGGCTGTTGAATTTTCCCACAAAGTTTCAAGTTTGGAGGCTCTTCAAGAAACTTGTCAAAATTACTTAATGATGTTTTAAACTACAAATTAGTGGTGAGGACCAGGGCCTGTATTTTGGTCCATTTCTTTTGAAGAAGCTTCTTGGAGATGCACCAAAGTATCTTTATTGCCTGGTTTTGGGATTTAATGGAATTTAATTAGGTTTCCAGTTGTACAGAGGGTCTGGGACTTAGTTAAGCTATAGTTGTCAAGCAAGTTATGGCTTCCGGTTTTTTGTCAGAAGGGATATGGTACCGTGCTCTGTCCTGAAGACTCAGTGGGGCTCACTCCTAGCTTACATTAGCCAATTTCTCCCAGAAGACAAGTAAGAACAATAAAGCTAGAATAGTTGTGAAACCCTGTCTTGCTGGGAGCTAGATTAGTTCCTCTTTTATTCAGGGAAACCTTGGATAAAAGGGATTCTAATAGCATTCTAAGATCTTCGGTTTGGTGATCTAGAGCAGTGCTGGGGGATGTTAACTGGTGTTCTCTGGGTATACCTCACCCACCTCCATTTGGAGACTCACCTCATATGCAGGGAAAGGCGTTGAGGAATTCTGCAAACACATTTTGCTGTATGTAACTCTGTATTTCCTAAATTTATTTGCTTATGGAACCCTCTTTTGTGGAATACCCATTAGGGTTCAGGGATCGCCGTGTTTTGTAGTACTCAGTTGGAAAATGCTGGTCTAGAGATTCAGCATCCTCAGGTTGTTTTTCCTGGAAGTGATAATGGAGAGCAGCCCGTCCTGGCGCAGTAGACCACCTTTCTTTTGCTCATAACACAGACCAGTTGTAACACTTGGCTCTGTCTCAGGCTGTGAGTTTTAATGTACCAATTTACGCATATACAAATTGAGTGGTCTTAACACTAAAATAATATTCCATTCCCCAAGGCTTTTTTGTTTGTTTTTATTATTTTTATTTGTTTGTTTTTTTTTCGAGACTGAGTTTCGCTCTTCTTGCCCAGGCTGGAGTGCAGTGGCGTGATCTCGGCTCACCACAACCTCCACCTCCTGGGTTCAAGCGATTCTCCTGCCTCAGCCTTCCTGAGTAGCTGGGATTACAGGCATGCACCACCACACCCGGCTAATTTTGTATTTTTAGTAGAGGGGGGTTTCTCCATGTTGGTCAGGCTGGTCTTGAACTCCAGACCTCAGATGATCCGCCAGCCTCAGCCTTCCAAAGTACTGGGATTATAGGCGTGAGCCACCGTGCCCTGTCTTTCTTTTGTTTGTTTCTCTAAGTGTAATGCATTTTGTCTCCTGCTTCTTGTAAGTTTCCAGGACCAAGTAATACTTGTGTTAGTGTCAACCCTTCCCAGGGGGTTTTCATCTTGAACGAGGAAGCCACCTGGGAAATAGGGTGGAGACCTGTTTTGAGAGACCAAAAGAGGATGTCTCGTGCTAACCATGGAGAAAAAGAATCTAGTCTCCTTGTTAGGAAGACTGTTGAAGAGGTGTTCTTTATCATTTAGTTCGCATTAAGGGAATTGTTTTAGTTTCAGTTGTAAGGACCAGTAAGTCTCCTTACACCTCACAGTATGGGGACATATTATAACCGTTGACAAAGAAGGAGCTTGAGGGCTGGGTGCAGTGGCTTACGCCTATAATCCCAGCACTTTGGGAGGGTGAAGCAGGTGGGAAGCTGAGGCGGGTGGATTACCTGAGGTTAAGAGTTTGAGACCAGCCTGGCCAACATGGTGAAACCCCGTCTCTACTAAAAATACAAAAATTAGCTTGGTATAGTGACACACACCTGTAATCCCAGCTACTTGGGAGGCTGAGGCATGAGGATCTCTTGAACTTGGGAGATGGAAGTTGCAGTGAGCCAAGATCATTTGGGCAACGCAGTGAGACTCTGTCTCAAAAAAAAAAGAAAAAAAAAACTGGAGCTTAAGAATAGGAAAACCTGAGAGCAGGAGGGAACTGGCCCTCTTAGGAACTAGAATAGTATTGAAAGCAGCTTGTTTTGCATGTCAGCAGTAGGGATTTGTAGACATGCATATTCTGCCATTAATGAGAATATATTCTTCCCTGTGTGTCATTTCTGTTCCTTATACTCGCTGCTTATTCCTAACTCTGTTTTGTTTTGTTTTTTCTAATTTTATATTAGAGTATAACATAATGCAGAAAACTGCACAAATTGGCCAAGCGTGGTAGCTCATGCCTGTTATCCCAGCACTTTGGGAGGCCAAGACAGGCGAATTCCTTGTGCTGAGGAGTTTGAGACCAGCCTGGGCAACATGGTGAAATCCTGTCTCTACAAAAAATGCAAAACAATTAGCTGGGCATGGTGGCGGGTGCCTGTAGTCCCAGCTACTCAGAAGGCTGAGGTGGCATGGTCGCTTGAGCCTGGGAGGTAGAGGTTGCAGGGAGCTGAGGTTGCACCACTGCACTCCAGCCTGGGCAATGGAATGAGACCCTGTCTCAAACAAAACAAAACAAAACTGCACTTATATTTAAGTATACAAGTTGGTGAAGTGAACATGCCCGTGAAACCTGCTTCCAGATCAAGAAGCACAGTATTCCTGGTGTCACTAATGTCCCCTTCAGCCCATTTCGGTCACTTCACCCCACAAGGGTAACCACTATTCTGATTTCTAACACCACAGAGTTGTCCATTTTAATGGAGTTATTGAAATATACATACTATAATTTTCACTCATTTAAAGTATACAGTTCAGTGGTTTTAAGTATATTTTCTGAGTTGTGTAACCGTAACTATAATCTAATGTTAAAATATTTTCATCATCCCCAAAAGAAACCTGTACCCATTAGTGGTTACTCCTTATTTATCTCACATTCCACCAACCCTAGACAATTATGAATCTATTTTCTGTCTCTATGGATTTGCTTATCTGGACATTTCACATAAGAGGGATCACATAATATGTGGCATTTTTGTGCCTAATTTCTTTCACTTAGCGTAATGTCCTCAAGGTTCATCCATGTTGTAGCATGTTTCAGTACTTCATTCCTTTTCGTGGCTGAATAATATTCCATTGTATGGATAGACCACATTTTGTTTATCCATTTCATCTACTGATGGACATTTTGGTGCTTTCCACCTTTGAGATATTATGAGTAATGCTACTGTGAACATTGACTTACAGGTTTTTGTTTGGACATACGTTTTCGTTTCTCTTGAGCATATATGTAGGAGTGGAATTGCTGGGTCATATGGTAACTCTGTTTAACATCTCAAAGAACTGCCAAAGTGTTTTTCATAGTGTCTGCACCATTTTCCATTCCTGCCAGCAATGTATGAGGGTCCCAATGTCTCCACATCCTCACCAACACTTGTTACCTATCTTTTTGATTCTAGTGAGTGTGAAGTGGTATCTCATCATAGTTTTGACTTGCTTTTCCCTAATGACTAATAATGTTGAACATCATTTCATAGCTTATTGGTCAATTTTATGTCGTCTTTGGAGAAATGTCTACCAAATCCTTTGATCACCTTTTAGTTGTGTTGTCTTTGTATTATTGAGTTATAAGACTTATTTATATATTCTAGATACAAGTTTCTTATCAGATATATGATTTGCAGATATTTTCCTTTATCTGTGGGTTGTATTTAGTTTTGCATGTTTTTGAACTTTATATAAATGGAATCATACAATGTGAACTCTTTACAATTAGGTTCTTTTGCTTAATGTGATGTTTGTGAGATGTAGCCATATCATATGTAGTTGTACTTTGTTTATTCTCATTACTGTATAGTATACCATTGTGTGGATATACCACACTTATTTATCTAGTATATTAGTGTTCTCTAGAGGGACAGAACTAATAGGATAGGTACGTATATAAAGGGGAATGTATTAAAGAGTATTAACTGACACAATCATAGAGTCCCACAATAGGCTGTCTTCAGGATGAGGAGCAAGGAAGCCCGTCTGAGTCCCAAAGCTGAGGAACTTGGATTCCGATGTTCAAGGGCAGGAAGCATCCAGCACGGGAGAAAGACATAGGCTGGGAGGCTAGGCCAGTCTAGTCTTTTCCGTTCTGCCTGCTTTATATTTTGGCTGCACTGGCAGCTGATTAGATGGTGCCCACCCAGATTAAGGGTGGGTCTGCCTTTCCTAACCCACTGACTCAAATGTTAACCTCCTTTGCCAACACCCTCACAGACACACCAGGATCAATACTTTGCATCCTTCAATCCAATCAAGTTGACACTCAGTATTAACCATCACATCTAGTCTACTGTTGTTTATCATTTTGGGTTATTAAAAACAGTGCTTCTGTGAACATTCTTGTGTCGGGCGAACATATTTCACTTGGGTATCTAACCTAGAAATGGAATTTCTAGGTCAGAGGGTATGCCTGTGTTCAACTTTAGTAGATCTGTCTTGCTTATCTTTAACTCCTGTTTACTTGTAGCCCATTTATGGCCCCTTTAGCCTCTTACTGTCTCATGACTTTTCAGCTTTGGTCACACTGTTCACAGCTTTACTCTCTGCATACTTATCAGTTCATTTTCCTGTGAGAGCTAGTGGTCTACTTCTCTGCCTACTGGGTGGAACCTGCTTAGCTTGACCACCTTATTGGTTGCTATTTGCATTTCTTGCCCCAGTGAGTTGTGGCTTAAAAGGGTGGTAACAGAACATGGCCGTTCTGGCACGTGATTGACATTCCTAGTATTCGAATAAAAGTAAAAAACAAGTAAAATAAGTTAAAGTAAAATATAGCAAAACATAGAAAAGGCAAGCCAAATAGTTTAAAACTCTGCTACAGTAATGAAAAAAAAAGAGCATTGGGATTCAGCAGGGACTTGGATTGCAAATGAGAATAGCCAACAGACCCTGTGCATGTGCAGGTGAAATTCCTAGGGAAGACCACCCATCTCTGCTGGCCAGGCCCAGGCAGATGGGCTGGAGCCCTGACCTCGGAAAGACACTTGATGTTCCTGGGCAGGAGGGGTAAGTTGCATTTCTGTTTAGGTAAGATCGCTCTTTTGCTCCAGAGAAAATGTCCGATGTGTAAAACTTACAGGCTTGTTGTTTGTTGCAGAGGGGCTTAGGTCTGTCTAGAGCCATGTCCATCTGCTCCTCTCCCCTCTTCTCTCCTGCCCTTTGCAGTCGCACCACCACACCTAGCTCACTTAATTTTTTTGTCATTGTTTGTAAAGATAGGGTCTTACTATATTGCCCAAGCTGGACTCAAACTCCTGAGCTCAAACAGTCCTCCCACATCAGCCTCCCAAAGTGCTGAGATTATAGGTGTGAGTCACCACAAGTGGCCTTATTTTTTGTTTTGTTTTGTTTTTATTATGGAAAATTTCAAGCATGCCAGAAGTATAGAAAATTAAATAGAGTGACCCCTCATAAATCTTTTTTTTTTTTTTTGAGATGAAATCTTACTCTATTGCCTAGGCTGGAGTGCAGTAGCACGATCTCAGGTCACTGCAACCTCCGTCTCCCGGGTTCAAGTGATTCTCCTGCTTCAGCCTCCCGAGTAGCTGAGATTACAGGTGTGTGCCACCATGCCCAGATAAATTTTTTCTTTTTTTTTTTTTTTTTGAGACGGAGTTTTGCTGTGTAGTCTTGGCTGGAGTGCAGTGGCTCAATCTCGGCTCACTGCAACCTCCGCCTCCCGGGTTCAAGTGATTCTTCTGTCTCAGCCTCCCGAGTAGCTGGGACTACAGGCACACGCCACCACGCTCGGCTAATTTTTGTATTTTTGGTAGGATGGGGTTTCACCATCTTGGTCAGGCTGGCCTGGTCTTGAACTCCTGACCCTGTGACCCGCCTGTCTCGGCCTCCCAAAGTGCTGGGATTACAGGCATGTGCCACTGCGCCCGGCCAAGTTTTGTATTTGTAGTAGAGATGGATTTTCGCCATGTTGGCCAGGCTGGTCTCGAACTCCTGACCTCAGGTAATCTGCCTGCCTTGGCTTCCCAAAGTGCTGGGATGACAGGCCTGAGCCACCGCACCCAGTGAACCCTCATAAATCCATCACCAAATTTCAGCAGTGATCAACATTTTACCATTTTCCCCACCACCATCTTTTTTGGGTATTTTGATATAAAATAGTGAAAATAGTGCTCTTATTTCAAAAAACAACATTGTGGAAAATATCTTAGAAAATGAGACACCTGTAACCTCACCCCTCAGAGCCGCTGTTAATTCCGTGTGTGTGTGTGTGTGTGTGTAGTTTTTAAGGACATTATTGTTGTTGTTGTTGTTATTTTTTTTTTGAGATGGAGTCTCACTTTGTTGCCCAGCTGGAGTGTAGTGGCGCAGTCTCAGCTTACTGCAGCTTCCACCTCCCAGGTTGAAGTGATTCTCCTGTGTCAGCCTCTCGAGTGGCTGGGACTACAGGCACCTGCCACCCATTATTTTAAATATTTACAGTATATTCTGTTATACAGGTAAACCATATTAATCAAGTTCCCTATGGGGGCCATTTGGGTTATCGGCTTTACTGTGTTGATTAATGGTGCAATCATTAATCTTCCTATCATATGTACTTGAGCAAGTTTTTTTTTTTTTAGACAGGGTCTCCCTCTGCCGCCCAGGCTAGTGTATAGTGGTGCAGTCCCTACTCACTGCAGCCTCAAACTCCTGGGCTCAAGCGATCCTCCCACTTCAGCCTCCTGGGTAGCTGGGATGACAGGCATGTGCCATTGAGTCTGGCTAATTATTTTTTGTAGAGATGGGGTCTATGTTGCCTAACTTGGCCTTGAGCTCCTGGGCTCAAGTGATCCTCACCTTGGCCTCCCAAAGTGCTGGGATTACAAGCGTGAGCCACTACGCCCAGCTGGAGGATGCACATCTTAAAGATTTAATAGGTGCTGCCAAATTGCCCTCCAAAGAGACTATGTCAGTTTATAATTTCAGCAGTAGTGAATGGAAATGTACAGGAGTATTTTATTTTATTTTATTTTTTGAGACGGAGTTTTGCTCTTGTCCCCCAAGCTGGAGTGCAGTGGTGCCATCTCGGCTCACTGCAACCTCTGCCTTCAGGGTTCAAGCAATTCTTCTTCCTCAGCCTCCCAAGTAGCTGGGATTACAGGTAGCTGGGATTACAGGTGTGCATCACCACACCCAGCTAATTTTTGTATTTTTAGGAGAGACGTGGTTTCACCATGTTGGCCAGGCTAGTCTCAAACTCCTGGCCTCAAGTGTTCTGCCCACTTGGGCCTCCCAAAGCGCTGGGATTATAGGCGTGAGCCACCACCCAGCCAGGGATATTTTAAAGTAAATCCTAACTATTATGTCATTTTCACCTGGAAATACTTCTGTATTTTTTTGCTAACAGATAAGGACATTTTTTTGTGTTTTGACATAACCATTATCACTTCTGAAAAATGAATACCTTTTTACTGATGGTTTGTTCAAATCAGAATTCAGACAAGGCATTCAAAATGTGCATGTGGAAAGGAATACTGAAGAGGATGCCCACGTTCAGCGCTGCAATTTTGAAACCCTGTCAACTGGGGGCAATGGCTCATGCTAGCCACTTGGGAGGCTGAGGTAGAAGTTTAGGCTTGAGCCCAGGAGTTTGAGGCCAGCCTGGGCAACATAGCAAGATCCCATCTGCTTTGTGCAGATGCGGGTTTGGGGCCTGAAGTGAAGGCCTCTTTTACTCTAGGCTTGTTTCTGCTGCAGTCTAAGTGATGTTTGAAGATTTCTGGTCTGTTTGCTTCTGGTCAGCCCCACACCCAAGGTTCTGCTAGAGATCTCTCTCTCTAGTCTGCGTTTTTTTGGTTTTTTTTTTTTTTGAGATGGCGTCTCACTCTGTAGCCCAGGCTGGAGTGCAGTGGTGTGATCTTGACTTACTGCAACCTCCACCTCCCGGGTTCGAGCAATTCTCCTGCCCCACCTTCCCGAGTAGCTGGGACTACAGGTGTATGCCACCACACCTGGCTAATTTTTTGTATTTTTAGTGGAGACAGGGTTTCGGCATTTGGCCAAGCTGGTCTGGAACTGCTGACCTCAGGTGGGTGATCTGCCTGGCTCGGCCTCCTAAAGTGCAGGGATTACAGGCTGAGCTACCACGTCTGGCCCCAAGCCTGCCTTATTTCTGTGCGGCCTCGCTCATATGCTTCTGGGTCTCAATTTACAGGAGCTTCCTTGAAGCTTTCTAAAACAAATGCCTGGAGGTTGTAACTGCCTTCCTGTGATCTCTGCTGCAAAGATGAGCCATTTGTGCAACGGAGAAGGCTTGCGGGCTATTCTTTGCCAATGTTTTTGCAATCTTACTCTTCTATTATTTGGGCTGTAGAAACTTTTACAACTGGTGAGACTTTTGCTCTCTAGACTTTACTTATTCTTTCCATTTCTGCTTAAAAAGTGGTATAGCCATTCTTGCCTGTACTTACCTTTGTCTTGAAATAGCTTGCTAAGGCAGTCAGTAGTAATTAGCATACTCCATCATTCTGACTCTTCCCACCACTTTCCCTAGGCCAGCAGGCTCCGCAGGCAGTGGATCTATGAAAGGCAGCAGTGACTACAGGCATTCCTTTAAGCGGGCAATATTTCATCATGATATATGCCAGGCTGTCTAGCATTTTGCCACCTGACCAATAAGCCAAACTCACATATTTTAGATTTTTGTTCACAGCAGCAGCCCACATCAGGGTGCTCATTTGTTGTCAGTCAGGGTTTGGTCAGGAAAATGGAAACTACCCTAGGTATTTCAAGCAGGAAGGCATTTAACATAGTGAACTAGAGGCTTACAAAACCATTATCAGGGCTGGGGGTGATGTGGCAGCAGGGCCAGGGAAAGTTACTGTTAGCTTTCAGAAAATTAGGAAGTAAAAGAATTGTAGGAAACTGTTGCAGATCAGCTGGGCCCTCTGTAGGACCAGGGAAGGTGAATTTCAGGAGAGTTCTTAGAGGCTGCTGGTGCAATGTGACATCAGCCCAGAGCCTACGCCCACGCCCATGCCCACCCCTGCTGGAAGAATCCCATCTCTGCTGCTCCTCTGCTTTCTGAATCTTGTAGGGTAGCTGAGCCTCTCCTCACTGGCCAGGATCCAGGTAAGGTGGTTCCTGCTATCCAAGGGAGGGCACAGACTGGGAGGAAATGATGCTTTGTTCCAACTTCCCCTAAAGTTGAGGGGACCACTAAACCTTACAAAGATAGGAGAAACAATTCTCAGTATATTGCTGTTAAATTAAGTTATAGATTAAAAGTTTGCTGTCTGGAAGTGAATACAAATATATGCATAAATAACATTTTATTTTTGTAATCATTTTTATTTATAGACTATAAAGCAATTGGCAAAATAGGAGAGGGAACGTTTTCTGAAGTTATGAAGATGCAAAACCTGAGAGATGGAAACTACTATGCATGTAAACAAATGAAGCAGCGCTTTGAAAGGTAGGCTGCCAGAGATGCACTTGGGACCAAACACACATCCAGGTTTCAATCAATAACGGAGACTTACTACTAGGAGGGAACTTTATTAATTTAATAAAGTGTAAGATACAGTCAGATTTCTTTGGACAGTGAGGGTTATGTGCTAATGTTATGTTTACCATACTGGAGTTTACTCATATCCAGTCTTACTGTAATATCAGTGATGAATGACCACAAAAAAGTTTTTAAGTTTCAAAAGTGTGTCTCACCTTAAACAGTGTGTATGTTCCTAAAAGTTATATATGTGTTGGATTTCTTTTTTTTTTTAATTACAAAAACAAAAAATGATGTATCAACCAATCGAACAGGATAGAGAGCTTGGAAGTGAACCCTTTATGATCCATTTAATTTTTTTTTTTTTTTTTTTGAGGCAGAATCTCACTCTGTCTCCCAGGCTGGAGTGCAGTGGTGCAATCTTGGCTCACTGCAACCTCTGCCACCCCAGTTCAAGCGATTCTTGTGACTTAGCCTCCTAGTAGCTGCAACTGCAGGTGTGTGCCACCAAGCCCTGCTAATTATTATCTTTTTAAAGTATAGATCAGGTGTTACCTTGTTGGCCAGGCTGGTCTTAAACTCCTTGGCCTCAAGTGATCCGCCTGCCTTGGCCTCCCAAAGTGCTGGGATTGCAGGTGTGAGCCACCGTGCCCAGCACATTTATTTTGTTTGTTTTTGTTTTGTTTTGTTTTGTTTGAGACAGGGTCTCACCCTGTCATCCAGGCTGGAGTGCAATGACTCGATCTCAGCTCACTGTAGCCTCCACCTCCCAGGCTTAAGCGATCTTCCCACCTCAGTGTTCTGAGTAGCTGGGACCACAGGAGCAGACCACACGCCTGGCTAATTTTTGTGTTTTTTGTAGAGACGGGGTTTCACCCTGTTGCCCAGGCTAGTCTCGAACTCCTGACCTCAAGGTATCTGCCTGCCTCAGCCTCCCAAAGGGCTGGGATTACAGGCATGAGCCACTGTGCCTGGCCATGTGTTGGACTTCTGTAAATGCAACCTTAGTCTAAATGTAGTAGAGGTCCTTGCAATTTAACTGTGAATAAATTAATATATTAATATTATATTAATATAATGTAAGTGCAGGGATTATAGGCATGAGTCACCGTGCCCACCCTGAGCCATCACACTCAGCCTGAGCCACTATACCCAGCCTTCATTTTTTGATTAATTAATTAGTTAACTTTAAAAATAGAGATGGGGTCTCACCGTGTTGCCCAAGCTGACCTCAAACTCCCAGGCTCAAGTGATCTTCCTGCCTCAGCCTCCCAAAGTGCTGGAATTATAGGTGTGAGCCACCCACCTGGCCAAGAACAGTAATTTCATCCTCATGACATCTGGATAGGGTAGTTATCCTTGTTTTGTACATGAGGATAGGTGCTTAGAGATGTGAGGTAATTTGACATTTTTTCTAGATCACTGGGTGGGCAGAGCCAGATGTGAACCCAGATTCTGCCAAGGCAAATCCTTGTTCTTCACTGCCCAATGCATATGGCAGTTTACCTGTCACTAGGAAGACTGAAGCCACCAGCTGTTCTGCTCCTTCTCTTCTGGCACTTCTTCCTCTCTCTGCATTCTGCATTCTCTGTGCTTCTTTCTTTCCCTGACTGCATCTTTACTTGTAAACCACTGATGAGAGAGAATTTGATGCACAGTGTACTGATGATCCCGTATCTAAAGAGCAGACAGCTGGGTGCTGTGGCTCACACCTGAAGTTCCAGCTACTTGGGAGGCTGAGGCAGGAGGATTGCTTGAACACAGGAGTTCAGGATCAGCCTGGGCAACATAGCAAGACCCCCTCTCTACAAAAATTAAAAAAACAAGAACAGACTTCCTTAAACAGCCACCTTTGACCCAAAGTTGCTGGTACAGGACTTTGAACAGTAGGGTGTGATGCTTTTTGGTTTTTTTTTTGAGTCAGGGTCTCAGTCTGTCACCCAGGCTAGAGTGCAGTGGTGTGACCTCAGCTCACTACAACCTCTGCTTCTGGGGCTCAAACAATTCTCCAGCCTCAGCCTCCTGAGTAACTGGGACTATAGGCGTGAGCCACCAAATGCCTAGCTAATTTTTGTAATTTTTTTTTTTTTTGAGACAGAGTCTCACATTGTCACCTAGGCTGGAGTGCAGTGGCATGATCTTGGCTCACTGCAACCTCTGCCTCCCGGGTTCAAGCAATTCTCCTGCCTCAGCCTCCCGAGTGCCTGGGACTACAGGCGTGCATCACCGCACTCGACAAATTTTTACATTTTTTTTTTTTTTTTTGAGACGGAGTCTCGCTCTGTCGCCCAGGCTGGAGTGCAGTGGCCGGATCTCAGCTCACTGCAAGCTCCGCCTCCCGGGTTTATGCCATTCTCCTGCCTCAGCCTCCCGAGTAACTGGGACTACAGGCGCCCGCCACTTCGCCCGGCTAGTTTTTTGTAATTTTTAGTAGAGACGGGGTTTCACCATATTAGCCAGTATGGTCTCGATCTCCTGACCTCGTGATCCACCCGTCTCGGCCTCCCAAAGTACTGGGATTACAGGCTTGAGCCACCGCGCCCGGTCAAATTTTTACATTTTTAGTAGAGACGGGGTTTCATCATGTTGGCCAGCCTGGTCTCGGACTCCTGACCTCAAGTGATCTGCCCACCTTGGCCTCCCAAAGTGCAGGGATTACAGGTGTGAGCCACCGTGCCCAGCCTAATTTTTGTATTTTTGTAGAGACAGGGTCTCGCCATGTTGTGGCTGGTCTCGAACTCCTGAGCTCAAAGTGATCCACTTGCCTTGGCCTCCCAAAGTGCTAGGATTACAGTCCTGGGTCCAGCCTCTTTCAAATAAGTATAGAATGTTCTAAGCAGCAGTTCTCTAATGGGTCAAGAATGCTCAGTTTATTGAAGTTCCTTCTCATACCTCCTCAGCCCCTGGGAAGATTGTGCGGTTACCTAAGGGACATGGTTTCCCGGTGAAGCACATCCTGAGTCTGCCATCTGCCAGAGTCCTCACACACTAAAAGTGCCTGGTCCACCTGAATCTTGTCTTCCTTGTCATGAGTGCTTGAGGACTAAGCAAGGGAATGAACAGAAAACTAACAAGGTGGGGCATATGGTAAATGTGCAGTGGATGATGGCCTTCCTTACTGTATGCACAATCATTTGCTGTATTTCAGAAACAATTTATGTTCTTTGCCTTTAACTTCAAAAGCAGTTGATTAGAACACATCCCATAGGTTGGCCCGGCATGGTGGCTCATGCCTTGTAATCCCAGCACGTTGGAAGGCCAAGGTGGGAGAATCGCTTGAGCCCAGGAGTTTGAGACCAGCCTGGGCAGCAAAGGGAAACTCTGTCTCTACAAAAAAATAAAAAAAATCAACCGGGCGTGGTAGTGTGTGCCTGTGGTCCCAGCTACTTGGGAGGCTGAAGTGGGAGGATCTCTTGAATCCAGGAAGGAGGTGAAGCTACAGTGAGGTGTGTTTGTGCCACTGAACTCCAGCCTGGGCGACAGAGTGAGACCCTGTCTCACTCTGCCTTCCTCGACAAGGAAGCCAAAATTCCGCTGGACCAGGCACTTTTGGTGTGTAAGGGATTTGGCAGAAAGCAGATCCAGGATGTGCCTCACCACCAGGAAACCATGTCCGTTAGGTAACTGCACACATACACAAATCCGTTTCTGCTTACTTATCATTGTGTAAATGAATCCTCAGAGTCGCCTTGCACAGCTGTGTGGGTGGTGTGAGGAATGTGAAGCATTAGTAGCAGAAAGTCGCACTGAGTCACTTGGGCAGCATGAGGTTGGTATTTGGAGCGTCTGACCCCTACCCCTTCCAGTGTTACTTCTGCTCCTTTCCTCTGCTTTAATTCAAATAGAAATGGATAGCTTTTGCAGTAATCTTAGTTAATGTGAAGTTAAAGAAAGGTAAAGGTAAAAAGAATACACATAATGGATTAGTACTGTGGCAGGGAGGGCACTTTCACTCCTGAGCGTTGTTTGCCTTTTGAGTCGCTCAAGGCCTTAGTTAGGAATAAGAAGGTTAGTTACTTGCCTGAGGCCTCAACAGAACTGAGTCCTTTTGGTATCTTTTCTGGTATCTCCTCAGAATTTTCCTCCACCAACACTCGCCAAAAGTACACAATGAAGAAGAGGCTCTCTTTGGGCACAGTGACTGACACCTGTAATCCCAGCACTTTGGGAGGCCAAGGTGGGCGGATCAGTTGAGCCTGGAAGTTCAAGACCAGCCTGGGCAACATGCCAAAACCCCGTTCTACCAAAAAAAGAAATAAAAAAATTAGCTGGGCATTGGTGGTGCCTGTAGTGCTGGCTACTCAGGAGAGTGAAGTGGGGGGATTGCCTGAGTCCTGGAGGTTGAGGTTGCAGTGAGCCATGATTGTGCCACTGCACTCCAGCCTGGGCAATAGAGCAAGACTCTGTCTCAAAAACAACAACAAAAAATGGTTCTCTTTTGCTATGCTTTTAGTCTATATTTTTCCTATAGAAATAGAAGAAATGGAGTGAGTCTCTTAAAAAAAAAAACGTAGTCTTGGTATTTGCGGGATCTCCCTTTGTGCCCCGAGGCAGTGACATTGGCACAAGTCTGCTAAACCTGGGGTTCAGCATAGCGTAACTAGCTCCGACTCTAAAGGTCAGAACTAGCAGCTCTTCCACTTTAGTTAATGCTATCTTGAACAATTCCATAATTTCTCCGTGCCTCTGTTTATTTATACAATGGGGATAACCACAGTTATCTACCCCATAAGGTTGTTGTGAGGGTCAAATTAAATAATGCAGATGAAGCACTTAGTGCAGTGCTGGCATACCGTAAAAAGCAACTTGTTGTGTAAATCAGTTTTTCCATAACAGATAATACAAGTTAGGAGAGCTTGAAGACTATTTTGGAGATGGAAGTGAGATGATAATAATAGTAAGATTACCGCAGTTGTTCACTACATATCTGGTGTCATGAACAGTACTAGGT
The DNA here is from genome assembly GCF_000951045.1 of Mandrillus leucophaeus. Classification (NCBI taxonomy): domain Eukaryota; kingdom Metazoa; phylum Chordata; class Mammalia; order Primates; family Cercopithecidae; genus Mandrillus; species Mandrillus leucophaeus. The sequence goes on from NW_012104253.1 coordinate 1,762,458, forward strand.
GAATTATATGCATGTCATTGAATCCTGACTGGGGCCCTGGGAGGAAGATGCATTGTTACATCTTTCAGTCTAGGGAATTGGAATTCTGAGAGAACAAGTTCCCCACCCGGCCCATTGCTACCTACACGTCGTGGAGCCCAGTCTGAGTCCAGGTCTGTGTAGGTCCTTCCTACACAGTGATCTTCCCACTGTTCTTCCCAGCTGCAGACGCTGATGCCACTGTCAGGTCTAGATGTGGTACATGGTTTTTCTCAAGTCACACCTCTAAGCAGTCCTCACATTACTTTTACAAAAACAAAAGTCTGCTGTGTAAGGTTATAGATAAAAACAAAGGGTCGGGCGCGGTGGCTCACGCCTGTAATCCCAGCACTTTGGGAGGCCGAGGCAGGCGGATCACGAGGTCAGGAGATCGAGACCATCCTGGCTAACATGGTGAAACCCTGTCTCCACTAAAAATATTAAAAATCAGCCGAATGTGGTGGTGGGCGCCTGTAGTCCCAGCTACTCAAGAGGCTGAGGCAGGAGAATGGCGTGAACCTGGGAGGCGGAGCTTTCAGTGAGCCAACATCGCGCCACTGTACTCCAGCCTGGGTGACAGAGCGATACTCCATCTCAGAAAAAAACAGAAAAAAAGAAAGGCAAGGAATTTATGAGTCTCTCTAAAAGCCTTTTTTTTTTTTTTTTTTTACTTAAAAGAATATAATATGAAAAACCTCAAACATACACAAAATGAACGGTAACCCTAGGTATCCAGCAGCCAGAATCAGCAAGCCTGCGATTTTTATTTCATGTATGCCTCCACCCAGTGTCCTTCCTCTACTTGGTCATTATGCTATGTCTCCATATAGTTTGGGCTGCTATAACAAATTATACTGTATTCTGTGTGGCTTAAACAGCAGACATTTATTTATTACAGTTCTGGAGGGTGATAAGTGCAAGATTAAGGTGCTGGCAGACAGGTCTGGTGTCTGGCGAGGGCTTGCTTTAGGATTTGCAGGTGGTCGTCTTCTTGCTTTGTCCTCAAATGATAGAGAGCAGAGAGAGAGAGAGGACACACGTTCTCTAGAGTCTTTCTGGCATTTCTTAGAGCCACTAATGCCATGTGCTCGAATTACCTCTCAAAAGCCCCGCCTCCTCATATCATCCTACTGGGAGTTTAGGGTTTCAACGTGTGAATTTTAGAGGACACAAACATGCAATCTATAACATTATACAGTTTTTTAAAGGTAAAATTTGTATACCTTGAAGTGCACATTGTTTATCTGTACAGTTTTGGCAAATGGATATTCTCGAGTAATGAAGATGTGGAACAAAGAACCGTAGAAAGTTCTTCCTTGTTCCTTTTCAGTTTCCCGCTGCCATCCCAGGCAATCACTAGCATGTGCTCTTTTTTTTTTTTTTTTTTTTTTGAGACGGAGTCTCGCTCTGTCGCCCAGGCTGGAGTGCAGTGGCTGGATCTCAGCTCACTGCAAGCTCCACCTCCCGGGTTCACGCCATTCTCC
>NW_012104253.1:1764244-1769243 GCF_000951045.1 Mandrillus leucophaeus
TAGCATGTGCTCTTGTGTCCATCTCCTTTCACTCAGCATCATGTCTTTGAGATTTTTCGTGACTGTTCTTCAGTAGTTTTAATCTCTTTTTTTTTTTTTTTTTTGAGAGGGAGTCTTGCTCTGTTGCTCAGGCTGGAGTGCAGTGGCGCAATCTCAGGTCACTGCAACCTCTGCCTCCCAGGTTCACGCAGTTCTCCTGCCTCAGCCTCCTGAGTAGCTGGGACTACAGGTCTGTGCCACCACACCCAGCTCATTTTTATATTTTTAGTAGAGACGGGGTTTCACTGGACAGGCTGGTCTTGAACCCCTGACCTCAGGTAATCCACCCGCTTCGGCCTCCCAAAGTGCTGGGATTATAGACGTGAGCTACCACACCTGGCCAGTTTATGCCTTTTTAATGTTGAGCAACATTCATTACAATCTGTGACTACAACACAATTTCTTTATCTATTTTCCTGTTAATGGACTTTTTGATAGTTTCCAGCTTTGGGCTACCATGAATAAAGCTGCTATGAAATTCGAATTCTTAGGCTGGGTGTGGTGGCTTGCTTCTGTAATCCCAGCACTTTGGGAAGCTGAGGCGCAAGGATTGCTTGAGCCCAGGAGTTTGAGACCAGGCTGGGCGACATACAGCCTGGTCTGTATGTCTTATGAAGAAAGACTTTTAGTATGTTTTTTCTCTCTACAGAAAAAAAAAAAAAGACCGGGGCATGGTGGCTCACTCCTGTAGTCCTAGCTACTTGAGAGGCTGAGATGGGAGCATTGCTTGAGCCTGGGAAGTTGAGGCTGCAGTGAGCCGTGATCACACCACTGCGCTCCAGCCTAGGTGACAGAGCAAGACCCTGTCTCAAAAAACAACTAAAGAAATATAGAATTTCTACTTGTGCATAGATGTTTTCATTTTTTCTTTTTTTTTTTTGAGATGGAGTTTCGCTCTTGTTGCCCAGGCTGGAGTGCATTGGCATGATCTCAGCTCACCACAACCTCCGCCTCCCGGGTTCAAGCGATTCTCCTGCCTCAGCCTCCAGAGTAGCTGGGACTACAGGCGTGTACCACCACACCTGGCTAATTTTTTGTTATGTTTTTATTTTTTCTTAGGCAGTTACCTAGAAACAGAATCACTGGGTCAAAGGGTAGGTATATGTTTGACTTTACAAGAAACTGACAAGCCTTTTCTCAAAGGGATTGTAGCTTTTTATTTTATTTTTTTATTTTATTATTTTTTTGAGACAGAGTCTCCCTCTGTCGCCCAGGCTGGCTATCTCAGCTCACTGCAAGCTCCAACTCCTGGGTTTACGCCATTCTCTTGCCTCAGCCTCCCGAGTAGCTGGGAGCACAGGTTGCCCGCCACCAGGCCTGGCTAATTTTTTTTATTTTTATTTTTTAGTAGAGATGGGATTTCACCATGTTAGCCAGGATGGTCTCCATCTCCTGACCTCATGATCCGCCCACCTTGGCCTCCCAGAGTGCTGGGATTACAGGGGTGAGCCACCGTGCCCGGCCTGTAGCTTTTTACATTACCACCAGCGAAGAATGAAAGTTCCAGTTGCTCCCTATTCTCTCCAGCATTTGATGTTGTTATTCTTTGAAGTTTAAGCCATTCTGGTGATTGTATGGAATTATCTCCTGCTAGTTTTAGTTTCTACTTCCCTGATGACTAATGATGAACACTTGATCGTGTACTTACTGGCCATTCATGTATCTTCATTTATGAACTGCCTGTCCAAGTTTTTGCCCCTTTAAAAATTTATACCTTGAGAAACAAGCTATCCTAAGGGAGAAAAAAAGAAAAAATAATTTAAAACATTAGGCTGTTTGCTTTTTTATTGAATTTAGGAGTTCTGTATATATTCTGTATAGACGTCTTTTATCAGATGTGTTTTACAGGTAGTTTCTCCAAGTCTGTGGTTTGCTTATCCATTTTCTTTATGGCATCTTTTCATGTGCTGAAGTGTTTTATGTCAGTGAAGTCCAATTTATGGAATTTTTTGTGGTTATTGTTTTTTGCTTTCTGTCTTAGAATAAATTTTTGCCTATTTACAGGTTGTGAATATATTCTCCTGTATTTTTTTCTAAAAATCTTTATCATTTTAACTTTTTACATTTAGATCTGTGATCCATCTTAAATTAATTTTTGTGAATGGTGAGCGGTAGGGATCAAGCATCATTTTTTTTTCCCCCAAATGAATATCCAGTTGTTCCAGTATCATTTGTTAAAAAAAAGACTTTCTTTGCCCTCAGTGGATTATTTTGCCGAAAGCTAATTGACTGCAAAAGTGTAGGTCTGTTTTGGACTCTCTATTCTGTTTCATTGCCCTCTTTGACTGTCATTATGCCAATACTATACTGTTTTGATTACTGTAGCTCAAAAGTAAATGTTGAAGTTAGATATTAAAAGTCTTTCTTCTTCTTTTTTTTTTTTGAGACAGAGTCTCGTTCTGTCGCCCAGGCTGGAGCGGAATGGTGTAATCTCCGCCTTCTGGTTTCAAGCAATTCTCCTGCCTCAGCCTGCTGAGTAGCTGGGATTGCAGGCACCCACCACCACGTCCAGCTAACTTTTGTATTTTTAGTTGAGACAGGGATTCACCATGTTGGTCGGGCTGGTCTCAAACTCTTGACCTCAGGTGATCCACCTGCCTTGGCCTCCCAAAGTGCTGGGATTATAGGCGTGAGGTACCGTGGCCGGCCTCTTCATGTTTTTAAAGACAATTTTGCCTACTCTAGGTCCTCTGTACATCCATATACATTTTAGAATCAGCTCATTTTTTTTTTTTTCTGTGAGGATTCTAGGAGTATAGCTCATTAATTCTATTAAAAAATAAAACCAACTGGGCACAGTGTGTCACGCCTGTAATCACAGCACTTTAAGAGGCTGAAGTGGGCTGATCACGTGAGCCCAGGAGTTCAAGACCAGCCTGGACAACATGGTGAAACCACATCTTGACTGAAAATACAAAAATTAGCCAGGTGTAGTGGCACACACCTGTAGTCGCAGCTGCTTGGGAGGCTGAGGTGGGAGGATTGCTTGAGCCTCGGGGGTGGAGACTTCAGTGAGGCAAGATCATGCAGCTGCACTCCAGCCTGGGTGACAGAGTGAGAACCTGTCTCAAAAAAAAAAAAAAAAAAAGGCCGGGCGCGATGGCTCACACCTGTAATTCCAGCACTTTGGGAGGCCGAGGCGGGCAGATGATGAGGTCAGGAGATCAACACCATCCTGGCTAACAACAGTGAAACCCCGTCTATACTAAAAATACAAAAAATTAGCTGGGCTTTGTGGCAAAAATTATTCATTTTTGAATAATAACTCAACCTTGCATTCCCAGTATAACTGGGATTCCCCACTTAGTCATAACATGCGATCAGTTTTACATATTGCTGGATTTGATAGTATTTTGTCAAGTATTTTTGTATTTGTACTCATAAGGGTTACTTTTTTTCCTTCCGTGATGGAGTTTCACTGTGCGGCACAGGCTAGAGCGCGGTGGTGTGATCTTAGCTCTCTGCAACCTCTGCCTCAAGCAATTCTCCTGCCTCAGCCCCCCGAGTAGCTGGGATTACAGGCGCGCACCACCATGCCTGGCTAATTTTTGTATTTTTAGTAAAGATGGGGTTTTGCCATGTTGGCCAGGCTGGTCTTGAACTCTTGACCTCAGGCAGTCTGCCAGACTTGGCCTCCCAAAGTGTTGGGATTGCAGGCGTGAGCTACCATGCTTGGCCTATACTTTTCTTACTATATAAAAGTCTTTGTTAGGGAGTTAGGTGAGGTGTCTCACACCTTTAATCCCAGCACATTGGGAGGCTGAGGTGGGAGGATGGCTTAAGCCCAGGAGTTTGAGACCAGCCGGGACAAGACGAGACCTTGTTTCTACAAATAAAAAACAGCTGGGCATGATGGCAGACACCTGTGGTCCCAGCCACCTGGAAGGCTGAGGTGGGAGGATGGCTTGAGATCAGGAGGTCAAGGCTGCAGTAAGCAGTGATTACACCACTGCACTCCAGCCTGGGCAACAGAGTAAGACCCTGTCTCAAAAAAGAAAAAGAAAAAAAGTCTTTATTAGGTTTTGCGGCTGGGTGCAGTGGCTCACACCTGTATTCCCAGCACTTTCAGAGGCTGAGATGGGTGGATAATTTGAGGCCAGGAGTTTGAGACTAGCCTGGCCAACATGGCAAAACTCTGTTCTACCAAAACTACAAAAATTAGTTGGGTGTGGTAGTACATGCCAGTAATCCCAGTTACTCAGGAGGCTGAGGCACAAGAATGGCTTGAATCCCGAAGGCGGAGGTTGCGGTGAGCCGAGATTGCACCAGTGCACTCCAACCTGGGCAACAGAGTGAGACTCTGTCTTTAAAAAAAAATGTTTTGTTAGATTTTGGTATAAAGTTTTTCAGGCCTAACAGAACAAGTTGGGAAGTGTTCATTCCTCCTTTTTTCCTGAAAAAGTTTGTGTAAGAGTACTTCTTTTTTAAATGTTTGAAATAATTCACCGGTGAAATTGGTCCAGAAGTTTTCCTTGTGGGGAAAGTCCCCCCTCCCCACAATGATGTTTATTATAACATCATTCATAGTGATAAAAAGATGGAGTCACGGTGAAGTGGTGGAATAAGCAATGACCTCAAGGCACATCAGCCTCAGCCTCCCAAGTAGCTGGGATTATAGGCACCTGCCACCATGCCTGGCTGATTATTATATTTTTAGTAGAGACAGGGTTTCACCATGTTGGCCAGGCTGGTCTCAAACTCCTGACTTCAAGTGATTCATCTGCCTCAGCCTCCCAAAGTGCTGGGATTACAGACTCTGTCTCATAAATAAATAAATAAATAAATATCCCCCTTAAGAAGGTAGAAAAATAAGAGTAAATTAAGGCCGGGCGCGGTGGCTCAAGCCTGTAATCCCAGCACTTTGGGAGGCCGAGACAGGCGGATCATGAGGTCAGGAGATCGAGACCATCCTGGCTAACATGGTGAAACCCCGTCTCTACTAAAAAATACAAAAAATTAG
>NW_012104253.1:1773358-1773994 GCF_000951045.1 Mandrillus leucophaeus
AAAATAAAAAAAAGAAATTTCATAATTGATCTTTAAATTTTTTTTTTTTTTTTTGAGATGGAGTCTCGCTCTGTCACCCAGGCTAGAGTGCAGTGGCGCGATCTCAGTTCAATGCAAGCTCTGCCTCCTGGGTTTATGCTATTCTCCAGTAGCTGGGACTATGGGCGCCCACCTCCACAGCCAGCTAATTTTTTGTATTTTTTAGTAGAGGTGGGGTTTCACCGTGTTAGCCAGGATAGTCTCGATCTCCTGACCTCGTGATCTGCCCGCCTCGGCCTCCCAAAGTGCTGGGATTACAGGTGTGAGCCAATGAGCCTGGCCGATCTTTAAATTTTTTTTAGAAGTCTGAGTCCTGGTGGTCATAATTTGTTCCATTTGTAGATTCCACTTATGGTAAACGTCATCTGGTTCTTGTGTTTTTTTTTTTTTTTTTTTGGAGATAGAGTCTTGCTCAGTTGCCCAGGCTGGAGTGCGGTGGCGCGATCTCGGCTCACTGCAAGCTCCGGCTCACTGCAAGCTCCGCCTCCCGGGTTCTCGCCATTCTCCTGCCTCAGCCTCCCGAGTAGCTGGGACTACAGGCGCCCGCCACCTCGCCTGGGCTAATTTTTGTATTTTTAGTAGAGATGGGGTTTCACC
>NW_012104253.1:1774044-1775816 GCF_000951045.1 Mandrillus leucophaeus
GGGAGGCTGAGGTGGGAGAATGGCGTAAACCCGGGAGGCGGAGCTTGCAGTGAGCTGAGATCCGGCCACTGCACTCCAGCCTGGGCCACAGAGCGAGACTCTGTCTCAAAAAAAAAAAAAAAGAGTAAATTAAATATCTTAAGTGAGAGAAAAGCAACAGTAAAGAGGAACAGAAATCAATGAAATAGAAAACAAATAGAGAAAATCAACAAAGCTAAAAGATGGCTCTTTAAAAAGATTAACTAAATTGATGAACTCCTAGTAAGGCTGATGGAGAAAAAAAGACATCAACACTAATGTCACCAACCAGGATCAGTAATGAAAAAGAGGATCACTACAGTTAGATCTTTTAAAAATAGGCCGGGAATGGTGGCTCACACCTATAATCCTAGCACTTTGGGAGGCTGAGGCTGGAGGATGGCTTGAGCCCAGGAGTTCAAGGCTGCAGTGAGCTATAGTCATGCCACTGCACTCCAGCCGGGGTGACAGAGCAAGACACCAGAGACATCATTGTCTCCAACAGAATTAAAAAATAATAGGCGGGGCGCGGTGGCTCACACCTGTAGTCCCAGCACTTTGGGAGGCCAAGGCGGGCGGATGATGAGGTCAGAAGTTTGAGACCAGCCTGGCCAACACAGCAAAAGCCTGCCTTTACTAAAAATACAAAAATTAACTAAGCGTGGTGGCGGGCCACCTGTAATTCCAGCTCCTCGGGAGGCTGAGGCAGGAGAATCAGTTGAACCTGGGAGGCAGAGGTTGCAGTGAGGCGAGATTGTGCCATTGCACTCCAGCCTGGGCAACAAGAGCAAGAAAAAAAAAAAAAAAACTCAAAAAAAAAATAAACCAAAAAAATTAAATAATGAGAGTATTACAGATAACTGTATGCCAATAAATATGACAATTTAGGTTAGATAAACAAATTCCTCAAAAAACACAGTTACCAAATCTGACACAAAATAAAACTGGAAATTGAAACAGCCTTATTTGATAAAATAGCCATATTTTATTTTTATTAGTTGTTATCAAAAACCTCCCAACAGATGAGGAAAGTGTTCTGAAATGGAATTGTGGTGACAGTTGCACAGCTGTATAAATGTCCTAAAACTCATTTACAATAGCTGAATTTTATGCCATGAAAATTATACTTCAGGCTGGGCACAGTGGCTCATGCCTGTAATCCCAGCACTTTGGGAGGCCGAGGCGGGTGGATCACCTGAGGTTGGGGGTTCGAGAGCAGCCTCGCCACCATGATGAAACCTTGTCTCTACTAAAAATACAAAAATAGCCTGGTGGGCACCTATAATCCCAGCTACTCAGGAGGCTGAGGTAGGAGGATAGCTTCCACCTGGGAGGCAGAGGTTGCAGTGAGGCTAGATCGTGCCACTGCACTCCAGCCTTGATGACAGAGCAAGATTCCATCTCAAAAAAAAAAAAATTTCTTATTTGGCACATACACATTTACAATTGTCATTGCTTCCTAATGTATTGACTCTTTTTTTAACATCATGAAATCATAAGTAGTAGTAATCCTTATTTTGCAGTCTATTTTGTTTAATATTAATATAACCATTTCTTCCTCCCCTTCCCTTCACTTTGAGGACGTTCTTCATATAGATTGTATTGGTTAGATAAACTTATTTTCCATAAAATTCATCCAATAAAATGAAATGTTGAAATTTCATAATTGGCCGGGCGCGGTGGCTCAAGCCTGTAATCCCAGCACTTTGGGAGGCCGAGACGGGCGGATCACGAGGTCAGGAGATCGAGACCAT